>NC_046362.1:27195680-27501495 GCF_011125445.2 Fundulus heteroclitus | reverse complement strand
CAGACAAAGCGCACAGATCAGGAAATAAGGTCATCTGTGTTTCTACTTCAGCTTGAAATCATTGCATTTGTCATCTCTTTTTGTTGAGATATGACCCATAAAAGCACTAAATTAGGCTTGTTTGAAATGAAAAAAAGAAACACACATTCCCATATTAACCTCTCTGGCTTGTTTCAGTAATTCAAGAGCTTAGTACGAAACGAAGCGACTGCAAACAAAGGAGGAAAGGACGCTGGGGTGGGGGAGAAATACTTTAGGCCTGTCTCCTCTCACCTTGACTCATCCTGATTAACTCCTTGTTTTTATTACCCTGCATTGAAGAAAGGCATAAAACCATAACCGCGTGGCACGGTCAGTTAAAGTTACTGCTGGTGAAAATTAGAGGCCTTCAGGACGTCAGCTGCAGTGCACTGGTGGTAATGTTGTTGCCCCTCAGGCTGCGCGTGTCGTCAACGGTTGGAAAAATGAACTGCGGTCAGACATCCATCTGCTCGGCTCAGATTCATTACCAGATGCAGTCAGTGTTGCATCACCAGCCCGGTGGCTATCGCCCCGACTTCGCCACCGCAGTGAGTGATGCCGAAGGCAGCAGATGGGAAGAGGAAGTTGTTAACGTGCAACTGCACAACTCTGGAGGCGCATATCCTCGGTCTCAGTCATGACCCCCCCCGTTGTGACACGAGGGAACCTTGAGGCATAAAATCATGGCTTCATTAGCTGAGGAGCTCGCTCTCATTAAAAAGCCCCTCTGTGTTTCAAGGGCTTTCGTGGGCTCAGACATCACAGCGGATTCATTATAACATGCCCTCTTGATGTGGACAATACACAGTATGACACTTTTGTCATTTTCTGTGGTCAGCCTTTACTTAAAAGCTTTCAGAGGCATTTTTTTTTTTTTTTTTACGCTCGGGGACATCAAATTCTTTCATTAATAAAGCAAAACATAAAAAAGCAGTTTTAAACGAATGGTCTGAAATTCGTTTGATTTTCGAATGCTCACCAAATTAACGCCTGGCAGCACATTCAAATAAATCATCACTGACCCGGATCTCATCACATGTGATGTTTGAGGTAATTTATAGCTATAACTAAGCGCCACTTTAGTAGCTTATAATAAAGTGCCCCCATCTGCGAAGCAACAATAAAACTCGGAGCCATATTTCCTCCCTCGGGGGAAGAGTTGCACAGAATCCTGTAAAAACGAGACTCTGGCAGTAAATAAAATGGTCTGAAAAGCCTCAGTTATGCTCAATAATACATTTGACAGCAACTCAGCACGTCTGTCATCACGCTGTTATGTCAAGCAGAGTTTTTATGAGAAGTTGTCGTAACGGTGTGACGTTTTAATGAGCTGTGAAATTCCTTCTTATCAGGAAAAAGACAGCGTTTATTCTGAAAAAAGAAAAGAAAACTGCTACACATCAGTACGGGGTTGCTTTTGTCTTTTTTTGTCATCATATTTTCCCCTTCATTTCTTCCAATAAAGATTTACACTGTAATAACAGTGCACTGCTGTCAGGCTTAATTGGGAAAACCACATGCCTAAGTCAAAAAGATAAGCGTAATTTTCTGCGATTACAGCGGCTGCTTACAGTAAAGTGCCATCCTGTTCCGGTGGCAGAAGCAAAACTACTCAGGCTCTCAGCGTGATTGGAGAATCAGTTGTTGTGACAATTAATAAGTTCAAAAGGTTTAAAATCGGAGGCAGATGTTAGTTAGAAAGCAGCCTGCCGAGCAGGTAGAAACATCTCGACAAATCAGTTTGCATGGAGTATTTTGTAGATCTGCAAACTCAAGGCTTGAAAGAAAAAGAGCAGGTGGTTGTACTCAAGTTTAGTCTTAATATAAGGCCAATATATCTTATTATCGATGTACTAATTTACGGCTTTTGAAGTTATATTAAAGATTTCTTTTAGGTGGATGATAATAAAAAACAATTTGTCGCAGCTAAATTACATTAAACTGTCCCTGCTAATATCTGCTGTGTGCAGATGCAGAGGAACAACACATTTGTTATATTTAAAATAAAAAACTTCTGGTTGAATATCGGATAGTTGGACCAAACAGACCTTCACATTACAAATTCTTATAGTAATCTGATGTTATAAAGCTTTAACTTGCGTCTTGACATTTGGACCAAATAGTTCAAGCTTTGTCTCGTCTGAGCGCAAAGATGAAAAACCACTTCACTGTTGACTTTGACAACGGGGTTCCATCTTATTCCAGGTTCTGATAATCTTAAATCCTGGTTCCTGGATTGTTCCTGATTCGACTAACCAATTTACTTTCCACTGTGGATAAGAAATTGGGGTCAGAGGGTTGAAACCTAAGACGCACATCAAAACTGTTTTTGGAATGGCTGAAGCAGATTAGCCTTAAATTGCTGGAATAACCCAAAACCTATTGAAAATGTACAGATTATGGTTAAAATCCAGGAAACGAACAAGTTGAAATCCTCTGCTGACTCGGATAAATGTGGTGCAAAACATACAGAGTTCATCGAAGAAGGGTTTGAATGCATAATTAAAGTCATGTAGCTTCGTCTTTAGCCCTGAGCTCCCACTGAGCTCAACCCGTAATGCTGACTCAATGCAGAAAGGCCCCGGCCAGGATTTGAACCTACAAGCTTTTTGCTGCAATGTAAGAGCACTAACTCAACCTCTATGGAACCCTCAACTCACCACAGCAGAAAAGATTTTGGTCCAAAACTGCAGATTGAAACGTGTACTTCCCGTTCAAATTTTGCTCAAATGTACAGTGTTAGCATGCAGCTGAACGACAAAGTCTAGGTGTAAGTCTACAACAAACAAAAACCCAAATAAGCCACGAAAAAAGATTAACAAGAACACAAAAAGTGACACGTGACTGATTCGTGACGTTTTAATTGGATTTAGTTCACCTTTCATTCCAAAATGTCTGAGATTTTGGCAGCAGGTTGAAAGTGAACACATCACTTTAGTTGCACTTTTAGTTGACTGGGAACAAAACTGATTTAGAAGCTTCACACAGGTTCAATATTAAACTGGAAGATTCTCAACAGGCGACTTTTCCCTTTGAAACTGAAGGCATCCTGAAAGCTGAAACACCGTGAACTGCCACCACCATGCAAAAGTAAACGTAAAAAAAATAAGTGCACCATCAGATTTAAGACACAGCATTATGACACAGGCACGAATTGAAAATACCCATCGGAACAAAACACACAAGGCGCTACTTTCAATTCGGACTTCCACGGGTCCAACATCTGCTCAGTCATCTCCCTTTAAAGGAGCGACGGGGTTAAAAAGCGGTCTCTCTCTGCGCAGCTGCAGTTTCCCGAAGCTCATCTCGAAGTCTTTCTTGGTGCCGTTTATGACGTCTAGACTACCTGTGCTGACGTCGTAGCCGCGGGCCTTCAGTCGCTGGATGCGGTGGTTTACGATCTGCGTGGTCAGCTCCAGCACAGTGGGAGTCTGCGTGATTTGAGGCATGCTGATCCCGGCGCTGAGCAGGCCCTCAAAACGCTCCGCTAGGGTAGCCTCTGGATAGTAGAGCAGTGCCGGACACTTGAGGATGATCTCCCTCAGCTCAGCGTCGGAGCAGCCGATGGTTTCCAGGGAGAAAGCCATGGTCCGGCGCATGCTGTCCGGATTCAGCTCGGTGACGAAGCCCCTGAGTTTGGACAGGAGACGGAGGAGCTCCGCAGTGGTGAACCCTCTGTCTTTGAGGAACACCAGATTCTGCCTCAGGATCTCTGGCGGCTTCAGTAGGACAAACGGGTTCTGACTCAGCAGCTTCTGCAGCCATGGTCTCATGTTGGCCTCGTCCCCACCGAGCTCCTGGTAGGCCTGCTGGAGGGTGCCGACCATCGTCCGGTTCTGGTCCACGGGTCTGCTGAAGCTCTGCGGAGCGCTGGCCATGAGCTTGGTGACGATGCGCTTGTTGAGGTTTAGGCTCTGGAAGTAAGTGATGTTTTCCCGTTGGTTCTCGTGGTGACTGGACGCGCTGAAGAAGGAAGCCGGGAATTTCTCAATGACGCCCAGCAGCTCTCTGTGGTTCGGGCAGACGGACGTCCACAGCTCCTGCTGGGCCTGCAGTTGCTCCGGATTGCAGAGGACAGCCTCGGGGTGGACGGCCAAGATGTGAGCGATGACGGGGCTGGAGGCCCCCAGGTCTCTCAGCAGGCCAGCCACCTCCTTGGTGTAGGCTGGATCTTGATGTAACACCCATCCTTTGAGTTTCCTGACTTTCTGGATGTCCACAGAGAGCTCATAAAGAGCTTCCACAGTCTGCTGATTCTCCGCAGAGCTGCGCGTCGAGCACGCCCTGGGGTTTGAAGGTAAAAGTGGGACATGTTGACATCGGAGGCACAAGGATGTTGCAATCAAGCGCAACATCGGAACAAAGTCCTCTGGCTGCTCAGATGCTGTGATAGAAGACGACAACAATGAAACTCAGATTAGGGCACAGAATAATGAGAGTTTGATCATTTATAGTCATACACAGACTTCCTGATTTTATCCTCACTCATCGTCGACTTTAACCGGTTCATAACACATCAGCGTTAATAAAAAACACGCATCTTCCCTCAAGCCAACTGTGCTGTCACTTGTGTGTCAGCTGTGTCACTGTGTGGTATATATATTTTTAACCCAATGTCTGTATTCTAGCAAACTTGTATACTGTATTTATCAACATGATTTGAAGAGTTTTATCTGTTTTATTGCTTTTTATATTTGTATTGTAGCACTGCAATCTTCTTACAGTTGTTTTTTTTAGACAGTTTTAACATCTGTCCAGGGACAACAGATGAAAACTAGCCTTTTGGCTAATTCTGGTGCCTTTGCAGCAATGTTAATTAATGTACACTGCCCCTGTCAAATAAATCAATAAATTAAAGAAATTCAATTTATTTCATGCTGCATTCACTGAAACATTCACAACAAACAACACATAAGTGCTTTTTTTTTTGCTAGTATCTTAAAATTCATCTCATCCAGTCTTATGAGCTGCAATTCTTCAAAAGAAAATCAAAATGTAGTAGGCGTCATTTACTTTTTCCCTAGTTTGTCTTGAACGCACCAGCAGCGCATTAGCAAAACAGCATTCATCAAAAAGGAAAGGAACAGAGCAGCAGTGGAAAGCCCAGGATTACGGTTTTAAAAAGCTGACAATACACCGTGACTACCCAGCTGGCTGGAATCTTACCTTACCTCTTATACGTGTAATGTAGTTTTATTAACCACTAAAACGCATTAATTATGATTAAACCTAGATGAAAATATTGCATTACTCATATTTCATGTTATTTTCATGTTTATTTCATGTTTCAGCCAGTCTTAAAATAAGGAACGTAGAATGATTTTTTTTTTTTTTTTATTGCTGAATCAAATTGTTGTGTATTTTGGTCACATTTAATGCAGACCAAGCACTTCTATGCTAAGTGCATAGTGCGTACACTGATTTCGAGATAGCCGCACGTTTACAATACATTGTGCAGCCCTGAAGTTAAGTTCTGCTTTTCTAAACGCTCAGTTGGCACGCTAAGAGGCTTGATTAGCATGTTAGTCAAGCAGCAGAGTGCAGGCTAGTTAGTCCGACTATTTCACCAGATAAGGTTATCTAATACATCAAACAATGCTGACATCACTGGGGGAAGTTCAACCTTAGAGTGAACCTTACCTGAAAGGGAAAAATTATGCACAAAATATGTTCGTTACATTTTTTTTTTTTAGTATAAAATCATTCTCAGATAACGAAATTTCACCTCCTCATCGCCGCCTGTTTTGAGCTCCATTCAGAATGAGCTTATTTTATGCATACGGCGGTAAAACAGCTGATGAAAGGGGCAGAACTCCGCCTGGGTTGCTGGGTGAGGGGCAGAATCCGCCGATTGTGACGCAATAATCGGAAGGTTTCTGAAACAACTAGTTTTCCAGATCCGAACAAAACATTTACTTATTGCCAAACATATTTGTTTTATGCTTGGACTGTTTCTAGAAGCAGTACAGACCCAAATGGAAGTACAGAAGCGTGCACAAAGGACATTTTGCATAATAGGTCCCCTTTACCAGGAATGATAGGTGGAGTAACTGTACACCAAGTTTTCACAGTTTGGGATTTTTGTGGTAAAAGACACATGACAAAAGATCAGAATCTGTGTTTCTCAGAAGTGACAACAAAGAGAAACAGGGTCTGTCAGCCAGCTTACTGGAATTGTGCAGCATCAGGTGGGAGAAGGGGACGAGTTACTCTAAATGCTCCATTTAACCAGAGCAGACTCAGGTTTCTTCTGGTATATCAACTCATCTAAAAAAAAAACAACAACATGACTTTTACGGAATGTTATGCCCCATTAATGTTTCAGTGGAAACTAAACAACCACCCACACCCTCCCGGACTAACGGTTTGAACCTGCAGTGATTACATCTAAAAAAAAAAAAAAAAACAAAAAAAAAAAACGTTTGTAATTAAAATTTAAAGCTGAGACCTTTTTATTTATTTACACTTATTATTGCCAAAGTCAATTCAGCTTTAAATGTATAAAACAACCCCCCTGTGCTAAGACATTAATGTTTTTTTTTTGTTTTTGTTTTTTCAGGTAATGCCAAAAAAGAAAACAGGAGGAAACCTGAATGTCTGGTCTGACTGCTGACACGAAACATAAAAAAGGGATTTTTGTCCCATGAGGTTTTTTATTTCAAACACAATGCAGACGAATCCATGTAGCTTGGAAGCTAACAGCTGGCGGACACGACAGTAGTAATGCTGCAATTCATTGACTCAATGCTATATTTATTTAACCGAAGAGTCTAAAGGCGTCAAGATGTTTAGCAGTACAGCAAAACCTTTGCAACTGAAATGAATTACCTTTAGCAGCGGTCAGAGGATGTGACGTTTTGTTATGAAATACATTTCTACTGCGGTGCAAAAGAGTGACACACACAGGCGGGGAGAGGTACTGCAAGCAGGGTAATCTATACATTGAATTTCACTTTCTTTCTTTCTTTCTTTCTTTCTTTCTTTCTTTCTTTCTTTCTTTCTTTCTTTCTTTCTTTCTTTCTTTCTTTCTTTCTTTCTTTCTTTCTAAAACAATGTATAGCCCACACTAGTACAAACATAGGAATTGTTGTCTTAGAAATTACAGAAAAATAATGACAGCTAGATATAGTTAAAAAAATACTTTAACAGAAATGCATTTTTGACCATCATTGTAACAACAATAAGTGCACTATCTACTAATACTAATAGATTAAACACCCCTAACATGAGGTATAAGAACATGAAACAGAATGATAATGTTTTGTAAAATAATAATAATAATAATAAAATATTTTTGCACTGCTGCTAAAGATGATAAATTGACTATTAAACATTTATTATTGCTATTAGAAATATTTATTCGTTATTATTTTGATTTTCTTGCACACGCTTGAGTGAAATCTAAAGGATAAATACCTGCTAAATTTAGTTGTGGTTTTCAAATGTGTATTGTGTAAAATATTGTACCTTATGTCCACCATACGTTCTATAGAGTACCACTGAAATTCTAACAAGCTGATCAATTAAATCAATCTGCTCTGGTAAACATGCAGCCTGGAGTCAGTTCCTCTACCATCAAGCCACTGTAAAATGTAGTTTTAAAACAGCACTTGACAAGAGAGACAGGGAGGTGCTGCATTAGTTCCCACAACATCGCACATCGTGCCTCTGTTTTTAGATACCAGAAATATTTCAACAGAGCTGGATTGTCTCTTTTTGGAAGGGAAGAAAATTTGTCATCTTCTTCTTTCAGCTAGCTGACAGCCTTTGTGTAGAAATTTGTGAGGGAGTGGCATAACTGTGCGATGCACCATCAAGCCAGAGAAAACTCTGGTCACGCCAGCAGTTTATTGAAAACACTTTTCATTTGATTTATTGCCATTTCAAAACTATAATTTTGGAAAACCTTGGTATACTAGTAATTGGCAAATACCTGTCAAACACATCATAAACCAAATCATAAGGAAGGGAAATCAGGCATAATATATTAGTAAATACTTTTTGCTTTATCCTTCATTTCAAGAGTATGCAGTTATTAATCCTCACCATGAGTTTTACCACGAATTGCGCAATGTGTCTTTTCTATCTAACAGCCTTGAGAAAATTGCTAACTAGCAAAATGTTTTTCTCATTATTCTTTTTTTTTCCTCTCAGTACACTCCATGTACCTTTGCAGCTCTCACCTTTTCAAAACGTTGCTAATTTATTTCCCCCCATATGTCCAGTAATCAAATAATTTTTTGGAAAAATCTGGATCTCAAACAGCAGTTGGTGTGCCTCCAAACCCTGGAGCACGAGGGGTCCTGATGAGTGTAATCAGCGGCACACTGAATTGGACCGAACACATGGAGAGCTTTTCGCAGTTGGTGCTTAATCATGATGCTTGATCATCAGCTCGGCAAGCTGTTCCCTCTGCCGAACAGGACCTGCGGCTGCTGGTGTGTGAGTGTCTGGGTTCATTACATTTTATGTGCTAGTAAACAGATTACATACCCCAAGGGAAAACAGGTTGGTGCTATCTTCTAATATCCATTGTTGTTATAGCAGAAGTTTAGTTATTTCAGTCATTTTTTGACAGATGTCCGCACAAAGACAGAAATGTTTGTTTGATTGATTTGTTTTAGCATTGTGAGTGGATTACATGACTTTCACGGGAAAGTCCATAGAGAAAAATCAAAGCAACAAATCTTCTTACATTACCACTCGACCTGCCGATTGTATTCTTAGGTTTTATTGAGTTATTTTAGTAGGATTAAAAACTTAAACATGTATTTAAAAGCAGACCAGCAAACAAAGCCACAAATAAAGAAGTATGATTTCACATAGGAGAGACTATAGGTTCCTGTCAAGATGATCTGACAAATGGGACTTTTGTACACTTAGAAACTGCTCAAACTTTCAGTGAATGTGTTGTGATTGCTCTAAATATTCTACTGTGTGTGAGGTCTAAGAAAGACATAAAGAGGAGTTCCCTGTAAACATCTGAATACCTTTCTAGAAACCCCCACAAAGTTCCGCGCTATGTTGTGATGTAAGGGAATTCTAGTATTTACAGTAAACAACTCCCTGCTAATTATGGGATTTTCCAGCCAAGGGATTTTACTCTTTCACATACTGATCAACTGACTTCTACAAGAAGTTCTCATTCTCAAAATGTCTTTTGCTTTCTTGTGTTTTGTTAAAAGAGAAAATGAAAGAGAAAACTTTGGTAACAAACAGTTAGAAAATCAAGTGCTGTGAGAGAATATTTGCCTATACTTACAAATTATCTTACTTACAATATAACAAAGCTATGCAAACCGAACGCAGAGTGGAAAAGTATAACTTCAGTTTACCCCAATTGCTTAATTCCAATTCATTAGCCACATTGAGGGCTGGTTGTAGGCCAGAGCTGAAGAACTAAGAAATTGCTTAAACAGAACTTGATAACATGAAGTAGGCTAATAGATCTCAAAAACTAACTTACTATACATCGATTTAAAGACAGCTCAGAACAAATAACAAAAAAAAGTATTTGGTACCTATTTATCTAGAAACGGCGACAAAGCCATAAGGCTAAAGGATTTAGACAAACCAAAGTGAGAGAGTCATGATGACAGCCAAGACTCTTGGGAAAATATCCCATGAAATGACAAAATAGTAGTGCACAGTGTGTTTCCTGTTACATCTGGTATAACACTAACACAGCATAACAGAAAAACAACAAAATAGACAAGGTAGGTTATACAGCAGAACTGTGATCTAAAAGGACTCCAGCAATTCAACTCTCAGTGCCATAATGATATTTTGTACATTGAGCACATATGTTTTGTGATATTATTTCCTCATTGTGTCACTTGTACGCAGATATTCAAAGAGTAAAAAAGTCTGACAGCTAACAAATTTTCTTTTACTCCTACAATATTGGTATTTATCCAGTAGACAACAATAACAGGGCAAAGGATGATACATGTTTCAAGAAAACCATTGTCTTTTGATGCATGATGACTGAACCAAACTTATAGGCTTACACATCAGAGACATTTTTCAAAATCTACTTACAAGAGATTCTATAATAAACTATTCAGAGGTTGAGCATCTAGTATAGAAGTAACCGATTTACAAAAACAACACCCCGCCTTTCTTAGTGATAAGAAAATAGATTACATATTAACGTGGGCCATTGCTAGATAAGTGCTGAATGAACTGTTAAGCAAAAAAACAGAAACACACCATATGATGTATTGTTTGGTTTGTGTTGTTTGGTTACCTAGCATTTCATCTTTAGGTAAAACGTACACTTTGATAAATACAGAAAACACCATTTAAAACAGCAGCTGAAATAAGTTTCATGGGTAAGAGGCTGTTGAGGCTCAAGGTAAATAGTTAGCTTTATACAGACAGTACTTCCTCATCAGTACTGTCTGTGGACTGTTTTAGAAGCACAAAGAGTAACACAATGCAAATCTATGTGTTGTTTTTATTATCTGTACAAAAAAAGCGAGCAGCTAAAAGCTGTCTTGCATTTGTTCTCCGAAGCTGAATGGAGGTCAAAGATAGATCAAAGGTTAAAATGCCCCGTAAAGTAGGGATTTCAAGTGAGAAAAATTAAAGGTATCAAAATCCAACATGACTGCGACCTGTACAAAGCATAGCAAAATGGCCAGTAGACTAATAATCGGCTTATTTACCTTTCTTACTGTTGGTATCTCAATAAATCAGTAGCATGTAGAGTATCATGTTAAGTCTGGCAATGCAAATGTAATTACAGCATTAAAAATCACAAGTTGTAGAACAAAGAAATGTTTGTCTTCTGGTCTAAAAGTAGCAGACTTGGTCAGCTAGCATAATAAGTAGCAAATTCCCACTGGTTCTCTGATTTGCAACTGCAACATGGTCAACCTAGGAGTGATGTCATTCCCATCTCCATTTCCTGTGGTTTCAAACTTTCTTCTATCATAACTACATATTTCCTAACATAATTTATAATTAATCAGTTTATTTTTATTTTCCGCAATGGGGCAACATTAGGCAGAGAATTACTGCAGTTTGCATGTTCAGTAGTATTTTCCACCACTGGCATTGCTAAGAATATTGTTTTAAAGTTAATGCTCAATAGCCAACATTACTGAAAGTAATTAGACCTGCTTTGACCTGTAAAGTGCCTTGAAATCCCTTTTGTAGTGAAGTGCGACATACAAAGAAACGAGAGAGAGAGAGAGAGAGAGAGAGCGAGAGAGCGAGAGAGAGAGAGAGATTTTACACACATCATGCATGCTCATAAACGCTTTTATTTCATACACGTGGCAGAAACTGATGATTCAATAACTTTTTTTTAGCAAACACACCTTAATATAGTAGATATTAGTCTATGTTTTAGTTTATGTTTTGGCCTCTTTGAATATGCACAATTTGATAAAGATACCTTGGATCTGTTTTTAGAGATTGAGAGTTGTATGATTTTCCTAACACTTTTTTTTTTAAGTACATGTCAATGAATGCTTGAAGGGCAAAGTGCGATTTTATTATCTTGCCGAAGTACACCTTGGCATGGGCTGGAGAAGTCAAGGAAAAACCTTTCTCCACTTTAATACTGTAGTTTTCCATTTAAAGGCACAGTGTATTGATGTGACAGATCTTTTTAATAGAAGTTAATCACACTGATTCAGCACAGAGATATGCCATTTATAAAGAAATAATGTGCCAAATGGGACAAAAGCTAAGAGGACTTATGAGCTGCTATTTCTGATCTTACTGGCACTCTAATAAAAAGACTTTTCATTCCACTTCAAAGGTTGTGTATCATGTTCTCCAGAGTTTAAGAAACTTGAAACTGATTTTATTGACAAAAGCCTGAGAGCTTCATTTTTGTCTTGCTTGACATCAACAAATGAAATAAGACACTCACAGCTTCCCGGCATCTGAAACAATCCATGCTTTTAATCCCCTGATACATCTAGACTCAGTTCAGACGTTTTCTGTTCAGCCAATATACATATAAGGAAATTCTAAAGATAACAAAAACATTACATGCATTTGCAAAATGTGCCAGCAAGCTCGCTTTGCACGAAACTCCCACTGCAGAACGCTTTCGACCACTCCCATCTGTCTGGCATCCTGCTTGTTGACTATTTACATCTAACGCTGAGTGAACACCTGTCGTATTAACAATCAGCACAGTTAAAGTACAACCAGGAGGTGCTGATTAAGTCTTATTGGTTGACTTACTACAGGCTTGTCACAGTAAAATAAATGACTTTATTTCAGTTTGACCTGACTGTGCCACTTTGCTCTGAGGTTTGTGTGTGTATGTGTGTGTGTGCGCGTGTGTGTGTGTGTTTGTTCCTGCCACTTGCTTTCGCTTTACAAAATGTGGAGGCGGAACAATTTGAAAATGAGGGAGGATACATAAAACCATGACTATACGAGTTCAGCTCAGTGTGGTGTGAAAGAGGCAGCCAACATGACCTGCATTATGTTCCCAGGACTTCTGCTTTGCCTCCTTCTCCTCAAACAGGTCTGTGGTCTGGGGCCAGAGATTACTTTCCGGGAGGAAGGCCTCACGTTTGAGATGGGTTATTGTTTTGGAGCGGATTATGTTGTCGTTTACAGGTCTGCTCTGGATGGAGAACAACTGCTGGGCAACACTTCGAACAAGAACCTCCCCAACACGCCTCCTGCAGACTTGCTGGGTCGAATTCACATGAATCAAGATGGGGAAGTGCCTGAGATGACGATCGATGGACTCACAGAACTGGACTCTGGCATCTACAGGAAGGAATGCTGGCAGAACCAGAAAGTGGTCAAGAACCACACGGAGCATCTTTTTGTGTGCAAAGAGGAGACTTCACCTGAAGAGATTGTTGCGAATAATGAAGGTGGAGCGGAAATTCGATGCAAAAGCCCTTCTGTTGGCTTGGAGGGAACTTTTGTGCGCTGGTACCAGGAACTAGATCCAGACTACAAGCCCACACTCCTGCTGGACAGCAGTGTTTCCTTGGAGCCAGTAATAAAAGAGAGAGGTTTGGTGGAGGCCAGAGAAAGCGGCTCTGTGCTGGTGTTACATAAAACAATTTTACAGAGTTTACCACAGTTTTACTGTGTTGTGTTCAAAGGAAAGACTTGCCTTGGTTTCCAAAACATACACCTCCCAGACCGCAGTAAAAGCAGGGATCTTTTTTTTTCAAAAGGGGAGAAAGTGGTTCTAAATTGTGTTGGTGATAGTAAACAACTGCAATGGTCGACACCGCTGGGACAAATCAACAGCAGCAACCCGGGGAACAATCAATTGCACATATTAGCTGATAAAGAACCAGAAAGCTTCTCCTTAATTATCCCTGTCATGTCTGATGAGCATGTTGGAATTTACACGTGCATTGCTCCATTACATGACACTGAGTACTACTTGTTTCTTTGCCCCAAAAACACAACACTGAAGAAAGTCGCCTCCGAAGGACAAAGCATCTCACTGGAATGCATTTCTGACCCGAGTAAGTTTGCAAGAATCCAGTGGTACCGCCAAGGACAAGCCGAGCTTTATGAAGTCATTGGGGACACATACGAAAGTATTTCAGTTCCTAATGATCTGAAAGGTAGAGTGAATCTGTCTGATTCTGGATTACTTACCATCTCTGACCTGGACGTTAAGGATCAAACAATCTACAGCTGTGTCATTTTAAATGAATTTGTGGATAATGCAATCCCTGAAAATCCTGACAAGGAAGGTACGGATGAAGATGACTATGAGGACGAACCCGATGACATATCAAAGTGCATCTTCAAACAGGATTTTATTTTGAACATTACAATCACAACAGGAACAGATCGTGGACCTAATCCAGATAAACCCTCTAACAATACAGTGGCTGCAGTGATTGGAGGAGTGTTGGGATTTCTTGCTCTTGTAGCGATAGTGATAGTGATAGTGATGGTTGTGAAAAAGAGACTAGGCGTAAGAAACAACAATACAGACAATACAGTAACAATCAGAGACAATCCTGATTGTACACAAAGCTTAAGAAAGACCGATGAAGAAGACGTTTAACATTTTGTTTTGGGGTTAGGGTTAAGATGTTTTATTTGACCACCTTGTCACGCCAAGTGCCTTGAGATGACATCTGCTGTACATAACTGAACTGATTTAAATCAACTAGCTACTAATGCTTTCAGTTTTTGTTTGTGTGCTCTTTGTCTGCTTTGTTACCAGTGACACAGCACATTGAATAAAGAGGTGATTTCCTCTATAAAACCAACACCATGTCTCTGGAAATATTTTAGAGAACTTATCAAAAATACAAAATGGTAATTATTTCCCCTTTTACATGCAGTTTTTTTTGAGAAGTTATTGTTTACAAAATTGTATGTGTTTTGAAGTACGTTGCGTGGTTAGTAAAAACCAGTCTGACCACTCGCATGTCAAGACATCATTTGACAAGGTTCAGAGGAAAGAAAAATAACAGTCAGAGCGTGTGAAAGAATTCAAACGGTAGCATCTATTTGTAGAATAATACTGGATAAAAGAATAACACCAACAGGATTATGTTCCGGTGTCAACCACTGCAACGCTTAATGCAAAACAAGAACAGACATGTCTTGAAAACCTTTCCCCAGTCTAAGCAGTTGTGGTTTAACAGAATGCAGGCAGTTGCTGAAAAGGCACAATTATTTCTGTTTATTAAATGTTGCTCTGTGAAACAACCAAGACCTTTAGACCTGAGTGTTGTAATGTGACTATGCTGTGCTACATTTTTTTTCCACCTGCAGACAACTGAATCAAACCCACAATAAAAAAAAATAACTTTATCAACATCTCTGAGGGAGAAATAGGGCTTTGCCGAGATAAAAAAAAAAAAGGTCATGTGTTTGTCAGGTTTCAAAGAAATTCAAATGGCACACTTTTATAGGTGTTTATGTGTCCTTTTTCATGTCTGCTTGGGTTTCCCCTTGTAGCTCCCTTGGGTTTCCCAAAATCCAAAACATTAATGTAATCTTAATAAGCTTAATTAGTAACTTTAAATTGACATAGATGTGAGTGTGCTTGTGCTTGTGCGGATGTTGGGATGGACTAATTAGCTGCTAATTAGGAATATTTCTTTTCAGGGTTTTTCCCCATACATTGCCCTACACCTGGGATAATGACCATGATAAACCAGGGACAATGAATTAGTTAGATATTAAACTGAAGGCAAATTTGCTTTAGTTTGCCTGTTTTATTTGAACTTACGTTTAAATTGTGTAAATCTTTCTGTCTTAGATGACCACCATCCTCCTCTGACCCTGAAAAGTATTTCACTTTTTTTTTTTGTGAATTGACTTTACAGTGAGAAGGACTGCAAATGTTGATCATAGTTGTTTTTTTTTAAGTGCAGTTTTAACCATGTCTCAATCACTTATTTTCTAATTATGTTGTTTGGATCAAGATATTTCTGTCCACAATATGATTCATTTAGCTTCACAAAGCTAACAATCAATGCCATACATATGCAAGAAAATCATGCAGCCTCAAGGCGCAGTAAAATAATCTACGTTTCATTCATATTACATATATTCTACATTGTATTCCACTTAACTAACCAAAGTCAGTTTTTTTGGGGGGGGGATTTCTTGCGGCTCACTTTTTCTGAAGGTAGGCTGACAGTAAGGGGGGTGGAAGAGGGGGAGAGACATGCGGCAAAGGACTGCGGGTCGGAGTCGAACCCGGGTCGACCGCGTTGAGGACTGAGGCCTCCGTTTATGGGTCGCGCTACCCACTGCGCCACAAGTGCGCCCTAAAGTGCTGTTCTAACATTTATTAATTAGCTCAAGAAAACTCTAACAAGGTTCTCACAATGAGACCTAAAGTATGCCAAGCTTTTTTTTTTTTAGAAATCTGACTCAAAACATACTAAGCTAGTGTTTAATATACCGCTGTCTGCCTAACACCCTGCTGGAGTGTTAGGCTATCAATCTGTCTAACCTCGACTTTGATCTGTCTCAATGATAATTAGTCTTGTAACACATTTGAAGGCTGTTCAAGTTAATTGGGTGTTCATTGAATAAGTTGCTCTGATGCTTCATAAAATTATGACTTTGCTCTGAACTTTCTTATATTTAATGGGAAGTGTTTCCTTCTTCACACAGACACCTCCCTGAGAACTTACAGAGGAAGTCACAAACCAGACAGGAAGCCGCGGTATAACAGTCTCTCTCTCACTGAGTGCAGGGAAGTTAAGAGTTAATAAGCTGTAAATGGAAGCAGCCATATAATTTACTATGGAATCGGAATTGGGGGTGGATAATTCCTTTCGCAATAATAGCTAAGTTATTTTTCTTTTATGTATTCTGTAGTAGTACATTATATTTAGATAATATTGTACTGGATTTGTTTTTGTACCGGCTTGCAATCAACCAAAGAAATAAGAGCATTATTTTTAAGGGTGAAAACCCCTTGGAATATGAAAGGAAACCCAAATTTGTTAGACTGAACAAATAATGTAGATTAGCTATAATCCAGCTTTGGGAGCCAGTAAACAGGTATCAGGGGTTGAGTTCAGTCTGGGACTCTGACACCAATCATTTCAACATACCTTCATCTAACTCCAATCTAATATTTGGGATGATTATTTCATCTATAATTTTGTTTTATTTAACCCAAATTTGGCTGGGCTGCTAAACACAACTACATAAAATGCACCATGGCAATGTTAACTGAACTCATTTGATAAATGAAAGGAAACAGAAGATCATTGATCCAGTCTTGCAACAATTTATCGTTTGTTAAAAACATAAATCTTTCATATTTAAGTTACTGAATGTAATTAGAACAAAGTGGCATGAAAGGGATTAAAGCCTCCATTTGAGAGTGTGGTATTTTACGTTAGCTGACCTTGAAAATATGTAGTACAGTAAACTAAAACAAGGTCTTTATTCTCAGAGGAAACTGGGTTTTTAATCCTTCATTTAAAGACAGGACAAGTAGCTATACACATTCACTCATATCTAAGGGTAATTTAGGGTACCCATTTAACCTAAAGTGAATATTTTCAGAGTGCAGGAGGAAGCTAGTAACCTGTCAGGCCAGGTTGACTTATTTATGCACGTTATGGATCGGGGACTGCTTCCATCGAATCAGTTTGGGGAATGGAGGGACATTCAGCAGAATTTTGTCAGCAGTTTGGGCGTAGCGATACCTAGTGTCCGCTTACCAAAGGTTGGTTTTAGCAAATCATGGTATCAATGAAAGAAGCGGGCGTCATGAGAAACCACAGCAAGTCACGCTGGTCAAGGCACTTGTTGCTGTTCTTCTTTCTGTGACCTCAGGTACCGGACCACAAATAAAGGTTGTAAGGATTAACAGAGGCACAGGTTCCAAGTGAATATGGTTTATTGGTTTTACAAGACAATGGGAACAATTAACATGTTTTACATGTGCAGGGAAGAGTAACCACCTTAAACGTAGGAGCCTATGCTGGCCTGGAATCCTGATAGCCGAGAGGAATAGTTAAAAACCCCAATTAAATTAACTAGACCATTTGGAGGAGAACTACTAAAGAAAAACAAACAAAATACACCTCGGTGTCTCCCAACAAAACACACTCACGCCACAAACCCTGGTGCATACAAAGCAAAAGAAAAAAACTCTCCTCCCACTAGTCCCCTCAATCTGATCTGAATAAAACCGGCATAGGACCCAGGGACAGCATAGGACCTCAGGTGAGATAAAACCAGCCCGGGGAGCTAAACAATAAAAACCCTCCCCTGCATTTGGTTAAAACTAGGAATAAATAGCTGAAATAGGGTCTAAGCAGTGATTAAAACAGTAAATAAAAACACAACTAAAACAGTAGCAGGCCAACCTGCACACAAAGGAAGTCGCATTAGACCAGCACCTTAAACATCCAGGTAATAAGAGACTGCTTTCTTGTACCTCTAAGGCGGAACCCAGTCCACGGCAGTCTGTGCGTCTCTCTATCACCGCATTGCCTAAAATGATGAAAACAAAAGGGCTCAACCAAATGATCCTGCAGCAACCTCACTCAGTAGTAAAAACATACCTTTTGCCAGAATCCTTGCCTCAGATCTGATCTTCTCAGAAATCTAGCCCCCTTTAAATGGAACAACTGATTACCTGCCTCAAGTACCAGATGTGCGCTGTCAAGCATCCTCCATATATGGACAGGAGGAAGGGTGTGCAGCACCATGCTTCAGGGCCATAGTGCCCCGGCTACATTTCAAAGATGAAATCTTGGATTCTGACAAAACAGATGTGATAACAGCACATAAAGGTCTATCCTCCTGCGCTGCTGTATCCATAATACCGAAACACGATTGGCCCACACCCTTTTGGTTCGGTCACAGACTGTTTAAGTAGGACTGGGACAAGATGGATGCTGGTGTGTTTGTGAACACACAAATACCCTGAGAATTCGACTTGCAAGGAAGGATAGGAAACCAGAGAGACACATGCATGGTTATAGGGCCGGACAATAATTCAATAACAATATTTATCGATTGACTGACGTATATTGATAATAGAAAAAAAGGGTCAATAAAAAGTTCAATACAATAACAGTTTTCCTTCTTTTTGCAGTCTAGCCACATAGATTAATACTACATTCATTACATCCTCCCAACCAATCACAAACACAGACCCAGGAATGCTCCGTCACCAAGCTCCGCCCCCTTCAAAGAGTTCAGAGAGCACCTATTCTTTTTTTTAGAAACTTCCAGTTTTGATAAAAAGTTGGTTGAATAAAGGGTTGAGTTTGAATTCAGTGTTTGTGTGTTCTTTATCTAAAATTGGGCTGCTAAGCAACAGCATAAATTGCCAGAACTGCACTTAAAATATTTGTTTTTATTTTGTTGATAATTATCAATATCAATCAATATGATTTATATTCTATCCATATGCCTTTTTCTATATTGTCCAACTGTACATGGTCAGAATATACAAGCTCTATGAGAAAAGGCCCCAGTCGGGATTTAAACCCATTACATTCTTGGAACAGCACAAAGTGCTCCACTATGAATCACAAATATTAAACCAAAAATCTGAAAATGTTCATATTCCCCACATTCTTTGTCATTTGGTAACATGATCATGGTTTATTCAGTTTGAAGGACTTCAAAAATGAAAAAAATAATTCTGGTCTCATTCTCCTTTCACACCTTGATAGTCCACTTAATCAAGAGCAGGTGGAGAGTTAATATGCAGCAGTCTTTCATCTGTATTCCCTAAACTCCAGCACAGCAAGGCCACTGAAACACCTCTGCTCCCCTTCTGGCTCGTTGGTAACACTGGAGGCAGGTGTCCTTTCAATAACGGACTGCACTTCCTGCAAAGCATAAATTATGTAAAAGTCAGTGTCAAATTTGTAGAAGTCTTAAGTTGTCCATTAAATCGAGAAAAAAGCGAACATTTAAAAAAATTTAATTAAAACACATGCACGCATCCTTGTTTTAAGTACATTGTGAGGATCGTGCCTTGTCTTCCTTTCAACTTCAAGCCTTTCTCTGCCCTAACCCTAACCTTTACAGGTTTATACCCAACCCTAACTGACACCATAGTGCTAAACCTATATATATATATATACACTCACCGGCCACTTTATTAGGTACGCCATGCTAGTAACGGGTTGGACCATCTTTTGCCTTCAGAACTGCCTCAATTCTTTGTGGCATAGATTCAACAAGGTGCTGGAAGCATTCCTCAGGGAGTTTGGTCCATATTGACATGATGGCATCACACAGTTGCCGCAGATTTGTTGGCTGCACATCCATGATGCGAATCTCCCGTTCCACCACATCCCAAAGATGCTCTATTGGATTGAGATCTGGTGACTGTGGAGGCCATTTGAGTACAGCGAACTCATTGTCATGTTCAAGAAACCAGTCTGAGATGATTCCAGCTTTATGACATGGCGCATTATCCTGCTGAAAGTAGCCATCAGAAGTTGGGTACATTGTGGTCATAAAGGGATGGACATGGTCAGCAACAATACTCAGGTAGGCTGTGGCGTTGCAACAATGCTCAATTGGTACCAAGGGGCCCAAAGAGTGCCAAGAAAATATTCCCCACACCATGACACCACCACCACCAGCCTGAACTGTTGATACAAGGCAGGATGGATCCATGCTTTCATGTCGTTGACGCCAAATTCTGACCCTACCATCCGATTGTCGCAGCAGAAATCCAGACTCATCAGACCAGGCAACGTTTTTCCAATCTTCTATTGTCCAATTTCGATGAGCTTGTGCAAACTGTAGCCTCAGTTTCCTGTTCTTAGCTGAAAGGAGTGGCACCCGATGTGGTCTTCTGCTGCTGTAGCCCATCTGACTCCAAGTTCGACGTACTGTGCGTTCAGAGATGCTCTTCTGCCCACCTTGGTTGTAACGGGTGGTTATTTGAGTCACTGTTGCCCTTCTATCAGCTCGAACCAGTCTGGCCATTCTCCTCTGACCTCTGGCATCAACAAGGCATTTCCGCCCACAGAACTGCCACTCACTGGATGTTTTTTCTTTTTCGGACCATTCTCTGTAAACCCTAGAGATGGTTGTGCGTGAAAATCCCAGTAGATTAGCAGTTTCTGAAATACTCAGACCAGCCCTTCTGGCACCAACAATCATGCCACGTTCAAAGTCACTCAAATCACCTTTCTTCCCCATACTGATGCTCGGTTTGAACTGCAGGAGATTCTCTTGACCATGTCTACATGCCTAAATGCACTGAGTTGCCGCCATGTGATTGGCTGCTTAGAAATTAAGTGTTAACGAGCAGTTGGACAGGTGTACCTAATAAAGTGGCCGGTGAGTGTATATACACTGATTGGATAAGATTATTTACATAATTCTGTTTGTATCACAGTATCACCTGCACGGCAGCTCTCATCTATGTTGCATTGTAATGAAACTTCCTCTAATAAATCAATGAAACTTGTACTTGTTAAAACATTTTAGAGAATTGAAAATGTTGTTAGACTTAATTTCATCTAAGGTTTACCCTATATCTCAATTTGTTGATATTGTTGATTTTTCAACTTAGCATAATACTTTTAAATGTTGTAAAAGTCATTTACTTAATTGTTGAACTTAAAAGTAGAAATTAACACATCTTAACACTATGCATCGGCCCTCACCAGCTTTTCTTTGGCCAGGTCTGGATATGGATACAGGGTGGCAGAGAAGAGTGGAATTTAAAATCCATTTAAAAACAAAGCATTTTTTTTATCAAATTAAAAATACAAATATTTTCCAAGTAAACGTCAGTAAGTGGGTTGGAGAAAGAGATTTGAAGTTTATTACACCATTAAGAAAAAGAAGAGAAACGAAAATTAGGAAATATGTTAAAGCCTGTTTTAAAAAGACCAAACAAATTATATGTATGATGAGACATGTCTTCTACAAACCACATTTCCTTTAGATCAAACAGATGGCAATTATGCCCATGTAGGTGCAGAAAACTGCAGCAAATGCACTGCTGTAAAACAATTTCTATGTTTTATTGTGAGACAGCTGCAACTCATTACACAAGCTCAAGATAATATGTATTTTTGTAATTGTAATAAATTGACAGACACACAATATTTTCATTTAAACATATTTTTTAAAACCACAAGTTCGTTTTTTTTTTTCAGTTTTTGCTCATTTTCTTTTTCTGTAATTAGATAAAACTAAACACTAAGTGATTTCCTAAAAGTCACAGCACGGTGTCTTTTTAGATGTTAAACACATTTGAATGAATACAAAAGGCAGTTTTGAACAAAAATGCAATTTTTAAAGAAAAAAAGCTATCTAAACCAGTTCAGAGATGACTGTGCATAAGTGGATTTAATAAATAAACAAATGAACTTACAAAGGCACAGCACGAAGCAAAAGCAAAACATGAAGCAGGAAACTGGAGTAAAGAAAGAAGACAACTGCAGGTAGCACAACGGAAGAATCAACAAATGAGAAGAGAAAAAACAGGCAGCTATAGAGAGGAGAGAGTGAAGAGAGAATGCATGGAGAGCTGGTGTGAGTAATCAGGTGATTACAGATGAACCAAATGAACAAGAAATAATCAAAAATTGAATCAACAATGAATGAGCTAACAAAATCCACTAACCAGTCCACAAAAATAAAAACTAAAATATAAACTAATGCTTAGCAATCAAAAGAATCAATTTGCTTTATTGTCATTATGCAGCCATAATGAAATTTTGTTATTATTAGAAAGCTGTTGAGCAATGGGAGCCGACAATATTAAGACCACATCATAGCAAGGCGAAATAAGAAGTAAGAAGAAAGCAGCACTGCTAAAAACAATTATCTTTTCTGGAGTGTTAACTGCTCCCCGTTGCTTGTCTGCTCTTCCTGCTCTTCCTGCTCTTCCTGCGTTTGCCTTGCCGTCACTAGTTCCACGTTCTAGTACCTGTGTGCACCGCCAGATTTTGGTGTTCCTGTGTGGACAAGTGCTTACTCTGCCCTCTCTGAGGACTCATCGGCTCGTAACTCTGTTCATCTGCCTGTCTCTGCCATCATCACCTGGTCAACCTGTCCCTGCCGTCACCAGGCTGTGACGGTTGTAGTAAAAAGTTCAAGGAATATCAGCATTCGTTTTTGTACTGTTGTGTTTTTAGTGAATTCCCAGTGTACTAAGCATTACATACTGTGCAATTGCATGAAAGTACCAGACAAACACTTCGTGATGAGTGAAAGGAGCAATAGGTAAGAAACTGTAAAATGAATATATAAGGAAACTGTATAATGAATTAACTGTAAAATTATATATATATATATATATATATATATATATATATATATATATATATATATATATATATATATATATAGTATGTCGTGCCCTTTTCTAGACTCGCTCATTACAAACCATGTCCAGGTCTTGTAGACGCCATGTAAACCTCATGCTAAATCTTGTGCCTTGCAGCTCCCGTACCCTATAAGTATTATAGTCTAAAGAAAGCATGAGCTAATAAACGAAAGTACCAGTAAAAAAGACAAAACATCTTAATGGGATTTAGGTCTAGACACTTTAACTAGACCACTTCAAAACCACCTTTTTTTTTTTTTTTTTTTGCCATTTTGAATTAAACATGTGTCTGGGATCACTGTTCTGCTTTATAACCCAAGCATGGTTGAGCTTCTGGCAACAAAATGGTGACCAGATATTCACCTTCAGGACTTCCTGGTGGAGAGCCATCATCCAGGTCCTGAAGAAGCAAAGCAGACCATCACACTACAGTTTCAACACCATGTTTTTCGGAAATGCTATCAGTTTTACGCGAGCGATTTCAAAATTTTCCATATTTGTCTCATCAGCATACAAAATACTTTCCTAAAACACTTGGGCATCATCACAACGTTTTTCCAAAAAAACAATGTGAGACAGGTATTTGTGTTCTTTTTGGTCAGAAGTAGTAATTGCCGTAGAAGTCTCCCATGGATGCCGTTTTCATTCAGGCCTGTGGTGCGTTAATATGTTGCTCTGACCTCCTGAAAAAAGGTTGTCCATGCTCTGTTGGAGTAATCTTGGTGGGTCAGAAATTCCTGTGAAGGTTCACCGCTGTTTCATGTTTTCCCCAGTTGAGGAGCTTGACTCTCACTGTGGTTAACTGGAGTCTTAAAGCCTTAGCGGTTACTTTGTAGCCCTTTTTGGTCCTATTTACATCTTTAAGTTGGTTTCGGATTTGTTGTAGAATCTCTTTAGCTTATGGCATGATTTGTTGCTTTTAAGTTTTTAAGTGATCATGCCATCGAGGATTGGCGTGGACACCTCTGGTTAGTGGAATCTGAAAATTAATGCATTGTGTATTTATTTGTAATTTACAAAACATCCTACTGTTTTTGCATTTGGAGATTTATAGCAAAGGATGAAAAGGTAATAAAAATGATGAAGCACATGTGGCAAAACACAGACAACAGCAACACTTTATCATTAATGGGTAATTTCACTCCTCATGGAAACCATTAATAATAATTTTTGTCTGTTAACAGCTTTTAAAAATCATGCTGCTGACAGAGCACAGACTGGCCTACAAACCATCTCATACTGCACTGCTGATACTGCCCCCACGTGGCAGAGAGACTAACTTCTACCTGTAAGAAATCAAGTCTAAATTTTACTTCTGGTTGATTTATGTTGAATCTTTTTTATTTTATTATTTTTTTTTACCCTCATGTGTATCTGCATGCTTCCATTTTGCTGCTGGTACATCTGAATTTCACCTCTGTGGGACTACAAATTATACATTCATTCTATTATAATCTTATGCCCCGACATAATCTTAAATGTAATATAAATATAACATGTAATTGTTTTACATTACTTTATTCTGTGAGGTGTTGGTTTGCATAGACATCCGTTCTAGATCTAGTAGGATGCCACCCTTCCTGTGTAATTAAAGAGATGCATAACCAGGAGTCTATAAGTGGTACACGTCACTACACTAAGTTATGAAATTGTTGAAAAACAGGGTGGTTGTTCTAAAAAAAAACCTCATCTGCTCTGTTGTTGTGTCCTTTTCTCCCTTTTAATGTTTTGCCTTACTGTTCTCTCTTCTACCTTTCTGTAAAATGTTTCCACTGACTTTGAAATAATCCCAAAATAATATCCAGTGAAGTTTCTTTGCATACATATCAAGTAGAGCACTAGAGCGAAAGCAGCAATGCTCCACTTGTGAAAGTAAATCTGTTGGGCTCTCTTTGACATTAACAAAGCCATTCTTAGTGCTACACAGCCAGACAAGACACATACAAATAAATAAATACATAAAATAACTATATGTTGATGACGCAGACAAATATTATATTTGTCAAAAATATGAATCTATTGTTCATATCCACTTCTCCTTGCAGGGCTGGTGCCTATCTCCAGCGGTCAGTGAGTGAGAGGCTGGGTACACCTGGACATGTCACCAGTCCACCGCGCGCACGCACGCACACACACACACACACGCACCTGAGGGCATCTTAGAGACACACACTAGCCTACGAGTCATGCTTATGGGCTGTCAGAGGAAGTCAAAGTAACTGGTAAACTCCAAGTCTATCTGTATCTACACATTTCAGCAGCAAGGCGGTTCAAAGTGCTTTACATCATTAAAACATAAAAACATCAAATGGTCAGTGATTGTGAGACCAGGAACAAACATTGAATTGTATCAAGTGAAAACATGCATCAAATATGTTGGTTGATGTTTCTGTGCTTATGAGTCGAAAGCAACTGTAAACAGGTAGGTTTTCGGTTTAGATTTAAAGGAACTCTGTGCTTTGGCTGGTTTGCAGTTTTCTGGAAGTTTGTTCCAGATTTGTGGAGCACCTCATTTCTCCAACTGGCAAGAAATACCTTAGGCTGGAATTTGAAGCCAGGAAGGACCTTTTTTCTGCAAAGGAACAGTGTTGCCATGTAGACTAAAGAAAAACATAATTTCTCAAACTGGCAACATGAATAGATAAATTAAAACATTTAATATGCATCCCTGACTTATTCTATGTTGCCTTCAGTGTCATGCAAAGCTCCAAGCAAATTTAAAATGTATTTGTCATGGGCTGGGATTCAGAGGGCTTTCTTAAAGTTTTGTATTTTACAAACCTGGAATGTTGTGCTTCAGCAACATTTCAGCTGCCGGATCATGTTACTCCCACACACTTAACCTTTCTGTGCCTTGGTAAATATTCATGAGCCACAGCAGTGCCAATGCACCACAGGAAGAAATATGGTGTTTGTTTAAAAATATTTGCTCGGCTGGTTTATGTAAAACATAGCACTGTATTGTATTCTTGTTTTTAATTAGCTTCTGATGCAATGCAGATTCAGACGCAGTTTTTAGGATTCAGCGCACAAATCCTAAACTTTCAGTTAGTTTTTTTTCAATGTTTTTAATAGTATATATTTTTAATATATAGGGTGTACTATTCATAATTTGCTCTTTGTAAGTGATGTCTCAAAACAAGTTTTTCCAATGCACCAAAAACACAACAATACAGAAACAAATTCTGATATTCCTTAAAAAAATTTAAGGAATTACAATTTTAGTATCTACTACAACCACAAAGTGCTATATAATTATGAAGGTAAAGGAAATGATACATGGTTTTAAATCCTTTTACAAATAAAAATCTGACTACTGGTGTGCATGTATTTAGCCCTCTAATCTAGTGCAACATCCTGCCTTCAGAAGTCACCTGATTGGTAACAGCGTCCACCTGCGAAAACTAATTAGAAACAGTGAGGGCCTTTGCCAAAGGTTTGCAACTTTTTTGGTTACCTGCAAAATACCGTTTGGGTAGAAATTACCCATATACATCACTCTGAACACACCATCCCCGCCAGGAAACTTTGTAGTGCAAACCTATTGCTGTGGGGATCAGAGTTAGTGTAGTGGACCTGAATACAGGCCAATACAAGAAAAACCTTGAAGAAAGTCGGTTAGATGCTGCTGAAAACTTAAAACGGGGTCAGATATCCGTCTTCCAGAAGGCCAGTGAGCCTAAACACACTGAGACACACTGTGTGGTTTAGATCAAACTATAGCCACGTGTTAGAATGGCCTAATCAAAGTGCAAACCCAAATCCTATTGAGAATCTGCTCACATGTAATTCGAGTTTGAGCCATTACGCACAGATTTGCAAAATTAAAATATGTATGCTTTTGTTTCCACTTTTACAATCCTACACTACTTTGAGTGGGTCTATAAAAGAACATTATTGTTTTTAATCTGACAACTCTGTAAACAGTCACAAGACAAGGATATTTTTTAGATAGTACCGAACATATTTATATAGCATATTTGTCCAAATGATTTCTTAGGGACAGGGTGAGCTGTTAGCAAAGTGAGTGAGCAGCTAAAATGCTGAAAATATCAAAGGAATGAGCCCAGAAAGGGATTTCCGTATTACCCAGTTTGCTTTCCATAACCCCCTCCACAGGGTTGACTAATGGAGACACAGATGTGGTGGAAAGGCAGCTGTTTGCCACTCTCACGTGTAATTAAGAAAAGGCTTGGTCACACAGAAAGCCCTCGGGAGTCTCAAGAGAGCGCAAGGAATTGTTCATGCCTCAGAGAATAGCGAGTTCCTGCAGCAGGCTTCCTTCAGCTAGTTACAGTCAGAGACTTTAAATGGATCGGCTTAATGGCTGCAGCTTCCCTCAGACCATCTGCGTGTGTGGGAGGATACGTTAGAGAAGTGGGCGCGTGTCTGTCTCGGTGCTCACGGGCCTTTTTGTTTTAAGTTTTAGCACAGCGAGCCCGGGAGATATGACAAAACTTGGTAAAATAATGTACGTATTCAGTTGGAACTGTAGTCTGAAAAAGTGTTGCTTTCACTTCTGAGGCACATGCAAACTTTTGTGCCTGGACTACCAATCTGAGGATTATCTAAAGTTTTCTTTGGACACAATGCATTTCAGCAAGATTCCTCCCGCAGCTTCCTTCATCTGACAGCTATAGCGCTCCCGGGGCAGTTCTGTTTGCCCAATCGGGAGCTCTTGTTCAGTAGAATCAGCACGTCTGCTCTGTGCTCCCTGGTGGCTGCCAGGCTGAGCTCGCTGAGGGCCGATCTGCTGTAATTTGCCAGGTCCATTACTCCAACAAATGTGATGGCTACGAGCCCTGTGAGCGTGAAACAGTTGGTGGGATAAAGAGATGGAGAAGGAGAGAGATAGAGTGCGGGGGGATCTCGCCGTTGCTCCTGTCTGGCCATGGTGTCTGAGAGTGTGTCAGCGACTCGAACTAATGGCACCAATTATGCGCCAGAGAGCATGGCTGATGGGCTGATTTTAGAGCAAAGGTGCCGAGGGAAAAATAGCTTAAGGTCCGCAAAACTGCCAGAAAAGATATGTGAGAAAGGATTAAGATTAGCCACTTGGGGCTTTTCCTTTCTAATAGCTGTCTGTTTGTTACCCAGACACGTGGATGTGTCTGGTTGGATTGTAGCCACAGGGATTTATGTGTGTTATTTACAGAGGAGCAATCCAAGTAAAGCTAGGGCCAATCGAATGTTCTCAATAAAGCAGACTTCCTATGAAACTATTAAAGGCTTGATAGATTTAGTTAGAGGATTGTAGCTTAGAAACTGCAGACGATGGAGCTGAGATGCTGTTATACCTTGTAGTCTGTCAGGTTGTAAAGTTTCATCACCTCCTTTATGTGATGAAACCATCGGACAGCAGAGGAAGTGTCTGTCAGATAACAACAAGAATTTAAAACAGGAGCTGGGTTCAACAGATTTATTCCATGAGTGCAACGGGAATGCAAACAGGCGTTCCTTTTCCGGCCCAGACACCAGGCCGTAAACTCCCCAGCCCCTCTTTGCGCGTCTGATGTTCAGCAGACAAATAACTAAATCCTGAAAAGTGTAACGTTAGGTAAAGTGTAACATGCAGCCTGCCATGAAACATGTGCATGGTTAATGGCAAGGAGCCCAGAGCAGATAAACTATTTCAGAAAGAAGTGATGAGCAACAGGTGCACGGAGCAAACAGCCACAGCAGTGAGCCAACCGGCCTCTCCAAGACACACGTGTTGCTTGCAAAAGTATTCAGACCCTTAAATATACACGTTTAAGTATTTTATTGTGATCTTAGGCGATAGACCAACACAAAGAACTGTACAATTTTTGAATAGAAAGTTTTAAAAATAGTTTTCAAATGTTACAAATAAACGTAAAATTAATGCGAAAAGGCATTAATTTGAAAAGTTCAATGTTGGCATTGCAACATAATAATGGTGCAAAAACCTTTCATTTACAAAACATACCAACAACTTTGAAGATGTATTGTTTACTGTGAAGCAAACAACAAAAAAAGACCTCAAGTCAAACTGCTACAGGTCCATCATAATGGATGGTTGCTCGCTTGTGAACAGAGATCTTCAAGTTTAACCACATATTCTCAATTGGATTCACGTCTGGACTTTGACTAGGCCAGACATCAAAACACATTTAAATGTTTTCTCTTAAACCACTTGAGTGTTCATGATGGTCTCTAATTGGCTATTTAAAGATTCCCCTCAGGGCGCTGTTCTCTGCGCCTGTGGCTAACCAGCACCTTTTGGTTTATTCTTAATCCAGGCAGATTTATTTACAGGTTTGCAATGTAACAAAATAGATTAAAAAAAAAACAATGGGAGTGAATACATTTGCAAGGCACTTTAAGAAGCATAGATGCCATTTGGGAGCATGGTTATTAATAGCAATAGAAAACTCTTTATACTGAGTGTGGTAGTTACCTTCCTTGTTCAGAAGAGACCAACACTTTTTAATAGCAAAGGTTTCAAATATCAAAACAACAATAACATGTGTTCACTCATGGGCAGATACTGTTAGATTAAAGGCGAAAAATATATAAAACAATGGTAAAGAAAGTTTACTTCACCAACGGGTGGAAATGAGACCATCTAAATTCAAGAGAGCAAAAGCAATCACAACACAGTCGCGTATTGTTAATGCAAGCTGGCGGAGCTGCACCTTTGATGCACAGATGGTGTGTGCAAACTTCCTCGTTTTACCTCCTGCTCCGCCTTCGCTGTAATCTCTCCGAGTCTCTCATCCCTCATGTCCCACATTCTTCCTTCCTCACCCCATCCAGTGCATCACTCAGAAGAAATCAGTCACCCTCCTGTCAGCAAAGCGCCTCCACTCAAACACCTATGTTTAGCTAAATAAGCTCAGCAGAATTGGCAAGCAAGACAGGAACACTGTGGTTGAGTGACTTTTGGCTGTACAGGCTTTTGTAAATAATGCAATACAATATAACTTTATTTGTAAAGCACTTTAAAAACAGCATTGTTGACCAAAGTACTGTACACTGATAAAAACAAATAAAATGCAGAATTACCCTTGCCAGGTCTAGCAAGCCAAAATACAAGACCCATAGCATTGTATGCAGTGTATTACTTCCCAGTGGTGAGGAAATGGTTATATTCCCAATCAGAGTACGTTTTGATTGAGTTTATTGCAAATCACTTAAAGACTGGTGTTGAAACATCTGCACATAGCCCCCCACCCCCGCAGTTTGTGCCTCCTAGGCAAACAGGTCGGCAGATATTGCAGTCATCTTGGTAGTAGACTTCATCATAGGCCACCTCAACCACTCTGGGACGTACACCAGGATCCTGCTTGTGAACTTTAGCTCAGCCTTCAACACCTGCGACCCAGACATCCTCCACCAGAAGCTCACCTAACTAACTTTACTGGCACCCGTCAGTGGTTCACAATCTTCCTGACTGACTGGCAGCTGCGGGTAAGGCTGAGGAACATCTTCAGCACCAGAAATCTCCTCTTCTCCCTGCTCCTGCCCTTAAGAGGACCCATCTGTGAAGCTAAAGTTTGCAGATGACATACCTGTAATTGGACTGATTGTGGACAATGATAAGTCAGCTGATCCGCTGATGTGATCAAAACCACCTTTTCTCTAGACCTGAGACGATCCTCACACATATGCAATGTTCAGAAGAAGGTCCAGCAGAGACTATATTTCCTGTGGTAACTTAAGAAGTTCAGCCTTCCACAGGAGCTGCTGGTCATCTTCTATCCTGGAATAATTCAGTCTGGTGGTTTGGCCAGTCCACTAAACAGAACAGGTCCAAATTGCAAACAACAAACAATTAGGTCTGCACTGCAGAGAGGATTATCGGGGGTGACCTTCTCTCTATTCAGGTTTTGTACAGGTCTAGAGTCAGGAAAGGGGCTACTACTGTTTGGACTTTACTTTTAGGTCCACACTACAGAGCACTGTTTGCAAAAACTAGTCGCCTAAAGACAATCTCTTTTCACAGACTTTCACTCTAATGAAGACAATGGACACCTTCCAGTATGAGTACTCATCTACTTTGCTGTGGACCAAAAAAGAACTTCCCTTTTGTTTTGTTTTTTTACATATTAAAAAGGAAATAAAATTAAAAAACACATTTATACAGTATACTGTGTCTTTTATATTTATACCTAATGTCTGTACCATATGAGCATTGTAATAAAAGTCAAATTCCTTGATGATGCACAGGATCATTATCAATGAAGTTTATTTTCATTAGGGTTCTGATATGGGAATTAAATGAAAAACTAAAAATTTTGTGGGAACATGAATAATTTAATCTTATTGTTGTATCCAAATATAACGTACGTTAGTATAAATTATTTGTTTATGTTCTTTTCGATTTTTAAATTAAAGACGAGTGAGATTCTAACAGAAAAACACTCTAAAGCCTTTTCTGGGCTTAAAACATCTAAAGGTAGTATTTCATACTGTGTTGCAGGCCAGGAAAATTTAAAGCTCACACTGCCTCTAAGGTTCTTTTCTTGACAACCATCAAAGGTCTCGGATATATTTTGCAAATTGGTTGGCCCTCTGTGTCATCTCAGCATTTGTATGTGAATTGACAACAAAAAGGCAAGATGTTATAATTTGTGGGTGTTAGGTGTTTTGAGTATAATTTCATGCGTCTGTTTCCATATTTTCTTGTTGTTCATTTGTTAATTGTTGCCTTATTAGTTCACTCCTTTGTCTGCTTTATTCTTAACTCACATATTCTGTTAGATTTCTTTCCTGTGTTTCCTCTATATCTGTTCCTGTCAATTATTCTCCCTCAGCCAGAGCCACCAGGTAATTGAGTAGATCCCACTCACCTCTATCTCATTTATCCACTGCCTGCACCTGTTTTTGTCTCCATTTAAGTTTCCTGTTTAGAAATTTAACAAGTAATGTTCACCATTGCATTTCTGTTCTTCAGCGGCCTCTTAACATTTAGAAAATTTTCTCACATTTATTCAGTTAAATCTATTTCTACGTCATATATCTATACATAATTGTTATATTCCTATCTAAATATTAAATCTATTTCTAAATATATAATATCTAAATCTTATCTAAACATATCTCATTCTTATATTTAAATGTTAAATCTGAGAATTTAATCTTCAGAAATTATACTAATTATCTTACAGCCCTTCTCGGTCACGTTGCTATGCGCGGGGGGTATGGTTAGGAGTTGAGCCGGAGCATTATTAATTAGCATATTTTCTCAAGACGTAAATACGAGATTTAAAGCTATAGTTGGTAATCTTGTCCATAAATATTTTTGTTAATTTATAGACAAGTGAGTTTTTGGCTCCTTACAACCACTATTGATCATTTGTCTTATGGACATACCTTACATATATAAGTGCACCATCACAAACACCCACAGGTGCTTGAATCCAAGTGCTTGCAGATTCACTTCTATTCCAATAAACCTTATAATTAGCTTTAGTTGTCACTATATACAGCTTGTATTAAATTATACTACATCTTTTTCAGTGATGTTATCAAGGCATTGGTTGTTTGTACATGTGCTACTTTTTGGCTGGTGTTGAGGAAAATAAATATCTTAGTTGTATTGATATGGAAGAACTAAAGGAATGCAGGGTTGTTGACTGTCTCCCTCTTTGAGGGTAAGATAATATGCATGGGTTTTATGGCAGGGGGGTAGGTCATTTGGCTTGACCTTTTGCAGAGAAGAACAGCCTCTTTGTTTTAAGAACAGATCATCCTCCTCCCAAGCATGGGAGAGATGCAGCCTTTAAAAGATGTATTCAGACTAGAAAAAGTTAGACAGAGATCTTTTGCATCGCCATGAACTAGGAGGTCAGCTTGTAAAGAATACAACAAAAAGGTAATGTAAAATTCTGTTTTCGTTGGGAATTCCTAATGAATTAAATATGCATATTACAATGTTTACCTCTGATCAATGAGTTCTCATTTACTGTCAAATCTTAAACCAGGGTAAAAATGGGCCTTCACAGTTAAGCAGGAGCAGGCCAGTACATTAAATTAACACTGGTTTTGCCATTCCTTTTATATCTCTCTGCAGGTGTAGAAGCAGACTCCGAGGATGTTATCTTCTACTCTCTTTTTCCTCTTTTCTATTTTTGTCACTTTCTCCCTTTTAACATATTGTATTTTTCTCTTCCCTTTTTCCTCTTTTAGATTTCACATGTGAAAAAATATTGAAAATGTTTCTTTTAAAGGTGTCATGATTTAGTTTTTGTTTTTGTGTTGGACTGATTTTTCCACTCTATGCTCCACTCCTCCCAGCCTCCAATCACCTTAATTAGTTCCACCTACTGCCGCCACTAATCAGACTCGCCCGGGTCACCTGTCTCCCTATATATATATATATATATATATATATATATATATATATATATATATATATATATATATATAGTGCTTCACTCAATCTCTCAGTGCCAGAACGTCTCGTGTTGTCTCACCAGCATGTGTTGTTCCCCATTGTCTTCTTGTCACGCTGCCTATCTGATTCCTGTGGACCTGTTCTCACCCTGCCCTTGTTAGTTTGCTTCTAGCATGTGTGTGTGCCACCTGATTCAGGTTCCTGTGGACTCTTTGTCTCACTCTGCTCTTACTGGGGTCTTTGGCTGTATCGTATGGAAAAGTGAACCTCTGCCTGCATTGCATGTTTTAGTCTACCTCTGCCTGCATTGCATGTTTTAGTCTACCTCTGCCTGCATTGGTTCTCAAGCCTGTTTCAACCTTCTACTCCTGGTCAAGCCTGGTTCAGTCAGTAACAGCTGGTTAAGTCTGACTCTGCCTACTACACCTGCCAGCATTATCCAGTCAAGTCAGTCTCCACCTGTATCATCTGATCTCCTGCCCATTCCTTCCTGCCTGTCTTATTTGCCAACATTCATCTCTTTAAAATAAACTTTTTATTTTAAAGAAATAAACTTTTTATTTTTGTTTGAATATCAGGTTTGCTATGTACCAGCATCACAAAAGTGGTAATTCACAGATAAGGTGGGCAGTTGACCATCAGAGACGCCATTAAATAAAGATCCAGAGCCAATGATATGTCTGTTTAAACAATTAAGCATCTCTGACTTATGTGATACCCCAATGGAATCTGTGGTTAATAATTGGGGAAATAATGAGCAATGAGAGTTGCCTGAGAGGGGCTTAAGTTTTTAAAAAGATATTTGGATTATTCAAACATTTTGTAGTCTGAGACAAATAATATTTTGCTTTCTTTATGGCAGCAATACAGTGGGTTTTGTAATTGATGGAAATGTGACCAGCCAATTTTAAAGCCAGATTTCTTTGTGTCTGCCCAAAGATAATTTCTCTTGTGCAAAACTTGCTCATTCTGTCATTATCTGGGTGTTTGGGTCTGTGTTTATGTGGCTGTGTGAGTTCTCTATACCATGGGAGGATCCTTGCTATAGAGGGTATTCTCCCCACCGTTTCCTCTGCCTCATCACCCAAGACCCATTCCATCGACTTGTTTGCCTATTGTATCTCCAACCTCCATTCCGGATGTTTCTGCCTCAACAAGCGTAACCAAACCCATCTTATCTCCTCCAAGGTCTCTTCCTCCATATGCCCGTTGAGCTGTTTCTCTCCATTCCAGATCTTGCTGTTACCCTGAGCCCAGGTTATGAATAGTTGTTTTTAAAATAACTTATCTTTGAATTAAAAGGAATAAATATAATTGAACTGGTCTCTGTGTCCTGCTTGAGGTTTTCTGCATGTGGGTCATGAAAATCCTTCAAATCATATCACATTCAGTGGTAAACCCGCGACCAAGCCCCAGATTCCACATCCTCCGTTCCTGTTCTTGTCCGCTCTGTTCCAGACCGCCTCCGTGAGTCCATGAAAAGCAATGCCTACTGCATCCGCGGTTTCTCCGTCTTGCTCCAGTCTAAGTTCGTTTGAGGTCGAGGAGAGGTATGAGTTCACACCATAAAGAAGATTTAAAGGAGCCGTAAACAAAACAATCTTTTCATTCATCCAGCATCCGTAAAGTTCTCTGTTTCTGATTATACATCCACTCGGCATATTTTTACTTCTATCGAGTATTGGTGAGAACATTGGCCACCAAAACCTTATATGTTTTTGGATTTAAAATAATTTAATTGTGTTTTAGCTTACGTTAATAGAATTTCAACTTACACTTCACCATTTTATAGGAATTCCAGTAGAATATAGTGGGCTATTTCTCTCTGGCTGGAGTCCGATGGACCGGAACGGAGAAGAAAACAGCCTTGTTCGGTATTTTGACGGTGAACGACGGAGAGCTTGTTCGCTGACGGTGACTTTCGGAGAAGTCACAGAGAATGTGGAATGGTTCTCATTAATTAAAATAACAACGCAGTTGCTCCGTCGGATGTACGCGCACGTATGTGACTGGGGTTACTTGACCCTTACCTCTCAGCTGACAAAACAGACAAAGCATGTCTGTCAATAAAATTATTAAAAACTGTCAAAAAGGTAGTCCTGGGCAAAATTAACATAAAACAAATACATGCGCTTCCAATTAAATTAAAATAAATCATGGAATATGGCCTGTGAACAAAACCTTTTTGTAGCCATATACTTCACCTTTGTGTAAATTATTTCTCTCTGTTTTTTTTTTTTATCTGGAGATATTTATAATACTTAAATATCTATTATAATTTGATTTGATTTTATATTGCTTTCTGGATATTTTTATATCACACCAAATTTCCATTATTTATGGTTCCGGTCTCTGCTTCGGCATGTTAACTCTTCTGAAGTATGACATTATAAGACCCTCATTAAACCAAAAATAACTCTAAGAGAGCACCAGCTGACATATATTATTTATTGGAGTCACATAACGACATTTTCTCACTGTAGACTGTGAGTAGGTGCAAGAAAATTACTTAAAATGATTGGTTCTCAAAGGGGATATGATGGTACCCCATGGTGGGTATGAATTAACGCCTGGTCGAAATGAGACCTCCTGTGAAGATGGCTTCCTTTTGTGCCTGGAAAAAGTCTGGTACAAAATTATCAAAATAGAAAAATTACAAAATGGCAAAGGGAAAAATTATGCATGCCTCCTAATGGGTGATATATGTTTTTGAATGATATATCAGTATATTCAAGTTCAAAGTTGTGTGCATTGAATACCTAGATATTGCTCAAAGTCTGAGTGAAAAAGCAAAGTAGTAAAGTAAATAAAATAGATTCAATTACAGTGTCAACAAAATAGTCCCCTTACAGGTTCTTCCATTGTTGCTTTTTAACAGTTTAAGATCATCAGAAAAATTATAATCTCAAACAAATCTAATCTAATTAAATGCAAAACGCACGCTACAAAATGTTTCATTGGCTAAGGGAAAAAAGCTATCCCTACCAATCTGGGTAAAAATAACCGCCTTCCTTGTTAATTTGGTCAGTAACTTAGATTAACTACATTTTTTTTTTGCAACCTTACTTTATTGCCTGACCTGTAGAATCAGAAAACCCCTTAATAGAACCCTGTCTGACAACATGACGTAGACTAAAGCAGGGGTCTTCAACCCTGGTCCTCAGGATCCGCCGTCCTCTATGTTTTAGATGTGCCGCTGCTCCAGCACACCTGAATCAAATGGTTGCATTACTTCCTCAGCAGCCATCCAGGGCTGCAGAGGCCTGTTAATCATTCATTTAGGTCAGGTGTGTGGAGGCTGCGAAACACCTAAAGAATACAGGTCACTGGGTCCTGAGGACCAGGGTTGAAGATCTCTGGACTAAAAGATCCCAAGCAGCAAAACATCATGTTCCACTCAAGGAATTCAAAAACAGATGAGAAACAATGTTTTTGACATCTACTGGTCTATAAGTGATAAACATTTAAGTCATTGAATCCAGGTAGTCACCAAAAGAACCCAGAACAAACACTTAAATCCATGCAAGCCTCAATTTCCTCAGTTAAAGTCAGTGTTCATGTTTTAACAATAAGAAATGAAAAGTATGCACCTTGTTACGGGCTGTGGGTAGCGCTGTTGCCCTGCAGCAAGAAGATCCTGGGTCCTGGGATTAACCCTTACCCAGGCCCTGGGTTCGAGTTCGACCTTTCTGCATTGAGTTTGCATGTTCTCCCTGTGCATGGGTGGGTTCTCTCCGGGTACTCCGGCTTCCTCCCACAGTCCAAAAACATGACTGTTAGGTTAATTGGCCTCTCTAAATTGTCCTTAGGTGTGAGTGTGTGCGTGAATGGTGGGTTGTCCTGTCTGTCTCTGTGTGACAGACTGGCGATCTGTCCATGGTGTACCCCGCCTCTCGCCCATTGACAGCTGGAGATAGGCACCAGCACCCCTCACGACCCCAGCAGGGATGAAGCGTGTAGGAAAATGGATAGATGGCACCTTGTTACACCTGCCATGAAACTAACAACTCAGAAATACAACAACTGTCCATTAATCAAACATGGCAGTGGAAGTGTGATGGTTCAGGGCAGTTTTGTTGTTTCAAGACCCGGATGTAAGTAAAATCATGAATTTAGGGGTGGAATATCTGGCCTTCCATTTGTGACCATATTCTCAAGAATTCTTTGGTTTTGCAGCAGGACAATCCTAAGCACACTGTTTACTCCACCTATGAATGGCTGAAAAAATCTATAATGTTTCGAGGTTACCTAGTTAAAGACCAGAGTTACATAGACTTTAGATGATGTAGCATGACCTTAAGCAGACCATTAATGTTCAAACATCCTCTAAAAGTATATAGATTTGCTGTTTACTGAGGTTTTTTTTCTGATTTTAAATTATTTAATTTAAGACATTTATGTGTGACAAGAAAGCAAAACAAGAGGGAATCTTTAAGGAGGCAACACTGTATTTTTTCCCACTGAATGATCCTTTACCCTTTTTATATAATATGTTCATGTTTTTTTTGTGTGTTGTTATTTTTAAGTCTTTCATGGCGACTTCTCTTTCTCTTTGTGTCTGATTCGATCCAATTACAAAACAATGTCATTTCATAAACAACCTTTCCTTGTAAGAAAACCTTTTTATACTCAGAGGAATGACAATGTCTGCATCCAAAACGCCCAGGGGGGGGTCATGAATGGTTTGATGAGTAAGAAAATGATGTGAATCATAAAGCAGTTCTTTAGGCAGCAAACCTTGACAGACATCGCCAAATACAGGAATATCTTTGAGTAAACAGAAGATAATATAATTACTTTATCAATCAATCAATCAATCAATCTTTATTTCAGACACAAAAGAGGTCCATAGTAAAAAACAAATAATAAATGATAAAAAAAAAAAAAAAAAAAAGAAAAAGAAAAAGACAAACAAGGAATAAAATGACAGTCACTGAGCCACAAATAAATGATGACGCCAATGTTTCCACAATCTTGAGAAAAATCTCACTGTACTAAAAACAGGGTTCACTAAAATTACTATTATATTATTGTATGACACAGATAATCTACACATACATTTATACATGAGATTCCTGAGTGCAGCTGCACATGTGGGAACAGCGGTATGTACAAACATGTGGCTAGCACTGCTCCATCTAGGCACTTTAAGTAGGAGCCTCAGGCCATCATTGTATGCCACATAAAGTTTGTGCAGGCTACTTTTTTTATATCTTCGCCATAGATGGGCTGTGTAAAATGAAGTGCAAAAAGCTTTAAAAAGAGCTACCTTCACAGAGGATGAACACATACCAAACTTTCTGATCAAAATATTAGCCTGAGCATATATCATGCAATACTGCCTACGAATGTCACGATCATCAAATAGGTCATCAGTTATGTAATGTCCCAGATATTTAATTTCATTGCGTATATTGAGGACAATGCCAGATAAAGAGAAGTCAGGGGTTATCAGATGCTTATCTGATCTACTTCTAACAATCATGATATTGCTTTTCTTAGCATTGTATTTGACATCAAAATCACATCCATATTGGGAACAGACCCTTAGTAATTGTTGAAGGCCAGCACTATATGGGAATAAGACTACCAAATCATCCGCATACATTATGTGATTGATTATGCGGTCACCAACTACACAGCCTGTTTTACAACAATTTAGGCGCCTTGATAGTTCATCCATGTAAATGTTAAAAAGGTAAGGGGACAATATACTTCCCTGCCTTACTCCATTACCAACATTAAACGAGTCAGACAATGAGTTACCCCATTTGACATACATTAGTTGATGGCCATACCAATAGGCCATTATTCTAATTAGATATTTGGGTACACCTCTGTTTTCTAACTTGCAAAACAATTTTTGATGATTCACGCGATCAAATGCTTTAGAAGCATCAATAAAACACATAAATACTGTAGTGTTGTGCAAATTATACAGATCTAAAATCTCCTGTAGCACAAAAATACACATGTCTGTACCGTGTTTGGGTTTAAAACCGAATTGATTTTCAGAGGTCAAAAAGAACTCTTCCAGCCTATTTAGAAGGACTCTTTCAAAAACTTTCGATAAACTACTAGCTAAAGCTATGGGTCGGTAATTATCCAAGGAGCTAATCTTACCCGTTTTATCTTTAATGGTAGGTACCAGAATGACAGATAGCATTGAATTAGGTAACAGACCATGTACTAGACAGCTAGTGAGACACATAGAGAGTAATGCACAGAGTTTTTTACTTGCATTTTTCAAATGCTCAACGGAAATGTTATCCATCCCACAGGCCTTATTGTCTTTCAGTGTCATAATTGTATGATATATTTCTTGTGGGCATACAGTCACATTCTCATTACTGTGAATGTTTCCTATGTCAGGAATATCGCTTTTGACACAATTAAATAGCGCACTGTAGTGCTCTTTCCATAACTGAGTGATTTCTTTTACACCAGTAATACCATCAATAGTAGATGGAAGTGACGTTTTACAGTTGTTTACTTTCTTTATTTCTTTCCAGAAGTCCTTAACATTATTATTTCCTAACTTTCTAGCGAGAGAGTCAGACCTCATAGTATTTTCATGTCTCTTTATGATTCTTAAAGAATGTTTAAAATTAGCATTTGCTTGTTTTTTGTATTCAAACAAGGGACCATGTCTCTGTTTACCTGCGTCAGCCCATGCTTTAAGAGCCCTTCTGGCCTCTGCATGATGTTCTTTTACATAGTCGTTCCAACCCGGCTTGGTGCTATGCGAGATGGTTTTATGCAGTGGCTTACTTGAGATAAGAAGGGATTTCACAACATTCTCATACAGAGTACATAACTCAATACCATGTTGAGGGTCTTTACAATTCATATCACGACATGAGATTGCTCCCTTTGGTAAATATACATTGCTGAACATATCATTAGTTCGATAGCAATAATCTGATAGATCTTTTTCAGTCAAGTTATCCCATGCTATTTTTCCTGTACTTATATTATAGTCTACAGGCAAAACAGAAGGTATGCAATTCATGTTTACACATAAGGAGAATGGTATATGGTCAGTAGTGGCGAGGTCATAATTGACACAAATTCCCAGAATGGAATCATGAGCATCAGCTGAACAGATACAATGATCTAACCAGGAAGTTGTATGCCATGATTCACTAATATAGGTGTAACTGTTGCTAGGCAAAAGTGCCTTACTAGAAAGAATTAAGGCATTACTGTGACAGAATTGCATTAAATGCGAAGCAAATGTAGAATGTTTATCTGTAACATCTGCATTTAAGTCCCCCACAATAAAAAAACAAGTAGATTGATTATCTTGCATAAAAGACATAATAAAAGCCAATCTATTAAGAAATTCGTCTTCGTTTTGAGGACATTCATAAGGTGTGTATATGTTTAAAACAATAAAAAGTTTGTCTCCACAAGTAAATTTTAGCCCTATGGCCCAATCCACACCCAGTCTAATCACCTCAACCAGTTGATCATATTTTTTGTGCCATAATATTGCAACACCACCGGCTATCCTTCCCCGAATTATTCTGGTGCTAAGGTCGGTAGTGGATTCACCAGCGCCGTAAAATTCTTTGTGTATGCAATTCAACTTCTCCAGGTCCTGTTTAGCTAAGAATGTCTCCTGCACACACAGTATATCACAAGTCTCCAGTAATTTATCCACCACAAGGCGACGCGCTCTGTCTGTTTCACTGTGTCCAACACGCAGACCTCGCGCATTATATGACACAATATTAATACCAGTCATTTATTTATCGGGATCTGCGTGGCCGTTGCTCATCTGCGGTGTTACAGATGCAGGTACGTTGTCTTGCTGCAGTCTACCAGTCTCTGACATATGAGCCAAACGGATGCTGTCGTTTTTTGGTCTGCGCGCCTCAAAGTAGCGACGCACATACACACCCAATGGCCAGAGTTTAGGATCGTATATTTCAGCAACTTCCGAGCACTCTGCAGTTATATGAAACGAGCTAAATCGGTTACGCATCGAATCTATCTTCCTGCATGTCACCGATTTGCCCAGTTTCTCAGTTAGGTAGGCACTCAGAGTATCAACATCAAGGTCGGGAGAGAATTTCGTAGCAAAGACACTTACCAGCTTGGTTCTAACCACTGGGATATTAGCCGCTATGTCAGTGCCAATAATTCCTCCTTTGCGCTGCTCCCGCTTTTGACGGTTTTGTGTTCCATGTTCCAATGATACTGCTCCCTTCAAGGGTTTCTGGGGCTTCTGCTTCCCTTTCCTCAAAACAGTACTCCAAGCCGGAGACAGGACTTGTTGATTGGAGGCGTCTTCTGGTTGCTGCGGTTTAGCGTCTTTCCCACGTAGCTCTTCCAATTCCGCCTCAGCCTGCGTCGATCCATGCACGGGTTCATTAGCCCGACTGGATTCATGAGGTGGTGGTTCAATATTCGTCAGCCGGCGCTCCAGATCCACCGTCGCTCGTCCAAGATTTTCACTCACAGAAGCCTGAGCTTCCATAGCTCCTCTTAGTACAGAGACTTCCTGGCTTAGACGCTCCATTCTACCAAGCAGGGCCGAGGCATCAATGTTGCCGAAACCAACAGGTGGAAGGTCGTCCAGGTAGTGCGAAACAAAACGGGGAATATTCTCACCACGCTCGTTTAACAACTTCAAACAGTCCTTTACATTATTTACGTCTTTCTGCGCTCCCTTATGTTTGATGTTACGCTGCTTTGTTGGGCACAGTTCATATAGGAGTCGTTTGGATTCTTCAATCCAGTCAGATGAAAAATTGTTTGTAGCCAACAAAACAATGTCATCGTGCGGCAGTGTTTTTATCTTAACAGAGATAAAATGTAAAAACTCATCTTCCACAATCACTTTACCGCAGGTAGTGTTATAGACATCAGGTTTTGTCCGAGAAGAGGCATTGTCAAAACGATACGCTCCTGCTGTTGCCGCCGCCGCCGCCGCCATCATCAGCAACAAAATATGTGACAACCATATATCAGGTGGAGCTTCTCCGCTATTATATCCCACCTTGTTTTGGGTCTATCACTCGTTGATAAAACTCACCCAGACACCTTTTTTTTTTTTAATTATTATATTATATAATTAACTTTTATATTATATTATATAATTATATTATATAATTAATTTAATTTATTATGTGCACATTGTTGGTGGATTTCTTTATCAGGATAAGCTTTAGCTTTAATTAAAACAACTGTGTGCATTTACAGTATTTTTCACTGTTTAAGTGACTTAGTAAAGCACTAGCTGAAAGCAAAGAATGTCTTCCATTGTACCCAGCGCTGGTGGACTGCTGAATTAAATTTTGTTGTCTCTGTTGGCACATGAGTATCTAAAATGAGATTTCTTTCACCTGCTCTCTGCAAACAGCATGGAAGGCTTGGATAAAGGGGCTGGGGTTTCAGTGCAGTGAAATTAGATGAAGTGCAGAGAATCAGCAGCTTTCTTCCGCTGGCGAACTTTGTAAGAGCCGGATCCCCTTGTGACAGCCTGACTAAACAAATTGCATCTTTTAACGGGAGTGGAAAGTGCACTGGAGCATTCCCATCCATTAGACGATGATATACTGCCGTCATGTTTAAAAAAGATCCAGGGGTGAATTGGAGAAAAACGGGAAACCTTGATTGATGAAACGTTTGTCAGGCAAAAGGGAAGACACTATAACTCTTATATGCTCATGTATGCATATCAGAGTCTGTCCTCTTTAAATCTGTGAGTTAAGAACAAGTGCGGGCATAGCTAAATAGGGAGCCCCACAGAGAATTCAGCGTTCGCTTGCAGGAAATTCAACTTTTTTTCTCAAATCTCACCAAGAAGCCGTGGGGGCGTTTGGCTCCTCAGAACCAGGGAACTTATACTGTAGGCTGGCAGAGGGGTGGAATCAGCAAAAAGAGGGGAGGAGGATGCTCTGCTTTTGTATCACTCACTGGGTGTTCTTGGCAGCTTGTCGTCCTTTGTGACTGGTAATGTGCCTTCACCCTCAGGCACCAGAAAAAGCTTGCTGCTCTTTACCTGCGTGGGAAGACTTTCCATTTCTACCTTCTTCCAATTTCATATATATATATATATATATATATATATATATATATATATATATATATATATATATATATATATATATATGAACCCTTCTGTTACGTTTACCTTGTATGGCCTAAAAAGGGAGAAAATTCCAAACCACTACCTGAAAACTGTTGGACTTTTTAATTTCAGAAGAACATTCAGCAGCAGAAATTAGAGAAAACAAGCAAACACAACGCGCCCAGGGTTACTCAAGGCCCTAGGCGTAATTTGATTTCAGTGCCCACTTACAGCTCGGCTCATTTTCGACTAGCTACTACAGCAACAATAATGTATTGGTATTATCCATGTTTTATGGTGTCTGCATTCTGCACTCACTACAGCTTGTTTTAAAGTTCGTTAATGAGCCAACACTGCGATAGACTGGCGATCTTTCCAGGGTGTACCCCGCCTCTCGCCCATTGACAGCTGGAGATAGGCACCAGCACCCCTTGTGTCCCCAGCAGGGATAAGCGTGTAGGAAAATGGATGGATGGATAATGAGCCAACAAGGAAATCCTTACAGGGACAGCTCAGATGTTGTATTAAACTGAATTGGAGTTAGACCAGTACTGGACTTTTATGATGCAACTGAAAGCCTAAAGCTACTTATGGCAAATAAGGAAAACACTTCTTTCTGAACCATTGCACTATTGACATGCGTCATGTGCATTTTTGAGATGCTCTTGGCTAAGCAGCCCTATACAGCTTATGCTTTGCAGTAGTTTCACCCCATGATCAGGTGGCCAATAGGGTTAAATGGTCACATCCATAAATATGCTTACTCCATCCCCTTCCTGTATTTCCGCTTCACCTCACAGTTATGTATTATGTTTTTGATCGATGTGGATTTTAAATTGGAAGAGGTAAGCTTCACTATGTTTAACAAAAATGTATTTTAATATGCGTTCACCACTTTTTTTTTGTTCTTCCGTATAATTTCCCCTCATGGCCCCTTGACCACCCTCCTGTTACCCACACAACTATGCAACATGTAATAACAGTTTAGTAAAACAAGGTAAGTTAGGAAAATGTTCAACACAGCTCCATGTCAAAAAAAATATGTCTTTATCATGATCTCAAAATAATGTATGCAAGATTTTAACACAGAAATGTCAGACCACTGAAAATGAAGTCCATTTAACGTACAAAATATCCACTCAGTTTTTTAGCTGTTCCTTCTTTAGCATAAATTACTGAATCAATGCAGAGTGTAATGAAGGCAATCAGTCTGTGGCCCTGCTGAGGTGTTAAGGAAAGAATCACCGCCTTCAGCTCATCTGCATTGTATGCTCAGGTGTCTCTCATCTTCCTCTTACCTATACCCCTATCTCTATGGAGTTTAGGCCACCAATTTCCTTGTCAATCAAACTTTTGTCTGACCGTGGTAACTTCATTCAAACCTCAAACTACTTCTTAAATCTTGATTTAAAAAATTATATGCAAAATTAATTTTTATTAAACAAAAGTCTAGCCAAGTGTCTCCGATTTGTGAGCACAATGACACAGGGAATGCTACAATTCTGAATATGTCTGTGTGGTTCTTGAGGGACTGAATCCAGCTGCGGTCCCATCCCAACCATATACTGGAATGGACTTTACCTTCTGATCCTCTCAAAGCTGCATTTGCCTCTGTTGCTTGTGCATCTTTTTCTACCACACTTTTTCATTCACCTAATTTTCCATTAACGTGGTTGGATACCGCACTCTGAAAAGCCATATTTCTTAGTGTAACCACTACTTAATTTAATTAACAATAAATTCAGTAGGAAAGTTACTTTTGTTCTAGGGTCATACAGGAGGATGATAAGCATACACGTTTTAACAACTCAGGTTTATTTTCTTTCTCCACAAAAGAATAATTACCTCAATAAAATTAAGGTATAAAACTTAAATTGTCCACCCTTAAAAATAACTCAAATATTTAAAACAAATTAGGGTAGGTTTTATAACCTGTAGCTCTAAAGCTCATACCAACAAAGAAATTACAAATTTCAGTCAGTCTTTCCAATATAACAGTTCAGTCAGTCAGTTCAGTCAATGTGCACATAAATTGTCCAGTTTGAAAATGTTCATGAACAAGTAGTTGTGGAATAACCAAAAAATAAAGGATTGGGGGCCCCCCTTTCTTTTTGTGTTCAATTATCTTATCTGGTTTCAAAGCAAAATCTCCAGCTCCAGTAGCATCAGTCCCTCTGCGTCGTCCCAGGCTTCAGTCCGAGTCACAAAGATGGCGGCGGGACCCTCGTGCTTCTGGAACTCCACCGGCTTGTTCAGATATCAGTCATCCAAACAAAAAAAACCAGCCTGCATGCAGAGCGTTAAACGATCATGCAGGTATACGGAAATCAGAGAAATCTTAAAAACCGCTCAGTAACAAGAAAACTTACTAAACAAACATCACTTCATCATAAACAGTCTCATTTCACAGAGCTATGCTACTTACAGAGCGACACCTAATACTCCGGTTGGTTTTTTTTTTCCAGTTCGAAAAAAAACTGAGCAACATTAGCTCCAGCTAAGTAGCCATTTTGCGTAAGTAAGCAGCTGAAAATAAACAACAGACTCACCGGAGAAATCTAAGAACAGACTACACATCGTCCAGTCCAAGATAAACAGACTTCTTTCATATCACAACAGCTCTTTTGCATAGTAGCTTCTCTATTCCTGCTGAAACGTGCTTAGTCTGCCATTTCTTTTCTCTTCCTCGCTCTTACTCTTCTTCTCGTACTGACACAGGGGAAATGTGGGTCTACTGCCCCCTACAGAACATTCTAAGAACTACAAAACACATTAAACATGCAGACAGATCAGCATAGTTTATGGGGGTTACATTAGCTTTTGCCTTTTGTTTGTTTACTATCCTTGTGAAGGGTTCCCACCATTGCCTGCTGGACAGCTGTGAAGTCAGCAGTATTCATTTTGATGGTATTGGACATAACATGGCCACAGAACATTTCTGTCTTGAAAATATCCTTTGAGAAACTGAATCGTGGGATGAGTTTACTGCTACTACTATTACTTTATTTGTAAAGCACTTTAAAACAACAGCAGTCTGTACTAAATGCTGTATAGACAATGATCAATAAACATTTAAAATGGAAAAAAACTAAATATAACAATAGAAATAAAAAAAGGAATGAGAGCAAAAGTCTCAACTTGTGTTAATAGCCAAGGAATAAATATGTGTCTCAAGGCGAGTTTTAAAAGCGGACAATAAAGGGGCACTTCTAATAAGGAACGGCAAAGCGTTCAATAACTTAGGAGCGACAACACTAAAAGCTCCGTCTCCTCTGAGCTTAAGTTTAAATCTCAGTACTTCCAGGAGCAGCTGGTCAGCTAACCTGAGTCAAGAAGCAGGAGAGTATGAAGCAGCTCAGAGGGGTAAGATGGGGCAAGTACATGTAAACTTTTAAAAACAAATAAAAAAAATCTTAAAATGAACTCTAAAATGCACAGGGAGCCAGTGGAGGGAAGCCAACATAGGGGTGATGTGCTCCCTCTTCCCGACTCCAGTTAAAAGACGAGAAGCAGCATTCTGGACCAATTGAAGATGCTTAAGGGTGGATTGGCTGAGTCCACTGTAGAGAGCATTACAGTAATCGAGTTGAGTTGTAATAAAGGCATGACTTACTGTTTTGAAATGCTGTTTTAAGAGAATCAGCTTTGTTTTTGCCAGCTGCCAAAGGTGATAAAACTGGACTTGACCACTGCCTTAACCTGGCAGTCTAGTTTAAGATGGCTGTCTATTTTGAAACCCAAGTTTGAAACAGTCTGCCTTAAGTGAGGCGGCAAGGGGCCCAAATCAACAGGAGATGGTTCACAAGAGCTGCTGGGGCAAAACACCATCACCTCTGTTTTCTTGACATTTAAAGTTAAAACGTTTAAAGCCTTCCAGGCTTTAATGTCTTCATGACACAATAGTAGGGGCTTGATCCAAAAGGCGCTTTTTTTAGTGGCATGTACTGTATATCTGACTGTCATCAGCATAAAAATGAAAGGAGATCCTATATTTTCTGAGTATTGAAACCAAAGGAAGCAAATAAAGAGAAAAAAAAGCATGGTACCAAGGACTGAGCCCTGAGGAACCCCATAATGTAGAGGAGTGGATGATTGTTTAGGCCATATCTTCAAGATGAACAGAAATAAAGGCTTGAAATACATCACTGCGTATTATGAATCTTTATTAGTTTCAGTTTTTGATTTGAAATACTAGAATAACTTTACTTTTCAGTGAAATTCTACTTTATTGAGCTGTTTCTGTATTAGTGGCTCTTACCCTCCAACTTTCTGCCGACCCCTCCTGAAGTCTTGGATTGGCGCTGCAAGCGATACCCAACCACCGCATTATTTTACAAATCTCGGTAAAGAGACACTTTTGTCAGCGTGACTCTGCTCCGGTGGGGGATAAATCTGAAAGTCTGCAAAACAGAATCCACCCACATTTTCAGGAGTAATGGAGCTGTCATTGGCTAAATCTGACCCCAGAGTAACCCTCCGAGGGGCAATGATACGCTGCCCATCCCTCAGCAGGAGGGGAGAGCAGAGTGGGTAGCAGAGTGAGGAGGGGGGCCTTATCTGATGATAGCAGTCATCTTCACTGAAATGAGAAAAAATAGAGGTCATTGTGTCACCATAGCCCCATGGGATGAAGTGTTTATATATGTGTGTGGGGAAAGCTGAATCCCTGCAGAGAGAAAGATGCCGGTAGGATGCTGAACTGATTGTCGATGCTTTGCTCGAGCTGATGAAGCCTCCCTCCAGGCAATATGAAAAATATCACGTCCTCCCATTCCTGCAAACCAGTTAAATTACAGGTGGTGATGTGTGGAAGCGCTCTTTCTTTCTTTCTCTCTGTCTGTCTCCCTCTCTCTCTCTCTCTCTCTAACATCACAGCAGTCAGAGCCAGTCGTTCCTCACTATGTAGGTTACTTCCTCTCTGGTTCACATGCATCGCCGGGGCGTAATGAAGCAAACGTCAGCCACGATCACATAAAGCACGGAGAAGAGGGGGGGGGGGGGTAATCTCGCACCCAATCTGATGTCTCAGCTCTTGAAATCCATTCTTCCTCTGGAGGGGGGCTTTACACGCGTCTCTTTTTCCCAGCCGCTCTCTATCCGTGGCGCATCTCCGGCTCTGAACGCACTTCGGCTCCGGACACCGGCAGCCACTGACACACTTACACACACACACACACACACACACACACACACACACACACACACACACACACACACACACATACTCTCTCTCCCTTTCACACAGCTTCACAAATGCACAGCCCGGAGCTGGACTGGCCGGAGGAATACAACATCTGATTGAAAGCTCTGATGGTAAGGCGGCTTTTCTGTTTTCAGAGCTTGTTCCGTTTACGCGCAGACACTGTTGGCAGAACACTGGATAGTAGTCAACACATAATTCAATTTTGATGGGTTTGGCTTTTGTGGGTGTTTCCTCATAATCGTTCTTAAACTTTTGTTTTATTACTCTACTATTTTTATACTATGGGACTTTTAGATTGGATGTATTACAATCGTTTGCACCAGTAAAGCTTAACTGTCTTCTAAACTAAGATTAATCCTTGTGTGTTTACACTGATCAGGCATAACATTATGATGCATGGATACACCCCATTAGACCTCTGAAGGTCTTCTGTTGTGTCTGAAACCAAGATGTTAGTTGTAGCTCCTGAGTTATGATGTGGGGACTTCATGGATCAGATTTCTTTGTCAAACACATCCTATAGAAACTTGATTGCTCCTCAACCCATACCTGAAGCATTTCTGCTTTGTGGCAGGGTGCAGAAACCCACTGAAAGCTGCTACAGCTGCCAGGGGAATACCTCATTATTGAAAAAAAAATCTACATTTGTAGCACATTTAAAAGTGGCATTCATGTGGCTGGCAGGACCCATTGTTTTTTGCTTTGTGTTGTTATATGACTCACTCCACACAGTTGCATGGCTTTGGAGTGGCTTGCAATATTTGCATATCTTGTTAGGACATTATATTTATCCCCCAACAAGTGTTAGGCTGTTATAAACACTGTAAGTAAGAAAACATGACTGTAAACTACAGATCCCTTAGTTTATCATCTGATTTGTTGCTTCTAATATGTTGCTTTTGTAAATGGCAGTGTTATTTCAGAGAAATTTAAAAGCTATTTTGAAATTAAGACCTCCTAAGATTTTTATTTGGGCACCAACGAAGGGGCAATCTTGGGATGTATTGAAGTGAAACCTCAACTGTCATAGCTAACAACAACTAGGCGCATTTTTTTATATACTCTGACCCATTGTTCTAGTCACCTCCAGCTCTTGTCCACCCTAACGCTCTAACATTTTGTCCTGCTTTTTTTACCACCATTTACCAATGGTGGTAATGTTTTTCTTGATTGGTGTGTCTTTTTTATTTTACTCAAAAAGGCTGAAATGGCTATTTTCACTGAATTTATGAGAACAGCCTCCAGTCCTGATCCAGCAACCTATAAAGGCAACACTTTTATAATCACAGACAAGACACAATGAGAATTGACCTTTTTCTTCATTTTTCCATCTTCCACACCACTGCCTTTGCTTTATTATTGTGTGTGTGTGTGTGCATTTTGCGTGCTTTTGGAACCATGTTGGACAAGATTAATCTTTTCTCTACACAGGAGTTCCTCATGTAGCCAAAGGGTCACATGCATCTTGCTCACTGCAGCTCTGTAGGTGTGAAATTTGTTAAAATAGAGAGAAAAAGGGCAGGAAAAAAAAGAGATTGATAAATGGACAACAGAGCAAGAAAGACCAGCCGAGGGCTCCCGGCGTTGCTGCTGTTGCTTGGCCCCTCTGGGTTTTCCAGGATTGATCATCAGCCTTCGCCAATAAACAGCCCCGCTCTGAGGATGTGTGAACTCTCAGAGGGGCCCCTAATAGAAAAATCTATGGCTCTGTCCTCATCCCTCAATAAGTCGGATCCCAAATCCCTCAGTCCCGCCTTCATCACTAACTTCTAACCTCATTTGTTGCTTTTGTTTTTCCACAGAGGCAATTACCTTTCTCACACCGTGCAGCACAGCACTCTCGCTGCTGGCTGTGTTGTCTCGGCAGCAGCAGCGACCGCGCTCACTGAATTTACAACTCAAACTAGCCCGAGGAACGCACGCCACACAGCATAATCTTTCGTTGATCCTGTCCCCAAGACTCTTATCCCTTGTAAGAACTGTTATTTTATGAGGGATACAAAAACCAGAGCCTGTAGTCCCCCTTCCAGTTGTTGACGGAGGGTCCATTATTTCTGACACTAGTCCGTTTGCTGGAGGAGTTATAAGACCAGCAGGCAGGGGGACTTGCAAATCAAATTGCCGAAATCTATTGGAGCATCTATCTTCATTCTTCGGAGGGCAGCAGGGTGAGGAGAAAAGAGGCTCTGAGCCCTGATCATGACCGGAAAGGAAAACAAAACCCGCCTCCAAGGAATCATATGATCTGCCTTGGTCAGCCAGCTGTGCAGTACAAGCTCGGTGTGGATGACAGAGCTATTTAATTGACTTTTTTTTTTTTTTTAAGTGTCATGGAAGAGATGAGACTCTGGTCAAAGGTTCTTATTATTTGTACCCATTCATGCAGTCGTTATATGCCACTGCCCACTCTCCCTCAGTTACTTCTGCTTCTTATAGTAGCAAACTACACACCGCTACCGGGAGTTCCTGCTTACTGTCTACAGCTTTCAGTTTAAGAAAGTTTCTTCCCTTGATGCGTTCATTCCCTGTTTTTTTTCTTCTTCTTTTTTTTACTGTATTCAAACAGAATGTCTCATGATGTCAGCTTGATTCCGTTTCCCCTCACCCACAGAGTAAACGTCTTTCGGTTGGCGCTGTTTGTGATTAATGGAACATCAAAAGCTCAGTGTGATACATTCCCGAGGATACGAGTCTGCCAGGGACACATAAACATCATTAATGAAGAAGAAGCAGATTGAAGAGAGACGGAACGAGGGTAAGGAGGCTAAAAAAAAAAAGGGGAGGGGGAACATTTATTTTAGTCAGGAATGTGATATATAGGCTACTTACCTATGGTTTTAATAATGATTGCCCCTGCAAAGCCACTTTGAGGGATGAAGGGACAGTTTGCACCCAGTGATCACACGTTATTATCTACCATCAGTTTGCGGCATGTAGCCATGAATGGATGGCAGCTTTTATTTCCCACTTACTCCATCTGGAAAAAGTCCCATCTCCCTTTGCTCTTTGATGGCCAGTGGCAAAGAACTCAGAAGCACACAAAGGAAACTTCTCCTCTCAAGAAGACAGCTATATTTATCCATGGTGTACGCAGCCCTCTCCTGGGCTTACAGGCTTAATTACCAAGAAGAGGGAGAGGTAAAGATGAAATGCAATTATGCAACAGCAATGCAAAGTGTCCTGAATTGTGGAGCTGTTGTAGATGCGTCAGCGCTATGCCTTCCAAATTAAGGTCTGACCTTTGCACAGAAATACTATCAAGCCTTTCTGACAAAAATGTAGACGTTTTAAACCATTCACACACTGTATTTAAGTTATTTAAAGCTCTCCTCATACCCCTTGAACATTTGTACATTGTCTCACTCTACAGCTGCAAAGTTTCTTCGGGTTCATCTTCAGGTTCAGCTGCCAAATGATATGCGTTGCACATCAAACTGTACTCCCAGTTTTCACTGCGTAACATGGTGATGACAGCATTATCCTATTGGGATATGTTTCTTCAGTTTGACAGGGGGTCTGGTTAGAGTTAAATACAGCTAAACATATGGGAATGTGAAAAGAAAATCCTGTTGTAGGCAGCAAAAGAGTTAGGACTGGGGTGGAGGTTGACCTTCCTGCATGATAACAAGCAGAGGTACAACAGACGGACTGAATCAAAAATATTCATGTTACAACAGCTCAGTCAAAATCTAGAAGGTTGAGCAAGATTTACCATCCAAAGAGCCATTTTCACCTTGGTCCAGTTGAATAAAATGCTCCTTGAGCCATTTAAAAAAGAAAAAAAAATTTAATAGTTTTTTAAATTTTTACTTTTATGGATGATATGAAATTGCTTTTTAATTTTCAGATTAAACATCCACCACTTTATTTATATTTGTAGGGTTTGGAATGAAGAAAAACAACAAACATTGACAAAAAGACTATACAAATATTTTCTCCAAGGGAATGATCCACATTTATGAAAAAATATATGTCGACAGAAAAAACAGAATGATGTCCTTATGGTAAAAGAACATTTCACAGAACACAATTCTGTCCCTCTTAGTGTCATTCTGTTCTGCAAATGTCAGGCAAAAGGAAACAAGCTAAACAAAGATTTTTTTTTTTATTTGCATTATTTTGTCAAACATTGTTTAATTCATTCATGGCCAGAATTATGAAGAGCTGCTGTTGAAGGTCTGAAGAGTCACTTGTAGCTCTGGAGCCATGGTTGCAGACCCGTGGCCCAAAAACAAGTCTGATTATAAGGCTTGAAAATTTCTGCCAGCAGATGCTCTCTATCCCATCTGATGAAGCTATTCTGCAGTGTTTTTGTTATCTTTGCAGAAAACCAGGCAAAGACATCACTCTTTATATGTGCAAAGCCTGCAGACTTACCCCCCAAAAGACTTGCTGCACTAAAACCATGCAACCTTTACTTTCCATTTCACAATTACACTCTACTTTGTGATGGTCTAGCACGCAAAACCTCCATAAGATGTATAAAAGCTTTAGGTTCTAACATGGCAAAATGTGAAAAAGCTTCAGGGTAATACATACTTTTGCTGTCCGCTTTATGTCATAAATGGAAAACATTGCTCAGTTCTTTCCACGTGGATAAAATATTTCACAGTATTTCTTCCTGATAAATAACACCCAGTTTAGCTTTAGGTTTGAAATGTTTAAATATTTCTGCCACTATAAATGTCAGCAGCCAGAATATGTTAATAGGATGTTTAATATTTAAAGCACCAATAAATGTGAAAATAATCTTCAAAATAATTTTTTACTGCGACAAACCTGCTGTTAAGGTGGGCAGTGTGGACTGACTGGAATAAACGTGGCATATATTGCAGAAAGGAAAATGTTAAATATTTATGCAATTGTCTGTCAAGAAAGCACCTTTAAGCAATATTCCCAACAACACCAATAAGAGCTGCTCTAAAGACCATCAGTAAACTCCCTAGAGGTGTCACTATAGGCGAGCTGCACATGCAAGACGCTGAAAAAAAAGCCATCAAAATAAAACCTCAATTTGTGTCTTCCCTGCGGCACCAGAGTGAAGGATGTAGAGCTGGAGGTGGGGGCAGGATGGAGTGCTCCTGGAAGACGGTGCTGCTGCTGGTGTGCACGTCTCTTGGGGTCCAGTACACGGCTATCCAAACCCTGAGGGACTCACTGTCTGGACCCTGCCAAAGAGCCTACCGCTGCAGGAGCAGATACCACAGAGGTACAATGTGACGGCACATTAAAACTCTGCAAAAGTCTAAAAAAGTGTGCAAATACTACAGGGAAAATAAGTATTGACTTGAAGAATATTTTGCTCACACAATATATTTAATTGGGGCTACTGACATTAAATTCACACCATATGTGGGTGACGATCCAAGTAGTCCACACCTACAAAGGAATCAACCCCTATTAGGCTATAAATGCAGATTTGTGTAAATATGTGAAAGGACACAAGGAAAGGACTGGGATTGAAAACACTCACTGAAATCAATTAAATATTTATAGTTTAAAAACCTTTCATTTGTTATAACAACGTCAAGACATGGCGTGTGTGGAGAAACAAATCGGATTAATTTCTCTAGTTTGTTTGAATTTGGCACAAATTTTGGCACATTTTACAACACTAATTGGTCCTTTCTAGTGACTTTATTTCTTTCCCCTAAACCAGGGGTGTCAAACTCATTTCTATATAGGGGCATTTTGGCGTCATGAAGTCATTAAAAGGACCGGTTGCACGTGTATAGACGATACTTTTCATTTCATAATTTCATTCCAGTTCACACAGAAGTATAAAAAATGCACAGTAACATAAAAGTAGCAAACTTAGGCCCAGTTTATACAGTTTATCTGCAAGAAAAGTAGATATTTGGGTGAGTTACACTTACAGGAGGCACAGTTTTAGCCACTTTATACACTTTAAAAGGATATATGCCTCTACTTTATGACATATGCCTTTTTTTTTTGGCTCTTGAGGGCCGGGTAATTTCCTTTGACGGGCCGGACTCGGCCCGCGGGCCTTGAGTTTGACACCTGTGCCCTAAACCAACTGAGTATTTCTGTTGCTTCATTTTGAATCACTGTCTTGTTAAAAAACACACCCTTAAATATAATTTCGATTCTTCTCAAGGATGTTGCTGTAAGTTTCTTCATCCGTCCTTCAATCCTATGAAATCTGGCGGTACCACATGCTCAATAGCAGCACAACGCCATCTCACCTCTGATCTTCACAGTGTGTTTGTGTGGGATGTTTTGGAAGGCGATGTGTAGTGCCATTCCTTCTCCAAACACAGCGTGTACAATGACTTCCAAGGGTTCAGTAATGGTGCAAATGAGCACTAACACGCTTTTTCTTCAGCAGTGGAGTCTTGTGTGTAAAGAGTCAGTGGTGGTGGGTGTATTACTCTTTGTTTATATGGAACAACTGTACCTGCTAATTGCAGGTCTTTCTGAAGGCTTCTGAGAGTTGTGCTTAGTTTGTCGACAACTCTTTTAAATATTATGTTCAGTTCCAGCAGAAATCTTGTGTGGAGCAGCAGGTTGTGGCTGCTTTATGGTGAAATTATTGTTCTTTCCACTTTCACATTATGACTTCAATTGAGCTCACTGGAACATTTGGAAATTTACAAATACATTTGTAACTAACCCCATCAGTTTGTTTGGCAACAGTGAGGTTGTGGATTTCTTCAGGGAGTGCTTTCTTTTTACCCATTAAGACATGCGTTTTGTGCAATGTCTTGGTAATGAGAAATAATTTTACAGACCATCAATTGGGGCTGAACCAGCTGATATTAATTTGCACTGATGTGCAACATGATAGCTTTCTAAACACTGACAGATTTGATCCACATTGCACTCTAAAAAGAGAATGCAGCTCCAATTTAAATTGCATCAATTGGAAACATGAAATTAAATTAAGTTTAACCAACTCAATTTACTTACGGTGGTTTAACTTGACAACTTATAGACTAAATTAAGTTGGATCAACTGAATTCAATTACTTGTTACCAATTTGATTAGTTTGTTTAAGAGTTGCACGATCTTCTTTAGGGCGTACTGCTCAAAATTCGAAGACCAGGAAAAACATACCAGTATTCACTTTTTGTGCTGCCGGAGCGTAACCAGCTGGAAGTTGGACTTCAAAATGTGACAAAAAAGATCAGGAGCAGAAGGAAAAACAGATGATCAAAAGTTTTAGGACCAAAACCCAAAGAGCCCACAAAAAGCAACTAAAGGCATCAAAAAATACCCCAGTTGTAAAAAGCCTCACTGCTCTTCTCTTCACTTTCATGGTAGAACATGACTTCTAAGGGTATATTAGAGTCTGAAACTGACAACGGTTTTGGTAAACCACTCTTGCCCGCCATGCATAGAGTTTTTCAGTGGGATTTATATCCGGGAACAAGGTAAAATGGTCCAAAAGAGGGACTATATCTTCCTGAAACAAGTCCTCTGTCAGATGGTGATAGTGAACTGCTGTGCTGTCCTGTTGAAAGACCGAGTCATCACCGCCCAGAGAACAGCTACCAGTCAAGAGAAAGACCCACTACAACATCTTTCCATAGCTAGATGTGATTGACGTTCCTGCACAGCCTGCTCCATTGTTTCCTTTTGAAGGAAAAAGCCTCTGGCTCCACTGCGCCACATGGGGAGATGATCTTCCCATGCCAGTCATGATGGAAACATTTTGTCTTGTCAGAGAGCAACATTTCCTTTCATCTCTCAGGATCCCATGTTTGGTACTCCCTTTCAAAGTCCAAATAGGTAAATGTGCATGTGTGTGAACAGACATGGCCTTTGAAGAATGTTTTTTTTTATTATTATTATTATTTAAGGCCCTTTCTCACAGATGCTGCCTTATGGTTATGGAGCAACTGGCAGCATCCCCGATGGACTTAATTTGAGTCTAAGATTTTTCTGTATTCCTATTGCCACATTGCTAGACAGGACACTGGGAAAAAAAAAAAAGATTTCGCTGTATCTGCATGGTGACTTCACTAGATCCTTTTTTTAGGATCTACCACTTGACCTTCTTGTCCGACTCCCCTCACAATCTTTGAATAAATGTACATGACCGTCTCACCTCAAGAAAACCTTTTTTTCTCTTTGCCTCTCTTAACACTCAGACGATTATGAGAAAGTGAATGCCTGACAAAAATAACATGAATGCCAGATGGAGTTAGGATTTTTAAGGCTAATGGTCCAAAACCTTTGATCATCTGAGAGTGTTTGCATTTAAATGCAGCTATTGCTAATTTCCTTAAACTTTATATTGTCTTTTGTCCTTGTTTCTTTGTTTATGTTTTGAAGCTATACTTAAAAGCTTGTTACAATCTACCACCACAAAATTCAAATATTTATAATTACTTACCTCTCTTTTTTTTTAGAAAAGGTAAAGATTTTAATCAGGACTATATTTTCTTGGCTTTTCATGATTTTAATGCCATTTCATTTCTTCATAATCGTCAAAAATTATTCAATATGTCATCCCACAGTAACTGTGTTGATTTATTGACTATTCATTTTGTCTGGATTTCCTTGTATACATGGATTACCTGGTTTGCTATCGACATATGGTGTGAATGTCATATTAACAGCCCCATTAAAAATACATTTACTAAGAAAAACGTTTACACATTCCATACTTTTTTCCTAATGTTTTTGTGTGCCTAAAATTTTAAATGTATCTGCTGGGGGGTGTAGAGAAACATTCAATGCTTGATTGGTAATATTATGATTTCAGCAAAGACTTTCGGGATGAGGAGTCAACATCAGTGCTGTTAGAGATGCAAAATAAAAAGGAAAGCTGAGCACTAAATATGAGATTTACCTGTAAATGGGGAAAAGAGAAATGTAAAACTGCATTATTTATCTTGCAATTATCCTCCCATCCCACTCACAGCGCAGATGTAACTTGCCAGCCCGTGCCCTGGCATAAAAAAAAAAAATCTCACTTGCAATCAACTCTTCATCAGCAGTAATTACACATTTGGCTCTATATTTAGAAATCCACCATTTCATAACCAACCTTTCGAAACCACCATCAGTCTCCTGGATGTTTACTCTTTGAATTATTTAAACTTTATTAACTTTAATTTGTAGTTTCCTAGGATTAAAGGGATACAAATAATACTCTAGTTTACATTCATGAGCTAAGGTTGTTTATTTTCTGAAACAGATCTCAATTTCCCTAACCTTTAAAGTGATTATACCCTCTTTTCTGCAGTGAGTTATTTCAAACCTGCCACTTTTAGTGAAAGCCTGATCTGAATGACATTTTGAAAGCGCACATTTTATCTTTTTTTGTTTTTGCTCAAGATTCCAGATGGGCTGCCCTGTGCGATGACAGCTGGATGCCCACCGAGTTGCCTCAGAAGCATATACTGCTTTTTGCAACCACGCGTAGCGGCTCCTCCTTCACAGGACAGCTCCTCAACCAGCATCCTGGGATCTTCTACGTTTTTGAGCCCCTCTACCACGTCCAGCAGGCCTTCACTAACTCCAGCAGCAGGCTGCGGCGAACTCTAGACCGCCGGGCTTTACTGGGAGCATATAGGGACCTCCTCTTAAACTTGTACACCTGCGACCTTCACTTCATGGAGAATTACATCCGCCCTGAGCCCCAGGACCACATCACAAGCTCCTTTTTCAGACGGAGCTCGAGCCATGCCCTCTGTTCTCCTCCGGTTTGCTTGGAAGGGGTGGTTGCTGCAATATCTGATTCACCTGATGAAATCTGGTGTCCCAAAAAGTGCGGCGTCCTGAACCTCACTCTAGCCTCCATGTCATGTATGTCAAGAGGACACATAGCCATAAAAACCGTGCGGATCCCTGAGGTGGGAGACCTGCGAACTCTGACGGAGGATCCGCGACTGGACCTGAAGCTCATCCACCTGGTGAGAGACCCCAGAGCCATCCTTGCGTCACGCATCATGGCATTCTCTGACCAGTTTCGTGCTTGGAAAATATGGAACGTCACCGGACGGCAGCCTCGATACGTGGACCTCTCGCAGATCACCAGCACCTGTAAGGACATGGCTGCCTCTGCGGAGACAGGCTTTCAGAGACCGGCGTGGCTGCGAGGGCGCTACATGCTTGTGCGCTATGAGGACTTGGCTCTTGATCCAATTGCCTGGGCGACTGAGATTTACAGGTTTGTGGGGCTGGAGATGGAAGACAGGGTGAGGATGTGGATTGTGAAGAACACCAACACCAATGTGTCGGCTCCGTCTGAGTGGAATTACAAATACTCCACCACTAGAGACTCCAGAGCCACGGCAGAAAGCTGGAGGCTTCGTCTAAGCTTTGACATTGTGAGAACGATTCAGAATCTTTGCGGCGACACGTTGGCTCTGCTCGGATACAGGCAGGTTTATTCCGCAGCCGAACTCAGAAACTTGTCGCAAAGTTTAGTGGAGCACAGAACATTTCGGCCTGTCACATGATGACGCGAGCGAGTTGCTTATTTAAAAATGTGTCTATGCTCAGATTTCATTCTGTCAAGACGCTGATAAAATGAATGTAACTTATTTTAGTTCTGACCCATGCCTAAAGTCCTTTGCTATTGTTGGTGGGTTTCTGTTAAATGTTTCAAAAGTGCCAATTTTTTCACTGACACAATGATGCAATATTGGTTCTACTATTTCTGCTGTATACCCATACCTATATTACTTAGGTATTGGCCTGGGGTCCCAATCAAGGCTGGTACATGCCGAGCTGCACCCCCAATGAACTGCGTGACGTTGTATTTGCTTTGTCAGCTTTTTTAAATTATAGCCTATTATCATGGGCACCGCTTACGTGACTGTATTTAGGCCATAATCATAATTTTGTTGATCTAAAAGCCTGGCTTTTTTTTACTTTTATGGATCATTTTTTATTTTATTTGTTACATTTATCAGATTCAGATTTAAGCTAATTATTTAATTTGACAAACAACATTCTTCTGACTGACAGTAACATTAACATTTTGTACTCGATACATAACCTGTGGGGCGAGCTAAAGGCTGAGGCGACGACTTTTCAATCGCAAAAATTTGGAGTACATCCCAAAACATGAATGGTCAGAAATACTAGTATGCAAATATTTTCTCAGTAATTGTAATGAGCATTCTATTGCTACAATGCCAAAAAAGCTTTTCCATTGAGAAGGGTGCATATAATCTTTTCGCCATGTCGGTTTTTGTTAAAATGTAAATAAAAACCGATCATCTTTTTTAAAATCCCTTACCCTGATTGTCTTTTCATCTGATAGGAGATGCCTGAGTTAATTTTTATCAGATTTAAGCTTTTTAGTTGAATGACTGCCATCTGTCTCCATAATTTTGAGCTCAACCATGTCTGTTTCACTCCTTAAAAAATATTGATAGTGAGAGACTGTATTGGCTGTTGCAGATCCTAGTCTTTCTCTTGGCATGTGATCTACTCAAAACTGTCCACAGCAGAGCACAGCTCAAAACTCTTGTCATCGAACTTTAAGATGTTCAAAGCAAATTCCTAATTTTGTGTGTCACAAGAACAACTTTTACTTTGGTTGTGACGGTACACAACTGTTACCATACAGGAAACTCTTTGCTTGTTTTTAGTTAAACGCCTTCAGAACAGTCATTTTGGTTGGTTAGTTAAAACTAGTTATTTTGTACATGGACTCCATTTTAAGGTAGCATTGAATTATGACTCAGCAGCAGAATCTGAAATGACACAAACCAATGTCAGGGACAAAAAAAATCTTGATCAGGATACCCTTAGTAAAATCCACGAAGACCAAATCATGAATAAGGCGTTAGATCTTCAAGAACAACACGCCATGTGGATTTGAAAAAGGATTAGGTCAGCAACAAAATAAAATCAGGCTTTGTGAGGTTTCATAATATTATACTAAACTATTTTCCAGTATTGAAATACTGCTCTGACAAGGACGCCTGGATAGGTGTCAAAATGTTTTCAGAAAGAATTGAACGAAAGTCCGGTTGCCTCCAATTTAAGCCTGTTTGCTGTTACTCGTAGTTAATACTCGTATTAACTAAGAGTTAATGCAGCATCATTGTCATTTTGTAACGAAAAAGAAGTTGGTGGATTTGATGTTTCCTGTTTTAAAACCTAGTCTTTAAATATTCAAAAACGTAGTAAATGATCTGTATCTCATGATTCAGTATTGTTGTGTTTAAATGTTTTCAATTCATTCCAGCTGCTGATCTTTCATTCTGTCTGATCTGACAAGGGGGGTTATTGTTCGTTTATCCCTTATTTCTCAAGAGAGTCACCCCCTCCCTGCATAGCAACACAGGAAAATAAATATTAACAATGACTTCATGTAATATTCAAAGCTAATTATTTAAAAAATATACCTTGCAAAACTGTTCTAACACATTTCAACAATATTTGACATGTGGTTTGTGACATTTCCTTTTAAGTCTTGCAGAGATTTTACATCTAGCTCCCAATTTAAACGTCCAGAGCCAGCAGGAGCAAACGTACAAATGCAAATCATCCAGAACAAAAGGTTACAAAGGCCGGAGAACGTAGCAGCTGCATTCTTTTTTCTTCAGACCTGTATGTTCCTTTCCATTTAATATCTTAGATACTTTCAGATAACTGCGGTCTCTGTTTTAGTTGAACAAAGAGCATCATCTCCCATTGCACTGTGTTGAAAATAAAACAGCAATTTCCACACTGTATTTTCTGCATTATGTCTTGCCTCCTGTGTGCTGAAGTCAGTTGCTCTCCCTCATCCCTTCACCTCCATTTACAGCTGTATGAAGTGCTTCTGCGGCAAACAGAGAGAAAAAAAAATCACCTGCCGTGAGATACGTGTAAACATCATCCACAAAAGAAACTCAGACTCAACTGTCCACACATTTTCCTTACCATCTCCAGTGTTTTTGTGTGAAAACACCTTTGAGCTGACATTTAATGAGTCATAGTAAAGGAAATTAAAATTTTATGTAGCATGAAAACGTTCTATCTGTGAGGAAGGGAATGTAAGAAGGTAGTTGAAGCCAAGATAAACTGAAATCTTCAAAAAAATAATTTAAAGTCAAGCCTCAGAACAGAACTTGCCAGATTTAAAGCTTCCCCCTGATCAAATTATAATCGAATAGTTGTTTTCCATCTAATCAACTTAAAATTGTGGTTGAATTATGAAAGGTGAAAAAAAAATGGAAACAAAAACACATCTATTGTCGTTGAAATGTGGAATGAAGGATTGTTGAGGTTGTTCAAAGAAGTTACCAAGCCTGACTGAGACCTGTCGGCTAAAATTGTCTAATTATGCAGTATCAGCACTAGGCTAAGAGCAATACTTGAAACAGGCTTAATCTTGTACACCTAAGATGAGATCTTAGATCTTATGATAAATACTAAAATATGACAACCAGATTTTTAATTATCTATGATCTAGCTCTCCACATTAAGTGAAAAACACTCCTATTAGTCATTTCACTGGATCACATTAGCAGGTTATGCTGTAACATGGTAGTGTTACGGTATAACTGTATGGTAATAAAAAGGTTAAAACTTTGTCCAAAGATAAATTAAACTGCAGATGTTCAGTCATTGTGGTTTGGTCAAACTGAAGCTACAATCCTTAAGGTTAAACAGGCAAAACATTTCTAATGATACTGAGTTTGGTAAATAAATATCCAGATGTCCATATCTAAGCCTTACTGTGATAGTGTGTAGTGCCATTCCTTGGAGTAAGTCATGTTTCATAAACTTTGTTTACCCAAAATGCCTGGTCTGATGTGTGAAACACCAAGGTGATAGCACAGCAACCTAATGCTGAGGCACATCTAGAGATATGAATAATATAACTATATAGAATACAGTAAAAATATTTATTACTAAAAAAAAAATCAGATGGACTCCAGGTTGGGTCACACACATATGCGTAACACCCTCTTTTGTCCAGCAGCCATTTTTGATCATGTGGGCATTTTGAGTTTTGGTACCTATGATGTTAGATTGGATTTGTTTTATTTTATTTGAGGCTCTTTAAAGGTATCATCAGGGATAATTTCTGTACCTGTTGAAAGAAGATGCCGTATCACAGTTAAAGCAAATTACATTCCCTGAGGCCGCTGGTTGTACTGTGAGTCTGCCCAGAAGATTTCTGAACAACTAGGAGACTGAAGCAATGCATCTTCTTCTATGTTGCACAAGTTACAGCCTGTAGCAAAAATAAAAAGTCAGCTCCAATGTTGGCAGACTCAGATTAGAATGATCAATCACAACTGATGAGACAAAGTGATACAACTGACAGCCTCAAACAACTTAGCTTTGCATAGTAATTCAGCTGTTATTTGGCTGGGAAACCAGTAAGAAACTCAACAATGGCCCCCTGTGAAAGTGTTTTTGTTTGACATGAATTAATATAGTTCTTTATTGAATAGGTATACAATAAAAATGTTAAGCTTGAGTTGAACTAAACTTGTAAATTAATCTTAAACAGGACTATTATCTAACTTCCTTCCAACACTTGGAACTTCCTGTGTTTATCTTACCTGTCTACTACAAGTAAGATAAATATTGATAATAACCTCACAAACTATCTTTTTTTAAAAAAAAAATATCAGAATTATCCCTTTAACTAGTCGCTGAGCTGTCGTTGATTATATGTGTTGGTTTTGTTACGCACAGCTAGTAATTTAACATGAGCTCAGAGCATCTCTCTAGTCCATTAACACCAGTGTAAGTGTTGATTGCTCTCATCCTTATTTGCACAGGAAAACAACGATTTTCCTGTGTATTCAAATGTTTCTATTTAGCTGATTTGCTACTAGAGATGGTAGAGGGTAAATTAAAGGTCTTACTTCGGAAGCATTTCCAGTCGAGTTTGCAAAATGGCCTGTGCGAAATGCTAAACATTTTATTGCGAGGAAATCTTGTGTGGGTGGAAACGTTTACAGTGCACAATAAGTCTGTTGTTTCTTTTGGGAGCATGTGAATAAATGTTTTGTCTTTACTGTCATATCGGATTAATAATCTCAGTTTTCTGTAGGGCTGTAAAAGTACCAAAGTTATGTACTGGACATGTTTACAGATTGTACGCTGTTATTTGACATTTTTTAATTAAATAAGCGTGAACCATTTCTATTAGTAACTGAGTGCAGTTTTTTGTAATTTTTTTGGGGGTTGGATTTCAATATCGTCTGGCATTGTTTTATTTGAAGTATTTCTTGTAAGCAATGTTTCGCTCACAAAAACAACACAAATCCATGTATTGTGTTTAATTTATCTACAGACATAAAAGGAATCGTTCAGCCTCTGTCTGCTGTGCAAAGTAACCAGAGATTTGACGAGTTGATGAGTTGCGTTTGTTCTGGTCTTTGTGTCTAAACAGAGAAAGGATGTGTGCCGTCTCCAGGCACCGGCCCATTTCTTCTAATGTGGAGCTGCCGTCTTGCGATAAACACTGGGAGTAGCTTCTGAGGAGCCACTCATCGTGTGAACCATAGACAAACCACTGAGTGGCTGTGATTTTCTTCCCTTTTAAATGTGAACATTGCATTGAGAACGCATCATCCAGAGCCCCTCTGAGGCTGTGGTTCTCTCCCACTGGTAGCTATGAGCTTTCCTGCTTGTGATGTTGATGAAAGCCACAGCAGAGTGATGGAAAATATGCAATTTAAGTAGAACCGTCATGCTGCTCCCTAAGTAGTATTAAATCTGAGGTGAAATTGTTCCTTTAATAATGTATTTTTAGGCACCCAGTTTTTCCCATCTTTCTTGTAGCTGCTGACACCAGGGATATCTCAGCACAAAGAATTGATCTCCAGATTCAGCCAAGGAGAAGCAGGATTTAAGATGGATTGAGGACAGACCAGCCCCCTTTCTTTGAACTTAATCTGCAAGGCTACACAAACTGGCCATAAAGCAAAGCTTTATGACACGCGGGGAGACGTACTTCATCGGTTTTTCCATCCCCACCCTGACACACAAAGCTGCGAGTGGCCTGAGTCAGCCAGCAGCTAATTACCCGTTTCTTCTCCATTCAATACAGACAACCCATTTCCGTCTCCTTAACTGTGCTGACAAATTCAGGTCTTATCGTTGCTGGAAACAAATATGAGTTGGATGCTGTGGGAAGGAAATGCACAACAGCGAACCTTTGATCGGATCTTCTCTTCCTCACAGGCTAGACTGACAGTTGAACGATGCTATTTTATGTTTCTAGAAACCATAGACGTTATAAAGCTTTACTTAGACCCAGATTAGTTGTTTCAGATAACAGTAAGTCTTTTGGTTTATTAGAGCAATTCAACGAGAAGCTGAGCGTAAAATCCGGCCCTTTAGTACTCTAAATTTAAGTAAATATTAAGAGAGGGTAAACTAAATTCTCAAAATAATGGCATGCAAAACATTTCAGTAATACTCCTAAAATGTTTGCAGACCTTTGTCGTGTACGCAAATAATAGGGTTTTCAAGTTATAGCTGAAAGTGAGACAATGTGTGAACATAGCAGATAATCTTCCAAAGCAAAGTGTTTGTGCGAATGTCGCATCTACACCCTCACGCTCTGCTAATATACACGTCGTTATGCACATTCTTGTTGCTGTTACTACTGGAAACTCTGGTATTGATTTCATGACAAATTCTATAGGCTAACAACACTTTTTGCATCATGTCCTGCATCCTGTGAGCAGACATCTTCACCGTAGATTCATCTGCAGTGAATTAACTCCGTGAATAGCAACTGTGTACAGCACCCAAAGCAAATTATCTAGGGTTTAGTGTGGAAACAGTTTTGTATTTTCACTGGAGTCTGACACCCTAGTATCCCAGGTGAAGGATTTCTCTAATATTGCCTCCAATTTAGGGAGGCGCTTGTGGAAAATAAGTTGCGTGGTCATCCATGCTACAAACCCTTGTTACTTATTAAAGTTACTAAATGTATTTGGGGGCTTTACAGCAAGCTTTCACGACAGTCTGAATTTTTTTTAAAGTACTTGTGCACCTCTTTATTGTCGCTTTAAGGATTATGCGTCTCTTTTTTCACATCTTGTGTAAAACTCCCATGTATTTTAATTAGACTGAAATACTAAACACAGAAGAATTATTTATGTTTTGTTTATTGCAAATAAAAAGTGCCGTGCACATGTATTCAATCCCCTTTAGTCTGATGCCTGTAAATAAAATCCAGTGCCAGTAACTAACTACCTTCAGAGGTCAACTAATTTGTAAATATTAGTTCATTGGTTTGTTCTCAGCATCAATACAGCAGTGAAACATGGTGGTGGCAGCATTCTCCAGCGGGGATACATTTTTTCAGCAGGGACAGGGAAACTGGTCAGAGTTGATGGGAGGTGGATAGAGCTAAAGGTCTGAGGAGTAGGTGCTGCCTTCATCCTGCCACTCCTCAGACCTCTGTTGCTAATTATGGACTTTACCTGTGAGCCTACCTCCCACTGCTCTGCTATCAGCCTCATTCCACACACCGGTGTCATGCTCTTTATGAGCTCTCCTCAAACAGTAAGTTAGTGCAAGGTTATCCAAAGGCAGTTTTCATGCAGTTTTCATGATTGTTTTCATGTTCTGACCACAACCAAGTTTTCAAGATCTTCCTGTCCAGCCAAGCCTTTGCAGAGATCTCACAGACCTTCGGATTTTTGGACTGGTTTCACGGCCACAAACCTTGCCAAGCCCTCGGACGTGTCTGCCCCTCTACACAGATCTTCTATGCACAACCTAAGCCTGTTCCTCGGACTCAGACCAAGCTTCTACCATCCAACCTGTGATCTTCTATTATGAGCAGCCAGCTCTACAAGGCCGAGATCCCCAGCTTGTGCCTGTAGAGTTTTCCTGTCTAAAGCAGCTTTTTATCAATAAACCTTTTTAGGGCAACGCCTTGTCTAGCTCGAATAACAGATTCCCAGACTGTCTGCTTCATTACACTTGAGCAAGTTTGCAAAGGACAATGTGCATGAACATCCGCCTCTAGATGTAGAACACATCTATGGTTTTCTTCTTTACCTCACATTTATGAACTGAGTTGTTTTGAAATTTAAATCCCCACAAAGTTTATTCAAATTTGTGGTTGTAACTTGTGAAATTGTGGAACTTCAAGGCACTGGTTGTATCTGGGTATTAAAAGTTTGATGAGGTATTAAAGAAACTAGACATTGTTCATTTTGAGAAACTCTAAAATGTTCACAATTTCTTTTATTTAGTGGATTCAACTAAACTAAAATAGTATTAGTACATTTTTAAAAAACATTTTTTTTCCTGAACTATTGAAGTCAAAATATCCCACACTATTCCCATCTACTACAAGTGTGCGCCAATGTAAGCATTTTGATTTGATTTCTTGTCTTTGTGGTTTGATGTACAAAGCAGAGGTGCAGAGGTTAGAGCTCAACAAGGACTCGCACACGTTTTTTCAAATAAAAAGAATCTGTTGTAGAGGAAGAAATTTTCATTCCAGTGATAGTTTGTGACCATGTGGAGGGGGCACATGCTGACATCTGTCCCCCCGCAGCTTTGTGTTGCATGCATCGCAAAACAAATACACCAATATTTTTTTTCCAGATATTAATTTGTTTATTCCCTTTCTGTATTTCAGAGTAAGTTGTTCTGGCATCAGCTTGTGCAGAGTAAGGTTACTTTATTTTATTTGTACTCAACTGGACTGTGATGGTCTGTCTTATCTACGTGTGTGTACAAAGAACGGAAAGGATGGCAATGGCAATTTTAATAAATGTACAGACATCAGAACATGCAGGGACCACAAATTTCAACCCCATTTGAGGTATCACAGTCTGTTGAGCTGCATAGTACTAGGAGTAAAGTAATCTTTTACTTAGGATCCTATCTTGTAGTATTATAAAGCAGACCATATAAAAAGTAAAAGGTTCAGAGGCTTATTATCGAGTTTTAATGTCATAAAAAGGAGCTGACTGCTGTCATTTATTAACAGAGCCTGTATTGTTTTTTTTTTTTATTATTCCTTTTCAGCTCTGTTTAAGTTTTAGCTAATGGTATTTATGTTCACTTTCAATGTCTGAGGAATCTAAATTTGTTTTAAGTGTAAAAGAAACAGTGAGCACACAAGTGTGATGACGTCATGTGTGGAACACCAACCTCGGCCATCAATCCATAACACTGCGACCACCAAGATGAAAGCGTTGGTCATAAAGTCTGCAGCCATGAGCTTGCATGTTGAAGATTTACTCAGTAGTTCGTCAAGAGAGGACCTAAGAAATAAAATGAGCAGTAGATTAAAATGTAAGGGTAAGGGATTTACAAGCACTTTTTTTTGCAATGGTTGCAAATCACTACTTGTGATTTAAATTTTATCTTTTTAAACTAAATTCTGCTTGCATTCAGGTAGACATTGCTATTGCTGCCCGATTTTGACCAACAATACAGTTCAAGCACATATGGTGTCAACGGTATATTGCTGTTGTGTCAAACACAGCAACAGAGAATGGAAGGAGCTGAAAGTTATTATGTACAGAAACGTTTCTGTAAATAATAATTATAGTACTATTTCAGTTATGCACTTTAAAGATAAAAAAATATCAGAAATCAAATAATATATGATCTCCAGCTTTATTAGACACAGCTTGCCAGTCAGGGTTTGACTCCACTCATGGCATAGCTTGAAGACAGTGTCTGAAATGTTCCTGAAAGATTTTTGTCCATATTGACATTTTCAGCACATCTGTGATGCAAATCTCCCCCTCCACTGCATCAAAAAGGTTCACTGTCATGTCTAAGGAATTATTTTTGAGAAGATTTGACCTTTGAAAAATGTGACACCATCCTTCTCAAACTTATTATCAAAAGATGGGCAGACAGTGGTTAAAAATAGATGGATATGGTCATTAACCATAGTTACTGAGTTGGGCTGTGGCATTAAAGTGACGCTTAATTGTGTCTGGTAGTAGTCAGGTGGCAACAGGGGTTGGCTATAAAAGAAGAGCCACCTACCTGTTCTCTCCTCAGACGTTGTTCTTTTCATGTAATAAGCTTTGATACCCTCAAATCGTCAGCCTGCCACCGCTTCTGGTACTGTAAGTGTCATCTTTCTTTTCTCTTTGCCATCCTCAACTCAACTGTAATTATAGCACAACCCAGTTACAACCCAGTTGGCCAAAGTGCTTTACACATTCTAAAAAAAATACTAGCAATTCAAAACATAAGAGAATAAAAACAATAACAAGTAAAATAAAGAAAAATCATGGGAATGACAATTCTTTTTTTTAATTACTAGAATCAGTTCATTAAAATTATATTTTCAAAAGATTCATTCAGTTCATGTAACTACGTTTTCAGATCCTCACAGTTAAATGTGACCTAAGCCATGTTTAATGCCTATTTTAGTGTGCTATTTATAGAGCTTTAACTGCATTTCTATTCCTTTACACTTAAAATAGGCATTATGCATGACTTTAGTGACATAAAGTGTGCTGTTTATACAACTTTAACTGCCTTTACAGTCAAAACAGGTAATAAACAGGCTTTTCAGGCTCTCTCCTTACCTTATTATGAAGTTGTTGCGACCAGAAGTCAGTCAGTTCGAAAGGAAAAAAGGGAAAAAATAAGTCTCTTAATACAATGTTGGATCCAAAATCATAATTGCATGAAAAAAAAAATCAAAAACATAAATCACTGTATTATTTATTCCAAATCATGTCCGTACGTCCTATCTCAGTCCATTAGTGTAGTATGTGAGTAAGTGACACAGCCATACTTTTAATAGGATTTGCGTACTTCACGAATTAGGGTTGTTTGTTCATTCACACTGCAACACAGGCTTCATGGGCTGAGTCACAGTGTAAACGAGTCAATGCCTGCTTTGTTCGTTCACGCTGTGATCGAGACAGGTTGTAAATCGTTCGTGCTGTGGACGAAGCAGCTCAGTACTAGTTGGCAAATCACTCCTCAGTGGCAGCACTCTGTGCATCCACAAGGTTGGCGTGATGACTCTCAAGTTACCCCAAGCTAGCTTTAGTCATTAGCTTGGAGTAACAGATGCCATTGTGTAAGTCACATAACATGGAAGTTGCACTCCTGACCAGCTTGCAATGACTTTAACTAAAAATGTAACAAAGTGATTCGATTCAGTTCGTTCACAGTAATGAGCAGTTCGTTTGAATCAATCATTAATGAACAAATCACTCATGAACGACCCAACACTACCTCAAGATCCAACATTTCAAGCTGAGTTCAAAAGCCCAAAAGAAAAAAAAAGTGTTTTAAAGCTGCTGTTTGAAGGAATAATGGAGAATTTTAATAAGCACACCTTACAGGTCCCTCCCCCTAGCCCCCTCTACTGCGCTACAGCCCTCCCTCCGCAGTTTATACCCCACAGCAGAGTCTTGCTGCTCTGAAGTTTACCAAGATTTTATTTCAGGCTTGGCCTAATTCTTTGTTTTTAGCCTGCTTTTCTGCAAATGGCAAGAGGACCAGTGGGAGGAGCCAAGGGAGCTTGATTTTTCCCAGGTTATCTGTGATGTTTTTGGATGCAGGTGGACCAAAATGCTGACAAGAGGTGAGAAGCTGCTTGATGTGATGATGAATAGTTTAATAAAGAGAAAAAAAAAAGAAAATGACCAGGCACTAAACTGGCACTGACCAGGGCACCAACAGGTGGTGACATAACGGAGGCTCAGTCATCTAGGGAGAGGGACAGGAGGTTAAAATAGAGTTGGGATAGCTTTAAGAGAAGATTTAAAAAACAGAAAGTTAGTTGGCCCGCCGAGTATGTGCAAGTAATTCATTTGTGTGTTTTGTTCGATGACAGAATACACGGTCACATCTTTGCACTCTCTTTGCTTTAGAAATAACTAATAAAAACTGATCTGCAGATAAAGCAGGTCTGACAGATACTTTGAGGGCTAAGACATTCAAAATAAAAACAAATCAATGTGAAAGCGCTACCAGTAGCCAGTGAAGTGCTGCTAAAACTGGAGAAATTTGCTCTCTTTTCTTAGTACCAGTTAAAACTTGTTCACTTTATCTTTTGTATCTTAATGCCTAACATAATATCTGTAAAAATGAGCAGCTTTATGAAAACAAATTCTTGGACCACTAGAAACTGTTTTTGGACCCTTTGAACATCATAGCAAAATAGTTCAATACGTAAATAAGCAACTTTGTCAGGCCATCTTCGGACCTCTAAAGATGTAAGTTTTTTTGAAAATTGTATTTTGTAGAATGTGATCCTTTAGTAGTTTTTTTTTTAGTTTATAAATATGTTGGATTTAGTTTCTTTTACACTGTACATCATTTAAAATATTTTGTTAGTTTTATGTTTTTGTGCACTTTGAAATTGTTTTCTCTTATTGTAAAAAGGGTGATTTTGCTTCTATGTTCTTTTTCTCTCCTTGTCTAGTTGCACATATTTAAAAAATACGTAAATACAAATATAATTTATAAAAAAAAATAATTTACATAACAAACGCAAAGCAAATTCACAGTCATTATGCAGTGGGAGCAATATTGTCATGTGTCCTAATAAATGACACAACATGACTCCATGTTTGACTTGATTTTACCTGAACTTTGTCATGAGTTGAATCCATTGCTCAGTCTGAGGCCTGTGGGGACTTTTCCAGTTCTTTTACCAGACTTTTCCAAATAAGTCTTTCATCCACAAGAAAACCAGCCACAACAAGCATTAACCTTTCATAAATCCAGGCAGCATGAGAGACATATCTCCTAGCGGACACAATTGCAGTGATTTTTATATAGACAGTCCAGTCCACTTTTTAAGTTTGCAAATACTTCAGTCCAAAAAAGGAGACACCAAGGGACTTTCCAAAAAAAAAAAAAAATGGAGCTAGCTTCTGGTGTCCTTACCATATTTCCAGCAATTATTGGACAATTATCTCGCATTGTCCTGTTTGATTAAAAGTTTTTTATAAAACACTGATGCCGAATATAAATTACTAGAAGAGTTCAACAGGTCCTTCATCACGTTTTCTTTCTGGACCAATTTTAGATCAAAGACAGAATTCACACTACTCCTGAGTTGTAAGTACTTCTGGAAATCCCCTTTATCTGTTATAAGTTTCTTTTAACAGACTAAATGGCATAAATGTATCCTCCATATACAAGTTCTCTATCTTCTGTTCTCCTTTCTCAAGCCATTTGTGCCAAAAGAAAGGATATTTCTGCAACCTTACTGAGGAATGGCATCGTTTATAAGGGCAAATTCCTGGTATTTCATGTGCTTTGAACCATGCCCACTGGGAATGCTGCAATATTGGGTTTTGCTGTATATTACTAATAGATTCTAGTGAGAGGAGCGGAATAACATTAAAAGGAGCCAACAGGGTCTTCTCAACTTTAACACACCCAAGATTAGAATCCAGTGATATCCAGTGTATAATTAATTTATCCATTTCAAATGCAATATTTTAGAGCTCTGTGTCTGAAAGCACCAGCCCTCTAATATCTCTTGGAGCACATAGCTTTCTATATCCAATTCTTGACTTTTTACCATTCCACAAACATGTTATTTCAACTAGGGCTGGATGATATATATAAAAAAGCATATCTATAAAATATAAATCATATTGATTGGTATCGATAATTATCAACAAATTCAAAATGTATATTTTAAGTGCAACTTTTTTTTTAAGTGCAATTTTTTACCAAAACTGCAAGTTTTTAAAAAATGGAAAAAAAAAAAGTGTACTCTCTGAAGTCTTTGAAGGGGGGCGGAGCATTCCTGGGTCTCCGTTTCTGATTGGTTGGGAGGATGTCATGAATATATTAACCTACATGGCCAGAATGCAAAAGGAGGGAAAAATGTTATTCTATTGAACTTTCTATTGAGCCTTTTTTTCTTTCATCAATATACGTCTATCGATCGATATATATTGTTATTGAATTATCGTCCAGCCCTAGTTTCAACAGGGCATTAGTAATAGTTATTGGTATCCCCCACCGGAGGACCATGGTGGAGAGCAAACTCTCCTGGCCAGCGACAGGAGAATCCAATGGTTTTCAGTGGTTAGTCTTACATTTTCTTTCATTTTACAACATTTAGAAATGAAATAAACTTACTTGTAATGACAGAGTTGTGGTCGGCAACTTCCGTGTTGGTACAGAAGTTGTTTTTTTTATCCTTTTGTTCGAAAACCATGACTTGAATTCCCCCACAGGAAACTATCTTCAGTAAAGTCCTCATAAGTTAACTTCAACCACTCTTCTGTGATTCTCTTGTCCTTAGAGAATGAAACTTCATATATTTTAGACCACCATCGGACATATCAGCTCCCCTTTTTAATAACTGCTGTGAAGGTAGTTTGAGATTGAATATGGGATATTTGCGCTCTGCATCTTCTGCGGTTACTACCTCCTGTTTGAGGCAATACAACGAGGCTAATGTTTGCTCACAGCAGGGGAAGGAGGGGAGGAGATGGTGTGTTCTGATTTGGAGAACATGAATTACGTAGAAAAACAACCTACATAGAAAGATTACTTATTTTCTGATCTCACCGTTTTTGAACAAATTAAAAAAGCTGACCGCCCCTGAGCAGGTCCTTTGGTATTCAATTCAAACATTAACATGGCCTCATCAGTGCACAACAGATCATATCATAATTAAACTCACAGGCCTAAAACTGTCCGGGTAAATCAGATCTCTATCTTTTTATTATTATTAGTGAAATCAAAGCCTCATTAATCGTTTCTTGCATTCTTCCCAATGATAACATTTCTTCATAGACATTAGTAAAATTGAGGGCTAATTTATCTACAAACCTCTTATAGTATTCTGATGGGAATTCATTTAATTCCCAGGACTTTCTCACTTTTATTAATTAAATAGCTTTCTTAACCTTCAACTGTCATGGGGCGATCTAAGCAGGTTTGCTGTTCTTCTGTAGGTTTCAGCAAATTAAATTTAGAAAAGAAATCATCACATTGTTCTATATCATGCTCTCCCTCTGACTTATAAAGTTTGTTATAAAAATAAAAAACACATTTATTAATATTTATAAAAAGCTAATATTCTTTGTTTTAGTTGTCTTGCCAAAAGCTTCCCTGCTTTTTTCTCCACTCTCATAAAAGCTACTCTTCCTTCTAAATAGGGCACATTTGTCATGATTAACTGAGATAAATGGGCAGCAACAATCACACACACACAGAAAAGTTGAATAGGTTTATTTTCAGAATGTGCATACAAGGAGGAAGATCTGGACTGGGTCTCCAAGTTCAGCAACAGGACTTGCATCTGTAAAACAAGGTAAATGGTGGGTAGATGTTCCAGGATATGGGCACGATATTGTTTCCAGTGGGGTCTTACTTTGTGAAACGGATCCTTTAATCCAAGGAGGAGATAAGTGCGTACAGAAGCAGAGGTTGGCGGTTGCGGTGCAATAGGTACTTGTTCTTTTTCCCCTCAGGAGTTGCCAGAGTGCTGGAGGGTGGACCGGCTGACGGAGGTGAGGTTTAACTCAGGGGTTGTTTCAGCAGCGGATAAATGCAGGTGAGTGTCACAACCTGGATGTTGGGACTGGAACCGGTGGACAGCAGCAGTTTCCAGGAATCCAGAGAAAACCATGCTCGGAGATTGCGAGGAGGAAACAAGATAAGATGCAGAGAAGACTCAAAACAAAGACGAGGAAAGCACTTGGAGGCCTGTTTACCTCACTAGGTGAGTCAACTATCTGGCGTCTGCTGCTTGGAACTGCTCCCCTTTTATCCAGCCCCTGATGCCTCTAAACAAGATGCACCCGGAAGCTTGCAGCACCTGTCACAACCTGCAGGAGGACTAAACACACACACACACACACACACACACACACACACACACACTGCTTCCGAGGACACAAAAATATTAAACTTTTTTGTTATATATCTAATTTATCTGAAATTTTCTATCACATATCTGTTTTAACAGTTCATCATTATAGCCTGCTAAAAGTTTATTTTCCATTTCCTTGAGTTCTGCCCCCAAAATCAGAATTCTTTGTAATTGTTCTCTTTTCTTCTCAGTGGCATTGGCAATGCTTTCTGATGTAGGCCTTGGATGCTTCCCACACTGTGCAAATCCTCTCTGCAGAGCCCAAGTTAAGGTCAAAATTATCATTAAGCCCTTCCAATAATTCTGTAAAATCGGAACTTTGAAAAAGAGAAAAATGTAATCTTCATCTAGGCTTTTTAACCAACTCTGGCTCCAAAATCATAGTTAAATGTGCAGTAGCATGATTGATTAACACAATTGGTCCTATTGTACATTATGAGACATTCTATACCAACTTATTACTAATTAAAATGAAATAAATTTTGGAGTGTGACTTATGATTATCAGAATAAAAGGTATACTCCTTTTCTCTAGGATTTAACAACCTCCAGACATCTGGCCCGCTAGATGAAAGGGATAGAAACTGGCTCTGTCTCAGCTCATTTTAGCCATAAGTGCTCTCCAGTGCTGGTTTGAAGGCAAACTCTGAATAACCTGTAACATGGATGTGACCAGGTCAACAGCTATGTTTCCTGCCATTTATCCTGCCCTGGACCTGTACAGGCCATGGATGGATGGAAGGTCACTCCTGGTGATCTTCTAATTGTTAGTTGTAGTTTGGAAAAGTATGGTGGGACCAGTCGACCCACCTCCTGTCTGTATGCAGACTCATCACCATCCTGGATCAGACTGATGACAGTAGTTTTATCTTAAATAGTTTACTCTCAACTCAATGACTCCACTTTATTAGAGTTTGTTTACCTTCCCCACCCACGCAAGGCCCCTTCCACAGCGATAATTCACCATGGACAGATGACTGTTCTCACCTTTGTTGACTGCATGGCATGCAAACTCCCTTGGTCTCACTCTCTTCAACCATTAAGCAGATGAACTTCAAGTATCTGATAATTTCCTCCTTTCATTTAACATCTCCCTTTGTCTCTCTATAATCAAGACACCTCGACTTATTTCAGTCAGGAATATCAAGGACATAAACATGGATACTCTCTCTTCTCACACCTCCAGAATTTTTCAGGTCCTTCTTCCCCTGGTGAGGTTGCTTCTAAATATTATAACTGTTAAAAATGTCATTTTGAATGATCTTGCTCCAGTGAAAACTCGGTCCATTACCTTCTCTCAACCCAGAACTCTGCTCCGTAATGAGAAAATCCAAAGGATCCACCAGCATCTGCTTCCTAACATGTCACTTCTCTTCACTTCTGAAATGATGCCTCTCTGTCAGCCACTTTCCAGTTTTTTACTTCCAAGAATTTCTGATATCTCTGAAATTATCTGTACATCTATATCCCCTACCTGTCACCTTGATCCAATCCTAACGACCCTGGTCAAATCTTGCCTTCACGCTCTTCTGCCCTACATAATTGCCATCATTTACCCATACCTTAGCTGGCTTCATTCTTACCCTTCTGGCTGCACTTAGTTAACTCAACTAAAGCCCTTCAGTTTCCATTCATCCCCTGTTACAACTGGCATGCCCCAAGGCTCTGTCCTGGGACCCCTACCTTATATTTTACCATGTTCCCCTCGGCAATATCCAGAAATTTAACATCCATTTTCACTGCTACATGGATGGCACCCAGCTTTATGTATCTAGTGAACCAGATTCTATATTCCCATCCTCCTCACTCACTTCCTACCTATCTGAAATAAATTATGGGTTCAACACTAACTTTTTAGGTGACAAAAGTGAGATCCTCCTTGTAGGAACCAAATCTGTACTATCCAAAGTTTACAGTTTATCTCTCTCTCTCAGATGACAGCTCCACAGTCTCCCCTTCACCTCAGGTAGAGAGTCTGGGTGTCATTCTCAACAGCACTCTATCATTCACCTCTCACATCAGTAACATCACCCAGTCTGCATGTTTTCATTTACTGAATATGAATCGTCTTCCTGCCCTCCTTTTCCCTGCACTCTGCGTCAGTTCTCATCCATAGCCTTGTCACCTTGCGCATTAACTCTTTTCTATTTGGTCTCCTTAAAAAAAATTCCTCCATAAGTGTACACGTTCAAGGCCATAGACCCCCACCTCTCTGATCATCTTCACATAACTACTCCTCCCCGCACCCTTAGATCCGCCTCTTCCATTCACCTTTCTGTTCCTCCTTCCCGACTCAGCACCATGGGGAGCCAAGCTTTCTCCAGCTCTGCTCCAGAAACTCTGAAACTCTCTCCCTCCGGACATCTGCAAATACTGACACTTTTTCCGACTTCAAGTCTAAACTCAAAACACACCTGTTCAAGAATACCTACTTTTCAATGTGTGTGGTTTTTATCATGATTTATTGTTGATGTATTGTTGAATTTGTACAATGTCCTTGGGTGCTCCGAAAGGCACTTTCAAATAAAATGTATTATTGTTATCATTATTATTGCTATTAGGCAAATGTAGCTAACGAGGTCCCTGAGACGTGTACATAATAAGAATCAAATACTGTGCCATTTAAAACACTTTATTCTTCTTTCGTTATCATCGAACAGATGAATCAAGACTAACTCTTTCTATGAATTATGCTTTATTTTCTATTTAAATTTCAGCTTGAGGAAAATTACCTGACAGGGGTCACACGGCGCTCAGTACCAGCTTCCTGTTCTGGGAGTAAGCATCCACTTGACCTTCCGTTGCTACTGTTGTGTCAGTGTCAGTCGATTTGGCTCTATCATATAAATTCCCACCTGCTCCATCCCAACGCCCCTCTGTAATCACCAGGCTTAACCATTAGCTGGATCATAATGAGATGTGGGAGCAAAGGAGGAGGCGAGATGCCCTTGGAGTTGCTCCTCCATTTGCAGGTGCGATGCCTTCATCATCTCGGTTGATTCTTTATGGTCTTTATCTAGGCGAGCAGCTAGAAAGTCAGCAAATTACACGCTGTCAAAGTGAAACAGTTGACTGTGTGGAGAAACACGAATGCATGTGTACACATATAACATACATGATCTTGCGTGTTTGGAACAAGATAAGGTAGTGCTTCAGGCTTGGCTGGGAGCAGAAAAAAGGGAGCTTTTTTTTTTTCAATTCTAGGAGCTACACAAATTGCTTCCCATATTGAAAGGCATTAATTTAAGTAAGAGAGGCTGCTGAGAGCGGAGCCTAAAACATATTGGCGATCCTGTTAAAATTACCTAAGAAAAGTGGCTCTGATAACTGAAGAAACGTCTCCAGGAAATTATTATTTCAAATTTGGATCAACCTGAGGATGCAGCAGCACATAAAAATAGCTGCTCACAGAGCACACAATTTCAGCCTGATGGAAGCTGAGAGCTACAGCAGCCTGTAATTTAGCACAAACTAGGTGCACACAGTCCATCGGATCTGAAATGTTCTATACGAAAATTATGAGAATATAAATGAAACGCTTCCAATTTTAAGTTCAGCTGCTTGTCCTCGGCTGATATGACCATAAAATTCCAGTAGCACTTCCACAAACACTTTGCATTTTTCATTCTCCTTACAGGGAACCGAAGATGTCATTTACAGAGAGATTATGGAACATTTAAGAGCGAATGAAACCACTTTGCACCACAGTATCTTTATTACTAGGGCCACACAGCCCCTTAGCAGACATCAGCGTCTTCTACACTCATCATTCATACACAGTTATTTGCCCCCAAATGTGCTCAGCACAGACACAGAGACACACACAAACACGAAGCTTCCTCACTCTTCACTGATTATCTTCACCTCTTTTCTTTCTTGACTGATGGTCGCCTATTTTCAAAGGAAACCATTTCTTTGTTGCACGTTTTCCAATGAAATGTGCATTTTTATGACGTCTCTCCAGTGTTTGAGTTCAGTCTCACATCGTTGGTTGTGTTTACCACAGATCTTAATAATAGAGATTTGAGTACAATCATCAAGTGGCCAGCTGGCATAGCTGCTTCTGGGTAGAGCTTCTCAGGATAAATGCAGGTAGGTCGTCAGCAGTAGCTTTCCAACATGATGCAGGTCAAAACCAAAAAATAAATAAATAAAATACATTCACAAATTCCCTGCTTCATCATCCGTGTGCATTGATCTTAAGCTCACAAACTATTAGTGAGACAATCTTGTTCGGCATTTCCAAGTATGCTTATGATTTTCCTATTTACAAATTTGCATTAGTTTTTAAGTCAGATCCCGGGGGAACATCTCCCAAAACAAAATCTGCCTTTGTCTGATGAGGCCACAAAATATTTTTCCAAAAGTCTCCAGGATTATCTATAAATTATTAGTCAAATATTCGACAAGCCTTTGTGTCCTTGTTGTTCTCCGATTTTTGTCCTGCAACTCTCCCATGCATGCCATTTTTACCCAGAATATTCCTTGTTGCAAAAATAATGAACACCGCCTTTATCCGAGGCGATGAAGGATTGCTTTATGTGTTATTCTGCATTCTTTTGCGGCCTCCTGGATGAGTCATCAATTTGCTCTTTTGTAGTTTTGGTTTGCAGGCCACTCCTTGGAAGGTTCACCACTGTTCCATGTTTTACTGATGAATAAAGTATCTCACTGTGGTTCAGTGGAGCCCCCAAACCTTAGAAATAGCTCTGTAACCTTTTCGAGACTGATAGACATAAATTTACTTACATAGTTGCATAACACGGTATTTTATTAGATATTTTAGGCGATTGAATGTTGTCAGACAGGTTCTGTTCAAGAGATTTCTAGAGCCTACTGGTCAGGTTGTAATCCTTCCCTGGCATTGCTAATAATTTCAGGACCAGCTTTTTAAGAATCACTGTGAATTTGCGATAAAATAGTAAATTAACTGAATTTATATAGCACTTGTTTTATTCTTACTGACCACTGACACACACACACACACACCGATTTAAGGGCAATTTGGGGTGAAGCCCCTTGCTAAAGTAGGAGGATGCAGGTGGAATCAAACACACAACTTTCAAATTGCTATACTCTTTCCACTGAGCCACAGCTGCCCATCTGAAATCCTCAAACTTCCCTTTTGTGTTTTCTAAGGATACCTTTCCAATAAAATTATAATGATTGAAAACTGCACTGTGAAAAAAGCAAAAATAAGAAAATCTATATAGTGACAAATACATTATACTTCACTGTGCATACCTTAATAAGTTTTCTTGAAAAATTCTGAACATTATTTTACCTGTCTGCAGGCACAGGAGTTTACATCTTTATAACAATTAAACGCTCAATTAATCTTATCCTATTTTTCTCTGTTGAGTGGAAAAACATTGCATATGGGAATATGGTGATTGCTTAACCATAGTGATATTGCAAATGGTAATTATGGACACTACAGTCATAAGTTATAAGCATCAGAAATCTGTTATTTTAAGCAGCGTCTATGCTTGTGCTATATTGGAGCTATTTTATGATGCTCAATGAAGTAACAGCATGAGTTCTGGCAAGGGGGACATAGCTCATCTAGGGGCGGAAAATGAGAACTAACACAAAATCAGGCATGAGGCAAGTAACAGCAGGCTGCTTCTGAGTGGGTAAATAACTGGATATTTACAGTCAGCCTGTTTGCTGTATTTGCTTTTCTTGTTTCTGGTCAAATAAAAATAAAAAAACTAAAGTAAAATACTGCAATGAAACAGAACAAAATCAATTCATGTTTATTGACTCCTATTTACAGTTCCATTGATTGAAAAATCACAGTCTAGCTGGTTTTGTAGAACGATGCAGAGTTGTTCTAAACATGTGAAAAAATATAGGTTCAAACCCATTAAAACCAAACACTAACATTAATATTTTAAGTATAAATCATATCGAAAATGTCAATAATAGTGTACACACTAACATATTCTTAATTATAGTAACCTCACGACAGTGCTTAATAGACCTTATTCTAATCAAGCCAATAACACTATAATTACATGTCTGCGTGTGTTTGGGGAGCTTAACTAACTTGTAAAAGAGATGCTCCATGGTTCAGTGATGAAAATGCAGCATGGGCCTTTTCCATCCTCAGCTGTGCCCTGGGGCTGAACAATTAACTCCACAGTTCTTTCTGACCAGCCTAGTGTGGTGTAGTCTTAGAAAGTGATAAAAAAAAAATTGAGGGGAAGGTGGCTAGGGGACACACTAGAGGTCGTTGATTACAACACAATATATTCTAATTAAAAAAATTAATCCATCCACAGTCCTTTCCTACTGCTGGACTACTGCTCTGTCCATTTTTTCCCTTCTTGTGAAATTATTATTTTCGTTTAAAGGAATAAACTAATTTTGCTGCTGCCATTGTCTCCTGTCTTGTCCTGTGGTCTGACTCATTTGGATCATGTGTCAGTGTCATTTCTGCCGGTACATTAAAGCTACCAGGGGTGTGACTGATCGAGAGGTGTAAGGTTGAGATTGTAAACAATGTTGTTTTGATTCTTATTTTACAAATGATTCCTTTTTTTATGAGGTGTTTCCTTTGTGCTTATTTGTGTTTCAATTGCTACTCTCACTGTCCATTTCATGTTATTTTTTATTGCAGCACATTAAGTTTATTACACTGACCAGCTCTCCACTAATCCATTTCCCAGTATTTAAGATAGGGTTTTGGGATTTTCCAAAAATCGAAATTGCAATTTAATTTAGACTTTTCTCTGCATTAACAATAAGCACCAATGCCCTGTAGATAAAGATGTTTGTAGAAATTGAACAGTTTTTTTTATTGATCAAAATATTCTTATTCAAGAGAATTGCTTGTTGAGTTTGACATCAATCCTTGCTGATCATAAAGTGCTAAGTACAGCTAAGAAACAAGTCTATGTATGAAACAGTTTGACCGGTGCTTAATGCTATGGTGAGATTCCTGAGAGTTTGTAGTAAATAAGTAATGATTATATAAACTCTAAAACAAATACTAATATAACATTATCTCACTGCTGGAACTCTCTTCCCTTCCATTCCCATACCGCTGCGATTTGGAAACTGTTTTTGTTATTGCAATTAAATTTCAAATGTGATTAATTGTCCAGCCCTAATTTCCACTTTCTTTTTTCACTGACCTCATGCTGAAATTATCTTTTTGTTCCCATCATGGTTCCTGTTGGGGCTTTCAAATTCTTCTGCACTTACTTCATATCTTGCTGCTGTGTTCCTCTGTTGTATTGACACATCAGTTACGCAGGTTTATGGATTCTGTTGTTTTAATTACGCCATCACTTTCATCATTCTGCCTCCCACCAAGCATGCATTGGAGTACAACACCACTTCAACCCAAGAAAAGATCAGTTTGTGGAGATGACTGAGGGACCCGTTCCTTTTCTTCTTTTCACATGTCCTGTTGACAGTAGACCACTTTTTTAGCTCTTAAATACATTTGGTTGTGTACTTCGAGTCTGTAGGAGTGCAAAAAAATGTCAATTTAGTCTGGCCAGGTGCTGCGTAGATATCTTTATATTCTGATGGAGTCATATTTTTCAAGCTGTTCAGTTTTCTCTATTCTCTATTACATTTTGTGAACAATTACATCATAGTTTTCAACTTCCTGAATCCACCATTTTTATGTTTTTCGCTACAATTTTGTAGTTCAAGCTGAAGGATGCTGAAGCTACAGGGGGATAGGGGAAAATGTTCAACCACACTATCCCCCAGCATACTATAAAAATGGCCGAAGAGGATTGAATCGAACGCTCAGCGACCTGGCGGGGGCGGGGTGTGAAGTGCTTCCTGATCATTTAAAGAGGCCCCACCAAAACGAATGTTATTTGGATTATGTGTGTGTCAGTATGTGACCTGGAGGTGCACGGTTGTAAACGAGGCGAGTTCGGTTGAAGGCCTGCAACACACATCATCTAAGAGCACAAATGGATGGGTGAACCTGGCTCTTGAAGGCTACAGTAGATCCGGAGCAGCAGCCCTCAGGCCCAGAAGCCACAGGGTGGAACTTGGCATGACCAAGGGAGGTCGGGCACATTACCATCCCTCCTGGTGAGCTAGTCCCTGGGAGGTCAAGAGAAAGGGATGCCCACCAGAGCCTGCATAGCCCATCCTATTGTCTGGCACATCCCTGGGAGCCACAAGCCATGCAGCAACCCATTATGGGGAGCACTTAGGCATTCCAAGACCTGGAGGCATGTATATCGTTACTACAGGGAGTTTTTACTGATGCAGAACCTCTCCCCATATCTCTAAGGCCAAACCCAACTTTAGAGGCAGATCATTTAACCTACATGCATTGGCGGTCTTGTTTTTTCTTTCATATTTTAACCATATGTTACCATATAATGTTTTTTTCTGTTATAGATTTCAGTTTGTCGTTCTGTTTGCTGCTTACTGTCGGCCTGTTTTTCACACAATGCACGCGTTGGAGTCAGAAGTCAGATTCCTTATTTGTACCCACAAACTTGGCAAACACAGTAAGGTCATATTCTGATTATGATTCAACGGGAACTTTGAGCAGAGGCATAAAGTGAAGCTCTGGATTTACCTTTTTTTTTTTTTTTACCACAGCAGATCATACCAACTCTTGCAGTCAGATTTTATGAAACCTTTATTGTAGTTTTGGAAATCTGATGGTAGTGTAGTTCATAAGGGTCATCTTCGACTGATAAAACGTTGAAAAAACAATATACTGATCAAATATGTACTGGTTTTACACTGAAAAAAAGTTTAAGATTTATGAAACCTTCAAGTAAGGTCAAAGCCTCCATGCTTTTCCGGTTTTCCTCAATATGCTGCCCAAAGTTCATTCTGTCTAGTTGTTGGGAACTTGTTATAAAGCATTATACCCTCTTGTCAGTGAAAGAAATTGTTACACCAATAATATTGTTCAAGTGGACATCCATGGGGTTGCCTTCAGTGTGATTATCTTTACTGATATTTCACAGCAATAACATCATCTATATAATTATTTTGTCTTGGTATCATGTTTAGACACATACTCAAAACATACATCAAAATCTGCCAACTACATATTGTAAATTTATGACATTTTAAGTTCCAATAATTAGTGAATAGGTGTTCATTTGGAAAACAGGATGAGAGAAAAAATACGGTTTCAGGGTTGCTCCAGTCACCACTACTATGTCTTCTTGTCTCCTCAGGGTGATCTCAATAGAATAGAGAACGCGAGTCTCACTGCTGGCAGCTTCTCTGAAGGATCTTACCCTAGGCATAATCTCTACACCGGAAGGTTTCAGAAAAAGCCAGTCCAAATCTTTTTCAAGTGAGCAACACTCAGATGTTTCATACAGTGGGGTGTCTCCCCCTCCATCTTTCACTGCTTGGCATTTCTGTCCTCTTTTCACTTGCAAGCTCCATTTTTGGTAGCTTGTGGGCGTGAAAATAACGGTGAGATTTTTTTTTTCTCTACCCCTACCTTATTAAAGTCTTTCAAACAAGAACTAAAGCATGAAAGGAGGTGTGGGTTGAAGTATCACAGAGTTAGTAAGAGAAAAGTGTGAACACAACTCTACTGGCTCAGATCTGATCACACACGAGGCTCCGAGATTCATTTGGCCTCCCCTTTCTCAGCCCACTCATCCCTGCTGAGAGTTTCAGGCAACTTTAAAACACTCGTGTGGTTTCTCTTTATCTGTACTGTGTTTTTTTCTGTACTGTGTTTTATATAACATACCTTGGAATGAGTCACCTTTCCTGCCTTTTTGTTTCCTCCATCTTCAAGCTGTGAGTACTCCTCTAGCAAATTCACAGATAGTTCAATTTTCCAAATATTCTACAATTTACCAAAAGAATGACCACCTAAAAGAATAACTCCATTAGAGTTCTGCATCATTTTCTCACCCGTCAAATCAAAGATATGTTAATAATAACTGAAATGGAATAATAGGTATTTAACTTAAATGTATTGCAATGAGTGCCCCTTCTTCAATTGCTACCATACCTGGGAATACTTTCTGTAAAATGTTGTAGCCTTGTAAAGATCTTTGATGGCATTTTCAACTTTCATTAAAATGTTTTTTTTTCTTTTTTTTTTTTTTTTAAAGGAAGAATTTGATCTAGAACCGTTATCTCAAATACTTGGTGACAATTTATATGGAGAAATAGTTCAGTGGAGAAGAAATATGCCTGGGAGAGGCCCTTTCTTTTATTCATTTAACGTAGTAACTTTGTTGTATGAGGAGTAGTCAGAGGCCTTAAGAGATTTTCACAGTATGATCACCCATAGTAAAAAAACACATTAAAAATTTTTAATATGAAAAAATGCATAACATCATCTAAATATTTTTGGATAAAACAGAAAATGAATAGTTGTTTCTGCTACTGACAATATTACAAAAAGTTAGATTCAATATCTGACATTTATTCGTTGTAATTTTTATTTTTGATGCAAGCACTGAAATATTAAATATTTATAAATACAAAATGCTAGTTCCTAAAAAAACATCCAAGTTGAGTGATATATCCTTAGAGGATGAACGCAGAATCAGCACCAGAATATGTGCAGAGCCAAAGTCTGTCACGCGGGAGCCGAGGCTCCATCTCAACCACCATAAAGAGCGAATAAAAATGGTCAACTATTCCACTGAGAGCCAAGAATTTTAATGTAAGCTGATGTAAGCAAGTAAAAGGGAGGATTGGGATTCTGCAAGTTCTAAAGCAGACAAAGTATTTAGAAGAGCAAATGCAAAACTGATCCTGTGTCATAAAATGTTGTCTCTTTAAAGTACACAGACATAATTACAAATATGTACTCCCTGCAGATTTTGCATGCAAAAATGAAAGCAAAATTATTACAATGTATCAATATCTGGTAATGTACCAAACTGCTTATTAAGACGTTCTTCTATCCACTCTTTGCAAACTAACAACTTCTTGTGTGCCAGCCATTGCCCCAGACTCTGCCCAAAGCAAACATTGTCTTCCAGTGTTTAATGTGGATATAATTTCAGTAAACTGGATCGGGTTTTAAAGGGATATTGCTAGATTACATTCTTATGAAATTGTTTCACTGTTTAGTATTTTGTTATGAAGTCAGCAACAATTGAAATGCAATACAGTTTGCCTTTTGAAGACGGCCGTTCCGTCGTTTCTCGTGAGTTTTATCTGGGGTCTCCAGCAGGTTTCCAGCCGTCTGACGTCTGACGTCTTCCTCGTAGCGGACGATGGTTTTCTCAACCTCTGTGAAGATTTTTTCAACAGCAGCAGTTAGTCGCTCTGATAAACTCTCTCAGATACTGAACTGAAGACATTGTTGCTGAAACTACTGAAGTATTTAGCTGAGATACGACAACACATCTGTCTTCCAGCTGCTGGAGGGTTAGGGGTACTGAAAAAACAGCACAGCTATTAAAATTAGCCGTCTGTGGAGCCGTTACTGCTGCCGCCGTAGAGAAGTCTGTTTGGATGTGCAGTTGGAACTAGGACAGTGATGTAAAAGACGGATGAAATGTGACATTAATGTTTAGACTTTGGACGCTTTGAAAAATATCCAGTATATTATTCGATTTAGTACCACATATGGAAGTGGCACAAATTGGATTTTTTTTTGGGGGGGAGAGGGTTAATAAATCGGAATAGGGCCGTTCACACTGCCATGAAGAAGACGGACATAGGTTGCATATGGGCAAAAAAAGAGTGGATTTGAGACACATTTGCCTGCTGTCTGAACATAACCTCCGTTTCCTATGATGGACAGGCGTTCTGTCCGGGGTGTATCCTGCCTTAATGTTTAATCGCTATTCCTTTAAATACACGGAACAGAAAATAGTGCATTTTTTGCCAGTAACCATGAGTAATAACTAACAAATGGCGCTGCTGCTTCCTCACTGCCTGTGTTATGGAAACCGCTATGCAAAGTGTAGCTGAAGCATGAGTCATAACATTTTCTGATTATTAACAAAGCATAGATGTATGAAGAAAGAAAAAGTTGTACTTTTTTCCCAGGCATGATTAACAAGAACTGTATAGTAATATGTTACGTTACGTTATGTTATGTCAGATGATCAACAAGTTGCATCAAAGAAGAGATTAAACATGTTAGCATTGACCTAGCACTTCAGCAAACTACGCCACATGAAAACATGTGCTAGATGGGAGTTTTTGAAGACTGCAGCAGTAAAGTAGAATCAGTTATGACTTTAGAAACAAGTAGTAAAGGGAAATGCATATTAGGTTACAAACTGTAAGAACATTATAGCTTTCCTAACCTTGGTATCCCTGCACTATGGCAGTGTTTGTAGTTTGATGCTACAATTTCGGTTGGGAATTTCTATCTTTTACAGTCAAGATATGCAAATGCAGCATCCACAATCATTAATGGATTCACTCCTGTTTTAAGTTATTTCTTTAATTCTGGTAAGCATAGTTCATCTTAAATAAAACGTTTGTATCTGTCTGAACCTAAACAGCACAGATATTAAAAGTGACCTTATTCAGTAGTTCAGAGTACTGACTCCACAGCAACTCTGTTTGTTTAAAATGGTGTATTATTGCATAATTGAGCATCCTTAATCAAATACATACTGCAATCACTGCACTTCATTTTATTCTACACCAGTACAGATGATATTAATAAAGATCTTCACTGCTCTCAAGTAGGTAATTAACAGATTTGTATTTGAATGACAGCGACCACACCGCGACTACATTATGCATGTAAACTTCAGTTGCTCAATCTCTGCTCACTCCCTCTGTCCATTTTTTTGCTCCGTCTCCTTTTTTGTTTCCAGTCACACAACCTCAGTCTCATCAATGCCTCGGGCATGACATGTCTGCTGATGCTAACAAATGATGAACGTCCCCACTGACAAGAAGTCCATCTATCTGTGTCAGAGTAATTGAATTTCATAAATATAATCAGAGGGGTCTGTTATGAAAGGAACTGTAGTCTGGTCTCTTCTTGGCTGTGACTGTTCCCTACACAACCAACACTGCCTGCAGTTTAATTAACAAGGGAAAGTGCATGCATGATAATCACTGAATTCATATAAATTCTGCCCTGGTATCTGACAAGTTATAAAAACCTGCTGTACCATTTGTCTGGAATTGTCTGAATTAATATGCAAGATGCACAAATTAATCAATTAACTTTTCATGTCTGGTTTTAAAAGGAACTGTGTTTTGAAACCCCACAAGACAAGATGGCATTACTCAGATAAATGAGTGTACTACAGGCAGTCTGCCACTATTGATCAAAACAAATCATAGGAGAAAACTTTGAAGGTATTGGACTCTATTCGGTTTCAATATTTTGAGAGTTTCTGCTTTGATCAAAACAAATCCAAGTAGAAAACTCCGAAGGTATTGAATCTGACTGGACTCCAAACCATAGATCCCACTCAATATCTGCAAAGCTGACGCACAGTTTTCCCACTGGATGGGTTGTGCAATTTTCACTTTTGCTGCATGTTCTGCTGAAACATATGCTTCACAAGAACCATATGCTCAATAGACAAACATCTAATTAGCTGCCTAATGGACCAGGCTTTGACCTGAGAAGAGTCCCCGAGGGGTAGTTAATCCTCACTGATGCAGTTTGAGAAATTATTGATCCAAAAGCCCATTAAGCTAAACTACATGAGTACACTATCGAACAAGGCAGCAAGAAAGAAAGTGTAAGAACTTGTTACACAGAAGTTTACTGGTATTCGTGAATTCAGAACACAAAGTTGGGAATGTCTTCAGGGCTTTTTAAATTCTAAAAACTTTTTGGGAGCATCAAAAACATTGGAGTTTTCAAGGGTTAAATAATCGTTTGATAGCTTAATCCAAATCAAAGAAGATCCAGTGGCAGATCAGAAATACCTTGATTCCACTGTATGTAGATAGTGAGATATAACTCTGAAATATTAAATCTGTTTTGGTCCTTTGATTTTTATGCTTGTTGAGTTTTAGTGATTCATGATTTGAGCTATGCTCCTATTCTTGTAATTTTAATCACTGCTGCCTGATGTGTCACTTGTCTGTATTTTTTTCCCCTTACTCACACTTTGGTTCCATCTACAATCCTTGCCGGGATCGTAGGTGTCAGAGATCTGTCTGAGATTTCTGTCCACGTTGACAAGTATCACGCCATAGCTACAGATTGGTACATTTTAAATGACTTATATAGCGCTTTTCCAGTCATACTGACCTCTCAAAGCGCTTTACACTATAGCCACATTTACCCAGTCACACTCAGTAACACAAATTCACACACCGATACGCAGATCGGTAGGCTGCACATGCATGAAGCAAAACTCTCATTCCACCATATCCACAAACTTCTCTACCGATATAAGATCTAATGACCTGTGGATGCCATTGGAGTACAGTGAACTCATTGTTAATGGTCAACGAACCAGTTTGAAGTCATTTGAGCTTTGTCAAATGGTGCATCATCCTGCTGGAAGTAATCATCAGAAGATGTGTGCGTCACGGCAATAAAATGATAAACATAGTCAGCAGCAATACAGGTGAGTTGTGGTGTTAAAATGTGTGCCAAAAAATTTCCCCCAAGACGTTACACCACCACCATATCTGGCCAGAGCCACTGGTACAAGCGATGACAGAGCTATGTTTTCATCTTGCTTACACCAAATTCTGACCCTTCAATCTGAATATTGCAGATGAAAATGAGATTTAGAATGTTTTTCTAACCTCTTTTCATTCGATTTTGGTAATCTGTGCGAATTACAGCCTGTTTCCTGTTCTTAGCTGTTAGGAGTGGCTGTCCATGTGGTTTTCTGCCATTGCAGTCTGTTTGCTTCCAGAGTAGACAAATGCATTCAAAGATAGTTTTCTGCATACATTGGTTATTTGTTCATACAATTTTAGAGCATAAGTTCATAAATAAAGTATTCTTCCATTCTGATTTCCTCTTGCAAACATTCCCGAATCTGGAAAATGGACTTAAACAATATTTAAATCTTTTCATACTATTGCCTAGCAACCCTGACTATAATGAAAATAATCTGGGGCCATATTTACTCCGTCTGATGCAAATTCAAGCCAAAGAGAGTGAGAAAGAGATTCCTCAAGAGAATCTGCACTATAAGCTCATTTTAAGCAATAATGAGCTGCAAAAACAGCAGTTCATGCAGCAAACAGCAGTATAGATGACCAAAAGCCTCCCTTTGGCAAGCTTTCAGACACACAGTCGTGATTTCCTGCCAAAATGACAAACCTAACTGGAAAAGGTCTGGAAGAGCACCTGGCTGATTCTTTTACTCTCACATGTGCAAGTCCTGATAGATTTCATTTTCAGAAACAATTGATAGTTTGTCACATCTGCTATGCTGTGGGATATGCTGTGAAGAGAGTGCCAGCATATGGCAGATTTAATTAATGTGAACCGTCTCATTGTGTTCCTCTCACAGACAGTTTAGACCTGCTTATTCCCTGAAGACCTCATGTGTTTGGGGGATTAGCAGGTGTCTCATTTGAAGAGGTTCATTTATTACTTACAGAATTAATAAGCATGCTCTCTGCCCACCTGGGGATGGATTTCACTCCAACTTAACGCTAAAGCCAAAGTTCCAGTAGAAATGAAATTAAGAGCTGAGTGTGAAAGTTGGGTGTGAAATATTTGCCATGACTTGCAGAAAAAAAAGTTTCAAATTAGATTTATCTGCTTGAGATTTAGTCACTGACTGGCCAAGATGCAGAGGCTTATTTCTCTGATCCTCCAGATCAATGAGTGTCTTCTGATGTGCCCCGCTTGCGCTCTGCCATTTTTCTCTGTCCTTGGGCTTCTTTAATAGATTTGAAAACTAACCTGACAATTATTGGAACATTTATTGGCTTATCAGTAATGATCACATTTTTCAGCTGGAAAAAACTTTTCGGAAGGGTTGGTGTTGGTGATAAAATGAATAGTCTCCATCTCAGAGGGTTAGAGTCCAACCTCAGCTGCAAGCAGAAAAAGACACTTAGGTATGCTACATTTTGGATAAAGCTTCTTGTAATCAGATCTAAAGCGCTGATAGAACTTCAAGGTTACTTCTTGGATCTTATTGTTCTGAAACTGACCATGTCGTCGCCTGGAACTTATGAAGTTACTTTTCAGAAATTTGCATACACTCTCAGGTACTTACCTGGTATGCTCATGGGACTTTACTAGAACTTACTGATAACCTTCCAGGTCTTTAACAGGTAAGTTCTGAAAAGTACATGGTAGGTTGTGGACAGTATACTTTTGTAACTTGGAAAGTAACATTTTCAGTTCAGAGAACACAAGGGCTGTATAAATGGCTGCTAAAATAGGTCGTGTTTCCTGTTTGGAAATGATCATATGCACCTCTCTTGATACGTTCACTTTCTGACCAAACATCTCTCTAAGGCTTTCTCTATTACATATATCCATATCAAAACCTTGGTTAAGTAAATGAAAATTATTTCTGGACCAGTTTGCACAATTCATATGCAGATTATATGGCTTCTTATGGTCTCCTCATAGACTGCTGTCCTAAGGATCAATAAAATCACACAGGGCAGGTTGACAAATTTACAAGCTGTAAACGGAACACGGGAATTCTTTATAATTGGATAGTATATCAACAGAATCATAATTTAGTCCAAGTCCTTTAGTTTATTTTTCTGTTAGCGGTGCAGTGGTGGATTGTTCATGATAGTGTTTTTTTACTGGAGCTGACCACATAGTAAAAATCTGCGAAGGCGGCCGTCTCCTACGTTGGTCAGGCTCTGCATGCACCGTTCACATTCACTTCTTTTATATTTCTTTCTGACTTCATTGTTGTGCTTTCTTTTGTTTCTTTTAGCTTTGGTATGCACTTTGGTGTGCACTTGGGGATTTGGAACATTACATTCCAACAGCTTTAGTGAAATAAAACAGAAAACATGACAACAAATACCTCTCAGATCCACTGCTTTGTCTTCCTATGTGCAAACAATAACAAGCAAAATTAGAATTTTATAGTACAATGTTTTGTTGAATTAACTCGAGAACATATTTCCTGAATTAAGCCAAGGGATAATCATTTTAGGACAATATGAGGACAGTTAGGTTCATGCACTTCACAGTGAGAAATTCTCCACTAAAGTGGCACTGCCTATCACTCCATCATCAATTCTTAACATGTTTATTTTGTTGCAGCTTCAGTGTAATTTGAAATATGGAAGTATTGATCTTTGCACATTTAAAAGTCTCATCAGTTCAACAAATAAGTCTAGTGTCGTTTTCTTAAACTTTTCTGGTAAATTTCTTGTAAAGACCTGCTCAGCATAGTTACAATTAAAAGAAGCATTAAGTCTTTTTCTCATAATCACGTTGCAAACCTGCTCCGTAGACGCACATCCCACATGCTCTTTAGAGTAGAAGATGATTTGCTAGATATGCATTCTCATATTTGGAAGTAAAATTAAGTAATGCCTAAGCAAAGCAAACAAGAGGACAAGAATAATGTCTAGAAAAACAAGTTTTTGTCAGTACCATAGATAAATATCATTAATATTAATGAACAAGAAAAAAGCAATCAATAAAAAATAAGAGAAAATATTATAAGACGCCTGGTCCTTTCAATATGCAATCTTCCTCCCAGTTAATGTTAGGGAAAATTATGTGGTACAAATACACATTACTTGATTAACCCTTAAATATTACAAGCACAAAAATGCTTTAGCACAGTTTACAGACATTTTAAAATATACTTCTTTGAATAAAAATGTTGTGCTCCATGTACCAGAAATGTGACGTATATTTTTCCAAGTCAAGTCTGATGACTGAAATAAGCCTTCTCTTTGTGTGCATACAATCTAGTCTGTCTGCAAAGGGATCAAGAATGTTTATTATCATGTAACCATAATAAAATTTTGGTGAGATTTTGAAGTTGCACGTGACACAAATCAGGACATAATGTTCTAGTTGAATGCACCTCTGAGAAGCTAAAAGCATGCCATTAGTCATTAGCATCTCCCATAGAGAGCGACACAACACCTGTTCTACAGGTTAGGAAACTATGACCAATAACTCAAAAATATCCTACCTACTCTTTTTAAAATCACAGTCCACAAACATCCCTAGAATCATCAGCATACATTTTCATAGAGGGATATGTACGCTACCTGGAATAACAGCAGTGTGTTGATTATTTTCACCTGATTGCACAAGATAAAAGTGTTTAATAAGACTCCAGGCCTAGCCTTTGAGGTTAAGTCTTAAGCCTTGAAAGCACAAGTTTAAGTCAAGTCTAAAGTAGTTGGTTGGGCAGATCAAGGACAACGCCATGGCTGCCATGTTCTTTAATGCCAAGGAGATATGTTCTAATCTTCCTTAACTTAAGTTACATCTTTCTTGTTTGTTTGAGATATTTTTTACCTCTGTGTGATTCTCTGATAGTTAACAGGAGTATTAACCCTCAGTTAAAGATCTGTACAACTTCCTCCCCCATTTCTTTCGGAATGACCTGAGGTCTTGTGACGGTAATACATTCATAGTTGTAACAGCAAGATGAGTAAAGGTAAAACGTTTAATTTAAACGTGTTTAGTGTTCCAAATTACTCAAAAGGAAGAAAATGAATGCAAGAATAACAAACAAATCAAACATCATCATCACTCACCACAGGCAAAAATGACTAATATATTTAAAAGTGAAATCTAATATGAAGCATTCTAGACTTACAGCAGCAAACCCTGAGGAGAAAGAAAGGAGGCAGCATTGATTTGTGGACCAACACAGCGTTCTGTCATTATTGACAGGCTCTGCTGTCAGGAAAAGGGAAGACAAACTATTCACAGTAGAAATCCAAAGAACAAAACAGGACAATACAGCTTTCAAAAGCTGACAGTCTGAATTCATACACAAAGGAGTTTCACACAGATCTCACTAATTAAGTTATGTATTTTTAGATTCATAATCAGTGTCTTTTTTACGGTTTAAAAAAGGACATATATTGTAGTATTTGTAACAATCAAGCACTTTTTTCTCTTTCGTTGATGAAATAACCAGTTCACAAACAGGATCCACAGTGTTCGATCAGTCTGTGATGGTTTCCATAGCGATATAATACAAACTATAAAAAAGATATATATTTTTTTAGCGGCACTGAAAGATGAATCCAAACTGTCAGCCTGGCCACACATAAAAGGTTTTTCATTATTTGAAGACTAAAAACCCACTTGAATTTGACTGAACGGGAGTTTCTTGCAGACTGGTGAGCGCAGGGCTCTGCCTCATGCAGCCATGGTGTGAAATCTTTTGTAAACCTCGTCATCTCATGAACAGATGAAGAAAAAAGAAAGTGTGTAGATGAAAACTGGTGCCGATTGCTGTAAAGCCCTGTGAAATTGAGTTGACAGCGAGGAAAAAAGTCAGACACAATACAGATACAGATCTAAATGAATAAAGATGTAGGGGGACCGGAGGGTGAAAGGGGGACCGGAGGGTGTGTTCCAACTACAGTGGGATCACACTCTTAAGCCTCCCTGGTAAGGTCTATTCAGGGGTTCTGGAAAGGAGGGTCCGTCGGATAGTCGAATCTCGGATTCAGGAAGAGTTGTGGATCTGGAGAAGGCATTCGACCGTGTCCCTCAAGGGGTCCTGTTGGGGGTACTCTGGGAGTATGGAGTACCGGACCCTTTAATAAGGGCTGTCAGGTCTCTGTACGACCGGTGTCAGAGTCTGGTTCGCATTGCCGGCAGTAAGTCGGACTCGTTTCCGGTGAGAGTTGGACTCCGCCAAGGTTGCCCTTTGTCACCGATTCTGTTCATAACTTTTATGGACAGAGTTTCTAGGTTTTGGTGGCCTTAGGATTGCGTCTCTGCTATTCGCGGATGACGTGGTCTTGTTGGCTTCATCAGGGCGTGATCTACAGCTCTCACTGGAGCGGTTCGCAGCCGAGTGCGAAGCAGCCGGGATGAAAATCAGTGCCTCCAAATCCGAGACCATGGTCTTGAACCGGAAAAGGGTAGAGTGCCTTCTCCGGGTTGGGGAGGATGTGCTGCCCCTAGTGGAGGAGTTCAAGTATCTTGGGGTCTTGTTCACGAATGAGGGGAGGATGGAGCGGGAGATCGACAGGCGGATTGGTGCAGCGTCTGCTATGAAGCGGGCGCTGTACCGATCCGTTGTGGTGAAGAGAGAGCTGAGCCAAAAGGCGAAGCTCTCGATTTACCGGTCGATCTACGTTCCTACCCTCATCTATGGTCACGAGCTTTGGGTCGTGACCGAAAGAACGAGATCCCGGATACAAGCGGCTGAAATGAGTTTTCTCCGTAGTGTGTCTGGGCTCTCCCTTAGAGATAGGGTGAGGAGCTCAGTCATCCGGGGAGGACTCAGAGTAGAGCCTCTGCTCCTCCATGTCGAGAGGAGCCAGTTGAGGTGGCTCGGGCATCTGGTCAGGATGCCTCCTGGACGCCTCCCTGGTGAGGTGTTCCGGGCACGTCCCACCGGTAGGAGGCCCAGGGGAAGACCCAGGACACGCTGGAGGGACTATGTCTCCCGGCTGGCCTGGGAACGCCTTGGGATTCCTCCTGAGGAGCTGGCCCAAGTGGCCGAGGAGAGGGACGTCTGGGCCTCCCTACTGAAGCTGCTACCCCCGCGACCCGACCCCGGATAAGCGGAAGAAGACGGACGGACGGACGGACGATATGGTTTCAATGCTTGCTTGTGTTTTATATGAGTATGATTTTGAAAAACGTATATATCCTGCAGTACATGTACAGTATGGCCCTTTCATACTGACTCAGTTTGGCGGGTTCAGCTCTGCCCTTTTGCTAGCATTGCATTAACAGCTTTTGTTTTTTTTTTGTTAGTTTTTTTTTAGGGCCCGCCCAGGTATTTCCGGCCCAATCAGAGTGGACTTAGAGTGGAGTTTTTGACGTGAACAGACTGCTGTTCACTGATTGGCTCCTGGTGAGGAGAAGCAAGAACGTTTTCTCCAAGGAAGTCCAGGGTAAAGTTAAAATGAAGAGCAACGATATGAATATTAAAGGACCACCATGAACGGAGTGAGTCAAACCAAAATATAATTTTACAATTTACAAACCATTGAGTTTGTAAATAGTTAAGTTAAAGTTAAGTTTTTTTGAACCAAGGTGCTGTAATTGTTCCCTGAACTGTAGTAGTATGTTTGTAGGAAATGAAATAAATCCTCACAGAAAACAACTAACCTCATAACCTCCATGTCAGCTCATTTGATTAGTAATTATTATCTTTAGTGTCACTGCAACATACATGCCAATGAAATTTGCCCTGTACATTATACCCATCCCTTAGGGAGCAGCAGGCTGCCACTGTGTGGCGCCCAGGGAGCATCCTGGGGCTAAGGACATTTCTCAAGGACCCAGGGTGGTAGTCTGTTGGGATTTGAACCAAGACCCTTGCAGCCTCCACGGAATACAAGCACCATGGTCTCTAACCACTAGTCCAGCACTCCCCCAGTCATTTAAAACAATCTGAACAGGAAACCTTCTCATCAGTGGAATACAAAAACGTGGAAAACTTTTCATAGTAAAAAAAAAATGATATCTTGATGTCACAGGGAAACCCAGTTTTCTCCCACTTTTATGCTTCCCCTTACTTTCTCTCTTAACATCCTATCATTCAAATTTAACAGTTTTGCAGCTGTCAAGAAGGTGGAATTAGGCATTAAGGTTGCTCTGACTTCTGTTAGTTTGTATTCATTAGTGCAACTGCAGATTTGGTCAAAATTAAAGCAGCATAACTGACATTATCTGTTGTTTATTCATTTTTATCCTGCTCAACACCTTGGTGTAAAATTACACTCAATGTATAAGGAAATAAGTTCTTAAACAGAAAATAATTCCAGGATTGAATCAGACCACAAGCGGAGAACCTCTAGGCACACAACCTGCACCATTTTTTAGATGATCTGCTGGACTAAGTTTAGTTTTAGTTTAATATGTTTCCCATGTTTTGGTCCTATTGTTTTGAGTTCTGTTCGTGTTTTACTACGTAGCCCTTTGTGTTTCGTTTAAGTTTCATTTGTTTGTGTCTATTTTATGCGCTGTTATTTCCCTTGGTGATCCTTTTGTATTGTTTATCATTTTCCCCTTACTGCCTTAGCTTTTTCCTCTCTGTTCTCATCCACTCCACGCTGGATTCTTCTGACAGTTTTCTGTTGCCCCTGGTTCTTTTGTGGCTTCATTCCTCAGTTCTGTATAGTTGGACTGTGATTATATTTCTCTCCACATGATAATGCCTACCTCCTGTTTGCATTTGGGTCCATCACTGGGTCAAAATATGTAAAATTCTGGTATTTTTGACTCATTAAATAATTCTCCATCTGAATAATGCAATCCTGTCACAGGCACCCAAGATTTTGTGACCGTGTGCACTGTGTGCATGCGATATAAAACATGTAACTCATGATTTTATTCATGTTTAATTGTCAAAGCATTGCAAAAGTACCTAGCTGCAGAAAAAAAGGTGATAGATAAACCTCGACTTCCAGTAACAGTTTAAGCTAAAAACGAAGTTGAATCGACCCAAATATTTTTTATAGGGCTAAAGAAAATCACTGCCCCCTCTGGGTTGGGGATCAACCTTTGACTCAACTGAGGAGTTTAAGTATCTTGCATTTTTGTTCACAAGTGATGGTAGGATGGAAAAAGGAATGGACAGGCGGATTGGGTCTGCATCTACAATTGTGCTGGTGCAGCTCCAGTCTGTTGTGTTGAAAAAAAGAACTAAGGCAAGAAGCAAAGGTCTGGATTTACCAATACGTCTACGTTCCAACCCTCACCCATGGTCGCTTTGAATGTTTTCTGGAAGGAGACACAAGGAAAGACACAGAGCTTGTTGGAAGAACTTCACATCGCGTCCGGCCTGAGCAGACACTGGGATCCCCCAGAATGAGCTGGTGGATGTCACTGGAGAGATGGAGGGATGGATGGATCAAATCTTTTGGATAACCATCTCAAGGGGAATCTAAACCTGCATTGTTTGGCTGCCGGCTACGAATGAAAGAGAGTGAATCACCGCCCAGCATTGGAATGGCATTGACTTCGCTCAACCAGGAGCCTCCAAAATGTTGCTCCTTCAGTGCTGTAGTCGTGACCAACAAAGTGCACAAACCAAGTTTCCATGCCAAAAATACAAATGAGGCAGACGTGAAACCCAGCTTTCTCTGTCCTTCATTAAAAATACCTTATTGTTGTTTCAGGAGTGTAAAAAGCATGAAGGATACTGTGTGAGATGTTCAAAACATGTTTTCAATCTCTGTACTGATATGTTGCTATGCTACCGCACTGTGATGTGCCTCTTTTCTCAGAACAGAAAGCTCTTCATATTCACAATTTGAGGAGGTTTACAGCACGGCTAATGGGACCTCGGAGCTCACAAGAGACGAACGCTATTTACAACCAGCAGGATCAGAAGCTTTCATAGAAAAAAATAATGGTTGGACATGTTTATTTGAAATGTCTATTTAGTGTTTATTAGAATATGTGGAACAGACATTTTATGCAGGTCATAGTAAGCAATAACTAATGGGAGAAATTATATCACAGTAAAACAAAGCTACACAATGCAGCTTATTCAATTTGAGCTTTGGATCAGTTTTTGTGGGGGTTTGTTTAGTTTTTTTACTTAAATAGCACCTATACTTTGGATCTCCTACTCTTTGGCTAAGTTATGTTACCTTTTAAATGTGTGGTAATTAAAACTGTATGTCCCTAACATAAAAACAAATAAAAACAAAATTATTGTTGCAGTCTCTGGCACATGTTCAGTAAAATAAATCATGGTAGAGATAAAGGTAGTAAGCTAGCAGTAGCAGATGAATTTGCCTCTTCATCTTCATCATTTAGCTAATGGCAATGAGCAGCTATAAAATGATGATACGGTGAATTGACCCAGAGACATAAGCAGAGAATAAAAATTGGCAACAACAACAACAAAGTTAAACAGCTTGTGTTATTTTTTTAAATAAGGATAGTATTCTGATTTCTTGCCAATGATTTTACAGCTGTCTTAAAGGGTTAGTTAAATCTATTTGAGGTGAGTTTCAGTGAAGTTATTATCATATGTAATAAGTCCCCTACCTTTTGCAGAAAGATGTTACCCATGAGCTTGTAGGAAAAGTAAATAAATCCTCTGATCGTGTCAGGGAATTTCAATCTGCCACATCAGTTGATTTAGCTGATAAGATGGCTGTGAGTTTGCAAGGATCATTTTTAAATGAGATCCAGACCTAGAAATGGGAGGAACATGGCATCTTGGATGCTGTTGCATACCTGACAGTCAGCTGCCAAATCCAAAAGTGTACCCCATTCTGGGCAGAACTAGAACGGACTTAGGAGTAGCCATCGATCTGCCTGATGGATTCAACTCTTAGAAATCCTTCAGCTGGACAAAACAGCACCAATTGTAGACTGTTAATATCTGCTAAACTGCACTACCAGTCAAAAGTTTGGGCTCATCTTCCCATTCAATGTTTTGTCTTTATTTTTGTTGCTACCTCTGCGAACACCTTCAAAACAACTGGAAAACCATTTCTAATCATGCCTAACCTCACGAAGCTAATTGAGAGAAGGCCAAAAGTGACCAAAGCAGTAATCAAAACAAAGGGGGTGTTAATGTTGATACTAAAGTTTTTAATTTTAGTTGTTTAAACAGCTAAAGTCAAATAAAACAAACCTGTCAGGTTGGATTAAGAAGTAGGACCCCAAATGCAGGAAGGCTGGCAGGAGCAGCTCAGTGAGTAGAAAAAGTTTATTGAAAATCAAGACAAAAAAATTACAGAGGAGACATGAAGAGGACGGAGCATGGAGGTAAAACCAGGTTTTAACTTGGACAGCTGTGGCACGAGCATCGACAAAAACAATTCAACAACGAGACAAGAAAAGCAGGAGCTTAAGCTGGATTGCAGAATGGCAGAGAGGGGGAAACAGAAGAAGAGACAATGAGAAACATGAATGAAGCTGAAAAAATAAACAAATATCTAACAGGAAAAACCCTAAATAAAAACGATACTGGAATAAACTGGGAATCTAAAGAATGACCTAAAAACGTTAAACAAATAATGAGCTTTGAAAAGTTAACTAAAGAAGGCAAGACTGTTTGGAAAAGTCCAAACAGACAGAAAATTGAAAACCCAAAGATATCCTAATCATGAATTTCTGTTTAAGGGAAATAAGCAACTAAAACTATGTAGAAGCCCGTTTTAAAAATATCAATCTTATCCTGTGAAATGTTAAATGTTAACCTGTAATATTTAAAGTAATTACTAAAAAGCTTACTTTAAAGGATGTTAATGTTTTAAGCTGACACAATATCAGACACTTCTTTTGGTCATGAGCTATATCTCAGGACAAAAGGCAAGGGGTAAAACGTAGAGGGAACGTGAGAGCCTAGCTTTTAGGTCTCAGCTCTGGCTTTACAGCCCAATGGGATCTAATCTGTCTATCCATCCAATACTACATCCTCCCCTTGGTCTTCAACTCCTCCACTAGTGCCAAAAACAAGCAAATTGTCAACTTATGATTTGATTATATGTGACTAAAGTTCTGAAAAATAAACAATGCAACACCTTTTTGTCTAAAACTCCTTCCATATATTTTGACATTAACCTGATTCTAAAGCTGAAGCATTATCACTCCGGTCATCGCTGTTTTAAAAACAATAAAGTTTTGCTCTGGATAAAGTATGTTAATGTTTCAGACTAGTTCAATAATTACCTCAAAGATATTCCTCTATTTGTTTATGCAACATGACAAAAAAATGATGGTACTCAGATGGATTTTTGAATAAATTGAGCTTGTCCTTTGTTAATGCAGCTCATGAATACAGTCAAGGAGAAAAACAAGCAAAGTGTGGCTCCATCAGTCTCTGTCCATATTTGAACCTTGGGCAGACGGGACCTTCTTGCATGCAGAGATGCAGCCCATAAAAACTACTCATGATCAAGGATAAAGAGCTTCAAAGATCCTCCTCATTAGAGAACAAATATCCATGGATTCTTCACTTTTTAAATGATATTCCTAACTCACATTGCTATTGCATTTCTGATCTGTTTACCCTAGCAAACGTGTCTTTGATCCGGATTTTGTGACGGACCATTTGTGACCTCAAATGCTAAATATGGTAAAAAGAAATCCTCAGTGGTGTGGAAATAAAAGTGCAATTATTTTTGGAGGATTGCTCCTGTATATAGCGACCGCATATACAAGATACATATGAGAATTAAACACTTTAAAGTTGGATCTAAACAGCTGCCTCTTTTAAATCTGGCACAAATCTGACATTTTGAGTAATGGCAACATGGAGATATCATCTACAAAAGGTGTCCCTGTGTTTAAACTGTAATGATAAATGGGCGCTGATGCACATCAGAGGGATAATCAGTGCTTTTTTTTTTACAGGAATCTCCTCTGATTCACTCCCAGCTGCTGCCAAGGTGTCAAGTTAGTCTCTGCATTTTTCAGCGGGGGCTAAAAGGCTTCGTAAAGCATCCTAATCTTTTCATTATTAAGCCATTTATAACTTCAGAGACCGAGTTGAGCAAAAGAAAACATCACACAACACAGAAAAGAAAACGGATTCGTTTTTATTAACCAGCAGTCAACAACAACAAGCAATTTCACCATCTGTTTTTTTCCCCTTTTGGTTTCTGTAACAAGTCGAAGCCAGTTTTGTGTTTACTCTTGTCTGGTCTCTTATTTATACACTTTCTCATTTCTCTGCACTTTCTCAGACAGGATTGTCTCGAGCTTCGACAATTTATCCGCCAATGTGTTTTTCCATGACAGCAAAAGTGTTTTCAAATCCACTTGGTGCTCTAGGGGAGATTTGGCACAAGAAATGTGCGTAATGGATGTCAGTATTCCATTAAAAAATGAGTCAAAAGCACCAAGTTTTGAGATTCAATCACACTCAGCCTGACATAACTACAGTCACAGAAAAAAAGTGGGAAAGTTTCAATGTCTTGCAGTAGGTCTGACATTCCTGACAGCTTTGGCTGTTTGCTGCTCTAGAGCATACAAGTTTGTGTTGACAGGAAGCCAAGGTGATAATACATCAGCAGTGACCCTAGAAAGGCAATCATGGATGCCTGTCACTCTTGGAAGGGTGTTAATGCTTGTTCGAAACAACTTGAAGTCAGTCATCCAGCAGTGAGAAAGATTATTTACAAGTGGAAAATATTTAAGACACTCGTCGATCTTCCCAGGGGTAAATTTTACAGTAAATCCACCCAAGGCCAGACAATGCACGCCTATACTGCGACTAAAGCACCAGATCGGTTTGGCCGCACACCACTCGCTTGCAAGTGTTTCATTTTTTTTCCAGGGCCAGCCCAAGTTTCTCCGGCCCTGCTCAACGGCAAGATCAGACCATGCCGACTCGAGAGGATTTTGGAGTGAACACACTACTTTTCAGTGATAGAGGAGAAATGAGAAGGTTTTTCTCAGAGAAAGTCCAGAAAAACTAAAGAGCATTAACATTAAGGACCAGTATGAACAGAGTGGGTCTTACAGACATAAAACTTTACAATTTACTAACCATGAACTAAGCCTGAAGGGAAAAAAAGAAAAGGAAAAAGGACACTTCAGCTTTTTATACCCTGACCCATTGTATCAGATCTGTGGAATCACGGTTTGGGCGGGTTTCTCTTCTTCTTTTTTCCCTCCCATTGGGCGTTTTTTTTTTTTTATTTGGGGTGGGGGGTTGTTTGTCTTGGTCTGCAACTGACTCTTTTTGCCCCCCCCCCCCTCCAAGTTATATGCGCTATTGACAATAACGTGCAACAACATGATATTTGAGCAGGCAGAGGCAGGCTCAGGGTCTTTTTCACACCCCTGTTCTCTGATTTCCATGAAATCATGCTGGGCCAGGAGGAGGACTGTGCCACCTGGTCAGGGTCTGGCACTTTTACTCTCCCTTGGAATATTGGGGTACAGTTTAGGTATGGAGAGCAGGGTGTGGGAAAGGTAGCGCCTCAGGGTTCATGGGGTGACTGGCTCGTTCGATTCATGTTGGCCCCATCTCTGGGTGGCCCACCCCCACACACACACACACACCTTGATGTTGGTGCTTGATACCCCTCTGGGGTGCTACAATGCTAAAAGGGAACTAACAGTAAATAAAATTTTCTTGACAATGTATTTTTCCTTGATTTAAGCAGGTAAATAAGACTATTTGCCAATGGAATAAGATTTTTGCATTTAAAATAGGAACATTAAATCTCTATCATTTTATTTCAAGTGCAGGATATCTAATTATCTTATTTTAGGGGTACAAATATTCACACTTTTAGTTCCCTTTTTGCAGTGCAGTGCCTGGATCTAGGAGTGTAGGAGGTGTGTGGCGAGTGCGAATGTGTGTGCCTTTCTTTGTGGGTTTGCATGTGGGAGAACTTGGTTGGGAACGTGTCACTGTGTACATGGTTAGAGTTTGTCAGGTTGGGTTTGGACTGCCCCCTCTCCTGGGACATCTCAGGTCTCCACTAAGTGTGGAGTGAAGCCCCTCCCCTCCCATCCTCAGCATGCTTTGGCGTTGTGGCTGTTGGGGGGTTTCCTGAGGCTCCTCTCTGCTCTTACCTGGGATGGAGGAGGCAGCTTTCCCAGTATTGGTCCCTCTTGGGCACCTTTGCTCTGGGGGTCCCTCCGGGCATCTGCGGTTGTGGTTCCCCTGATGTCTGCCCCGGTGCTCTGGGGGGCGGGTCTTCTGCTCCTCACAACCACTACTGAGCATTTTTCTTGGATGGATAAACCCTACATACTCAAGTGCACTCTCACAAACACTTACAGGTGCTTGGATTTAGGTGCTTACAGATTAAATTTTATACAGAAACCCCTATTAGCATCTTGAGCTGTTACTTTATACACTTCATATTAAATAATACTGTATATTTTTCAGTGATGGTATCAAGGCATTGGTTGTTTGTACCTCTAATACTTTATCGGTTGGTTTCGCTGTTCTTTTTATCTCTCTCCGCTGGTGTAGAAGCATCTCAGAGGATGTTTTATTGCTCTCTCTCCCTTTCACCTTTTCTCCCTTTTAGCATTTTGTCTCATCTGCTTCTCTTCTTTTTTGTTTCCTTCCCGTTTCTGTGTCCATTGAACATGAAATAGGCCCAGCATAAAATCTAATAAAGCTTCTTGCATATATAAATCAAGCAGAGCACTATGGCAAAAGCAATAAGGCACCATTTGTGAAAATAAAATCTGTTGGACTTTTTTTGGCAATAAGACAATTCTTGATGCTACATTGCATGACAGGACACACAAAAAAAGATCTGTGGATTTTTATCAAGGCTCTCTCTCATTACATCACTGAAAGTTGTTAAGTTTTGTCTGCCTTTCAGACAGGCTACAGCAAGGGGGAGCAGCGGTCTGCTATCGCAGAGGTGCCTGCTAAGAGCATCTTGTAACCAGCTAGGGAATACTTGAAAGCTCTACCTGCTGACACAGCCGCCCGCAGCTGTGGGGTCAGCGGGAAATTAAACCTATACAAATAATTTCACTGCAGTTAAAAATAGTTTGCGCTATGAACGTATTCGGGTCCCTCCTACCATGACTGAGGCAAAAGAATCTAAAAAAAAAAGCTGTCAATTTTCACTACATGAGGCAAACTTTGGAGCAAATTCAGACAGCCTTGTCTCCCCTCTCCACTTCTGTCTCTCAAATACAAAGTTTCACTGTAATGCAGAACTGAGCCAAAAAAAAAGACATTCAAGCCGGACCAGATGTTGCTTTTAAAAGGCTTGTTGTATGATGGTTGTTTGATAGACTGAACAAATCATAATGACAGAACAACTGAGGAGGGCTGAGACCAGCTGAACAGGTGAGGATGGCAGAAAACAGACTGAACCAGGTGATGATGGCTGATGCAACCTGCCCAGATGATGATGCCAGAGACATGTGACCAGAACAAACGTCAACGAACGTCAGGAATAACAGGCAATGCAAAGCAAAGCATACTTCTGAGAAACAACTCATGCAGGCAGAGAGATTAGACGTTCTGGCAGAGAGTGGTTGTGTGAGGCAGGTATAAGTAGCTATAGTCCCAGGTGCAATGGCTTGATGATAATTGGACAGCGGCAGGTGAGGCTAATTATGGTAACTGAGCTATGGCTGAGAGGAGCATGGAATGAGGAAAGATCAATCAGCCCCAAAAACACAAACAAAAGCCCAAATCATGATATCTACAGACAGCAGAGCAGAGGAGCTGTGCCTCATTTTATTATTAGTTTAAGCTGATGTGTGATCCAAATATTTATTTTTACTTTATCCTTGAAAAACATCCAAGACAGTCTTGCATATACAATTATACAAACATTATTTGTATTTATTTTCTTTTTATATATATAATGTAGTTTTTACCATTTCTTGCACATGTCTTTAATGTGTCAATATCGCAAACAGAGTGTGGGGGACGGGGGCTACAGTCAAATCCAGGAGGCATTTCCCTCTTCCAGGCATTTCTAGGGCTGTCAAAACGCAAACCACATAAAGATAAACCGAGTAAATTACCCACAGGATCTTTGAAACCTTTTCACAGATGAGACCAAAGTAGAAATGGAGAGGGCATAAAACAAAAAATCAGCATCTCCTACAAACTGTCAGGGGAGGTGGTGGAGGGATGGTGATCTGAGTTTGTGTTGTGGCAGCAAGTCCTGGGCTGGCTGGAGAAGTGGGTCAATCAGCAACTCTTTTATATCACTCTACTGATTTCTACTGTTCTTCAGTCTACTGTTCTCCAGTTTTGCATTGTATTACATTGAAATGACTGTCGTCATTTCAGCTTTTAACTTTTTGCTCTCTCTCTTTTTCTTCATAGTAGGTACACCTGGTCTGGCGTTCTGTTAACTGTGACATCATCCAGAGAAGACGGCTCACCCGCTATTACCATCTAATGTAGAACAGATTACTGGATCAATGTGTGCTTCTGTGCTTGTTTGTCTGTCTTGTTGTGTCTCTGCTCTGTCTTCTGTAACCCCAGTCGGTCGAGGCAGATGACCGTTCATACTGAGCCCGGTTCTGCCGGAGGTTTTTCCTTCCCGTTAATGGGTGGTTTTTCTTCCCACTGTCGCTTCATGCTTGCTCAGTATGAGGGATTGCAGCAAAGCCATGTACAATGCAGATGACTCTCCCTGTGGCTCTACGGTTCCCCAGGAGTGAATGCTGCTTGTCGGGACTTTGATGCAATCAACTGGTTTCCTTATATAGGACATTTTTGACCAATCTGTATAATCTGACCCAATCTGTATAATATGATTGAACTTGACTTTGTAAAGTGCCTTGAGATGACATGTTTCATGATTTGGCGCTATATAAATAAAATTGAATTGAATTGAATATTACAAAGTTTTATAAAGTCAAATGTTAGGACCATCTGTCCAAATGCCACAGTATACTTTAGAGTATAAAGAAAACCCATAGAATCACAGGTAAAATATACAACCTCTATTTAGAAAGGGTTGGTTGCTGTGAAGTCAGTGTCAAGATAAAACATAAAACGCTAAGTCTCCACATCATACCAATTGTACAATTTATAAAAGGTGGATGATGTGATCAGAAATATCAAAAAGCTAAAACTGTCACAGAGAGAGAGAGAGCATGGAAGAACAAACAATGTATCCTAAGACAATCCAAGTGGACTGAATTCCTTTAAAACACCTTATATTCTATCTTGGGGATTATAAAACCATGCATTTTGTCCTCATTTGTAGTCTGATGGTCTAAATATAATTTGAGGTTTTTAAATTTACCCAAAACTTTATTTTTAAATGATTTAGCTGGCCTCTACAGATGGGTTTGTTTGAGAGTGTCCACAGTTCTCAAGGACTGTGTATCTTTCCTGCTTACCATCTGCCCAAGTCCACAGTCATTGTTTGCCTTCAAACTTTAGATGTTTTCCAACCAAGGCTCCATGAAGTTGAACATTTACCTAACTTAATTTAGTTTGCTTTGAACTTTTTTTTTTCCATCCCAGAGAGTCATCAGTGTACGTTTCAGAGTAGTTTTTCGGTGCAGCATCATTAATATTGGTCATCATCATCGTACGCTGACTGTTCGCGATACGCTTAATTGTTTGAATACAATAACATACAAATCTTTCTTTCCATTTTATGATCATACACCACTCTGTGTTGGATTTTTTTTTTTACTAAATAAAATACAATGATGTTAGTTGCTGTATTATGACAAAATGAGAAAACTTTAGGGAACAGTCTTTTTAAAGCTTGGAATCCCAGCGTTCTGGCTTAGCATTAGTTTACACTGATTTCATTCATTTTGTGTTATTTACTATGGTTGTGTCAGTTTTCCAAAGTGTTTGACCTCAACAACGTATTTAAATCCTACAGTCATTTTTGAGCTATAAAGAGGTTTAATGAAAATAATGTTTTCTTGCAATGATGCAACCTATTGTAATGCTTGTGCAGCATCTTTTGTGCCAGCTTGATCCTATCAGAAACAAAGGTCAGTGGTTGAAAATTATAGTTTCTTTCCCAGAGACCAGCAGTCCTAATTTTTTTTATTATTTAGACAAGGGAAGGGATTAATTGGGTTTAGCGATTTAGGATCTTGTTTTTCACTACTGATGGTAGCTGTGTTTTCATGCATTTTTAATCCCTGTGATTTCTCAACTAGGTCTTACTTTTTATCTTGAAGTGATATGTTTAATATGTTATCATCATCGCTTTATATGTTTTTGCTGGATAATTTTTAGTTTTAACCACCCATTGGTTACAGCTGTTGAATTCTGTGCCATGCCCTGTAGGTAAATGTCACTTTGTTTTTAGATATTTTTCTTGTGACTTGCTACAAAGATAATTGCTCATGTGGATATGAATAAAGATCTGAATCTAAAATATGAATATTTTGACCTATTTGATCTATTCAAATATAAAAACACTTCATACTGTCTGGCTTTTGGGTTTTGCTTAAGAGAAATACCGGGTGACAGCTTAAACTGTAAGTAATGTAAAAGGAAATCGTGCAAAGAAAACTGTGCAAGTACTCATGTTGTATGTCCATGTGTCTAATAAGCCCGAGACGTTCCCAGACCATCCAACAGACATAGACTCTCCAGCTTGTCCTGGGCCTCCTCCCAGTAGGACATCCCTGGAACAAAAGCCCGAGCCACGTCAGCTGACTCCTCTCAATGTGGAGGAGCAGCGGCTCTACTCTGAGCCCCTCCTGGATGGGCAAGCTACTCGTCCTATCTCTAAAGATCTAGCCACCCTGCAGAGGAAGTTAATTTCAGCCCCTTGTATTTGAGGTCTCGTCCTTTTGGTCATTAACCAAATTTCGTGACCTCAAATGAGGGTAGGAACGCAGACCGACTGGTAAATCGAGAGCTTCGCCTTCCGGCTCATATCTCTCTTCACCAAAACAGATCGGTGCAGGAGGGAAATGTGGCCTGCCAAAACAACCCCCTACATAAAGGCGCCATTTTTTAAATGAAATTCTTTGGCGAATTTACATTTGCAGCAATATCAACTACATGAATTAGTTCATACAGTAATGTCATTGCCCCTTTAGTGGTTTTTGTAGTAGCTTTAATGTCAGGCTTGATGGTTCTCATCTACCAGGCGACCTAAGAGGCTGTTTCAAGTCCAACAGGGCTGAGGGTGTCCTTCCAGTCTATGCAAATTAATAAAACACATCTTCACCCATTCCTGCATTTGCAGTTATAGGAAGGAAAAAATCACAAGCTAAGTACACCTGTTGATTAGATATGATTTCAGAACGTACCATAAAATGTTACACATAGAAAACTGAGCTTTACGCATGATAACAAATGTGTACTAGCTCTGCAACCGCACAAATCAGATGCCAAGACTCATTCCTGTGATACAATCATCAACAGGAAAATCTGTTCATTAAGTTCCAAAATAGTCCTTAAATGGCATTAGCTTGTTGTTTGAACAAAAAACAGTTGCTGCTAATCCAAGTAAACAGCATGTTTTTGAGGAGACAGACCTGTGTAGGACCTGATGTAGAGCAAATATTTACCTCAGGTAACAGCAGATTAAGAAATATTGTAGTTATCTAATAAAAAATAAAACAAATGTTCCTGTTGAAACATAAAAAGGAAGATTTACACTTCCTGTGAGAGCTCTAGAAGAAAGAGGAAAGGTTTAAGGTCAAAGTCTTCCCCCTCAGTATAGTGTAAAAGTATCTTCAAAGATGTTCATCAGTGTGCTGATGTGGACCAGCCCTCTCAGTGTTTGCTTCCATGAGCCTCCTAGTGAAGAAGATTTTTGGAGATTTTAAGACCCTCCCTTGATTTAATCCCCCAGGTTCATAGTGCTGGTGTAGAAATATATGAAGAACTTCCCTTGAATTACAGAAAGCATCTTTTCTTGGCAGCATTGTCACAGCATGAAAGTCTCCAAATAAGATACGAGGGAAGCATTTCATAGGATTGTGAAGTTATAATTTCACGTTGAATAATGTTCAATAATCAACTCTCATGATCTCTCAAAAATCTATTTGATCGAAAGACAAATCCTTTACCTTCCCATAGAGAAATGTCTATGAAATATTTGAATAAGAACTGGGAGTTTTCTGTATATTTCTCAAGATTAGTCTTCATTCAGAACTAATTAAAGATAATTACACTTCCACTAAAGATGACAGCTGGTAATTAACGAAATGAAGAATCAAATAATTAATGAAATCAAGAACCAAATATATGCCTAATCTACTCATTAATAATTATCTGAGCCAAATAACTGCACAAACATCATAAAATGAATGAAATGAAGACAAATAGAGCAAATAATATACAAACGATTACAAAAAGAGTAAATTTTATGACTATGGAATATTATCTGCTCTAATTAAAAATTTAGCACATATAAACAGTTTGTTTGTCTTTCTCATAACTAAAGAAATGGTTTTAAAGCCTATTTCTAAGTTTAATCATCTGACTTTAACTTCAGGCTTGAGAAAAAAAAAAGGAAACAGGAGCTGAAAGCAAGATTTGAAAGTAATCTGGATCTGTCAGCACCAGAATTTCTACAATGGAAATAAAAAAGATTGGCTTAACTTGGACCAACATAATTGTTTCACACCACTGTCTTGGATCTGGATGATTGTTGCGGCTGTTGTGCCTAATAATCTCAGCAGAAGTTAAAATATATTATCAGATTGTCTAAAATCCTAAATACATTCCATTGAGTATTATTCCGGGTGTTGTCTTCTACAAGCGAGGAGAGCTTATGAAAAATAATAAAGCAAAGATAACTGGAAGTAATTTTATCACAGTTTCTCGCATGCTTACGTTTTTGACTCAGCGGCACACAACCCCGGCTCTCTCTGTGGTGTCGCTTTAAGGAGAGTTGTGCTTCAACCTTGAACTACCTGGGAATCCTCCCCACTGTGCCTCATCTGTTGTCTCTCTCAGCACAAACAATCCTTTCAGCTCGAGCGGCACACTGAGCACCGTCCCTCTTTCCAAACACTCCTCTGAGATATTAACCACGGTCGCCGGCTGCTCACTCAATCTGGTTGATGCAGTGAGTTTTAAGAGAGACTCCGGCTGCTTCTGTGTGAACTCCATCTATTGGTGCCACCCTGCTTATTTTCTCTGTCATTCACCAGTGCTGCCTCCTACTGCTTCACATCTTACAGATGCCTTTCAAACGCCAGCCTTTCAGGAGAAACGGTTTGCTTTTATTCTTTTTTGCTGTGGCATTTTTTTCTGAGTCTGAAACTGTCAAGTGAGCAGCAGCTTCCGCTGTGTGTGCTGCCTAAAACCTTTTTTTTTATTTTTTTTTATTTTTTATTTTTTAATAAAGGCTGCTTTTATTCCACAGATGAAATCTAAAGACGCTTTGTCTTTCTATATAAACTTCCCCTTTCTACGGTGGCCCTGAAGTGCAAAACCACATCAACAAATCTCTAAACACCACTATGAATTAAAAAAAAAACACAAAAACATATTGAGAAACATCTTAAAAAAATATATTAACTAAATACATGTACAAATAACAAAAACATAACAACCAAAACAACATTACCTTGAAACAAGTACAAATTAAAAAACACAACAAAATATTAAAATACACAATAACATAATGAAAACAACATATTTAAAAATAGGACAACAAACTAAATGCACAACATCTAAAAATGTACATTTTCAAACCCACTACATCTTAAAAAACACAATTACCTTAATCTGAAAACATAAAAGATTTGTTGGGGTGGTTTGCACTTCAGAGCCATCGTACTTTTCTCTCTATACTCTACTAAGACCATCTTTGTTACATATCATTTGACTTTATTTTGTTGCATAGCATTTAATGTTTCACAGCAACTGATTTAACCTAGCGCTATCAGTCAAGAAGGCCTTGGGACAATATGTCCCTTTCCCAAGTCATACCTCAATTTCTATCTAAACGTTACCATTTGTCACTACTTCCATGTCATACCCAACTGAATAATAAGTAACTTAAATTTGCTCATTTTAAATGTAATTATGATAGACCAATCGTCATTAAAGTGCTAAAATCTTACAGATTATTTCATTTCATATTATATTTTAGCACCTGTTACAACCACTGACCTCTAGGGACTCTCTCGCTTGTTTCTTTCTCTTCCTCTCCTGTTTGTTTGGCCTGCTGTCACATTCTGACACACAGCTAGAGTCCCTTCCTCCTCATCAGTGGATCGCATAAAAGCCTCAGTTATCCAGCGCCACATCCCTTCCCCTCTGTGATTTGGTTGACCATGAAGTTTGGTCCTGTTCAGTAGGTGTCTGGGACCAATTCTGTAGTTGGACATGTTTGTTTCGGTTAGCTGTTTTGTTTAAGATATCTTTTTTTCCAGATGGGATGTTTGGTAGATGTTCTCTGTCATTTTCTTTGAATTAGTTTTTGTTTTCCTGTTCTGTGGCAAGCCAGGAATCTTGGGTATTGTTCTTTTATTTTGTTAGGCAGGAATTGTTTTGTTTTCAGTCAGAAGGGGGTACTTTTGTGTGTTGTTTTGGCCCTGGAGACCCCAAAGCTTCTTGCTTCCCTCCTATCATGTGAGAAACTCTGCATATGTTAAAATAAGCCACTTTTACAATAAACTGGGATTTGGTTCAGTAGTTTTAAATTGTAGGGTTGTGGATTTACTCTATACGTATTGTGATACACCCTGTTCCTCCTTGACCTTCAATCTGAGGGTTGTAACACCACAATCATTACATTTAGTTTGGTTATCATTTGAGTTTGGGCTAAAATAACTCAATGTTGTGCTGGGAAATATTATTCATTCGGGCCATAAAACCATATTTTCTTACAGATTAAATTATTTTGAAACATTGGCTGGCAAAGTTGTTGCGAAACTTCCCCACGGGAGGTACAAAATGATGCATTATTGATACAAAACATCACACAGCAGACAGCTCAATTTGCCACCTGCTGTTTGCCAGTTGGAAACGGAGCAAAATTGCAAAGGTACCAAACATGGAAGGTGGGAAATGGCCAGTACCTTTCAAGGAGATAACAAATCATCATGTTTGTCAAAAAAAAAAAAACATTATTAAAATAATTTATTTGATGAATATCATATATATGTGAAGAGCAGATTTCCACACCAGTAAAAACAACAGATGCATTGACAGAAAACAGTCCACAACAGCACTGTTGTTCTTTCAGATGGATTTTTGCGTGCATGCGCGTTTACAGGCAAGATTCACTGGAGAAAGACTTTGCCTCTCTTATTTATTCATTTTTAAGGAAAAACATTATCAGTTATAGTTATAAGAAGGAGAAAGAACTAAGTACACAATTACTGTTTGGATAGGATTTCAGAGGGAGGGCAGTTGCCCCCAATCAAATGTGCTTGATTAATTTGTAAAAAGCAGGAGTTTTGGCAGTTTACTAGACTGGAGGTGTTTGTCTGGAGTTGTATGTTAACATACTGCAAAGGTGACGAGACAACAGGGATGACCTTGGAGGAGCAACTTCTGTTGCTCCTCAAATATGGAAAAGGTAATTTTCAGAACATTTAAGTCCACTGTTAATCTTCCCAGTAGTGGACATCCAAGCAAATCTGAAATGCAAGTTCAACTTGTTTTATTTGTTCCTATTGGTAGATTTGGTCTGCAGTCATGAGCTATCTGTCCTTACACTCCGCAGGCAACAATTAGATAAACTACATAATCAGTAAATTAGGAAAATTTGAAGCAAAAGTGGGTGATAAAAGTTTGATCAGGATGTAACAGCTACAGTTTTATTTTGTTCTACTTGGTGAAAGCTACTAGAGCAAAACTTATGGATCTGAAGCCTTTGTTCAGATGGAAGAAACATAAAACTATTGATTTTAGGTTGGGTTTAGGCAGCTTGCAGTAACAGTAACAACCATGAACTTCTCTATTTAACAAAGTATTGTCAAATGGGGGATGATTTGTGCAACTAATCAGGACAATGATCCCAAAAGCATCAGCATTTTTACAACAGTAGGACAGAAAAAGAAAACAATCAAGATGTGGCAAGGCCTTGAATCGTCCTCAAGAGGGCTGTGCATAAACAAATATCTGAAAACTTCAATGAACTTTCATTTATGACATAAAGAAGAGCGAACCAAAATATAATCCCACAATGACGTGAGTGACTGATAAAGTCATGCAGAAAGAAAAATGCTTGAAGTTATTGCTTCTAACAGTGGTTCTCCAAACTATTGTTACTTATATTTTCCAATGTTTTCCCATTACCACCATGGGAAAACTTTTTGGGCTCTCATGTGGCCCAATTTGCTCGGATTCATGCTCTGTTCGCTATAACATTTGATTCTGCAATCCAAACCAGACAGGGAACTACATCTGGAGCTACCAGTGTTTGCAAATCGCCCCTTTTGTGTTTTTTTCCCATTGTAACCCTCTTTAAAAGTAAAATAAATCTCTTTAGAGAGCACCAACTTTAAACATGGACTAGATTTTTCTATCCTGAGTGGACCTCTTTACCTACAAGCTTCCAGATGGTGTGATTTAATTAGTTTAATATTACCAAACCATCAACTGACAAATGAGCTACTTTACTACTTTCTGCAAACAAGTTGATTTAATTTAACTTCACTCTGAAGAATTACCTCAAGCCAATAAAAGCAATTGAACAAAAGCTGAAAAATTCAATATGACATCTGAAGGAATTGTTTCTCATCATAGACTAATGTGCAATATTATGATCTTTTGCCTATATGAGCACAGATGGACCCCTTGTTCTTGTGAGGTTATTACTGAGCTCATTCTTGCACAAAGAGCAGTATTCCTCAGAAGCATGCTAATTTGTTAATTAGCATAAGCGGAGATAAAAACATTTAGTGGGAGAAGATATCGTTGTGAAATTAGAGTTATGACTTAGTGAAACGTGTCTTTCAATCAGTCTGTAAATGGAAGCTTTAGCTCAAGTGTGTCATTTAATTGTTTCACGGTTGCATTTATTGAAAATAAAAGAAGGAAAATGAATTCAGGAAATGATCGCTTTGATCCAGTTTATTGAAAGTGTAGATGCTTAAAGTAAAGTTTGTTCCTCATGAACGTTTCACCACTTTTAACATTTATTTATGGTGGTAAAAAAAGGTTGTATTTTTGGGTTTGTTTTTTATTTTGTTTTGTTTTTACAAACCAAGCAGAAAAAAACAAAATGAGATATTTCATAGGTATTCTGGTGGTCATGTAAAATGTGTATATGGATGTTTGGGGTAACCTGACAACAGCCAGATGCATGTATCGCTCCGCCTAGCTCCACTGGAGCTAGGCGGAGCGATACATGCAGCTGTATCGCTCCGCCTAGCTCCACTGGAGCTAGGCGGAGCGATACATGCAGCTGGCTGTTGTCAGGTTATGTTTGGGGGTCATGAGACTGAATAAAAAGCTCACTTAAGCATGGTCGTTTTTTGTTTTTTTCTTCTTTGCAACCTGTGACATTGAATTGTGATGGGACCATGAGATGAGATGAGATGGTTACAGATCTCCTAGGAATGTGAAAACACAGAAGAGGTAGTCATAATAAAATGTGTAAATATAACACAGTCAAAACGGCCTTTTAACAACACTCTTGTTTTAAATTAATCTGACTGAGCAGCAGTTTTTACTAAGTTTCTTGAAACTTGTTATTCTACTGTCGACATCAAGAAGCTGCATCAAGGACAGAAAGTTGTTTTAATTAAAGTTCCCAAGTTGGGAGGAAAGGAGGGATTTATTTTTTTCCTGACACTGGCCTTATCTGACTTGATACTGACCACATTTAGCCCACGCTGCTTTAATACTGAATAGTTCTTTTTTTCTCTGGGGCCAGATGGGTTCAGACTGGTAACTAACTCTGTTCTGGTTTGACCCCTTTTACATCGAACCATTTTGTAAATAAAAGCAGACAAACCATAGAAGTAGAACACACAAAAAAGTAACGTCAAACTGAACGTTTTAACATCCGGTTTACACAACTAAAGACATCTAGGGAAAATATAAGAATTTACACAAAAAAATTTATGTGTCTAAAATAATGTCATACAATTTCTGCAACTAGCGCTATAAGAATGCATTTGTTAACATTTGATGATATTAGATGTTTCTAATTTTGTAATTATTATCTACAATTTTTTTTTAAAGCTCATAGACAAAATACTGGGATCTATGGCTTTCAGGCTGCAAAGCTACACATATTACCATTCACAGTATTATTCTTGTTTTAAACAACAGTTTATGTCAATGTTATTTTTAGAATGATTTCACTTGTGTATTTTAGTCATCAAAATATTTTTTTGATTGATTGTCTCTGATTTTTAGGTTAGATGTCCTTAACAGCTACTCCTGCAGGTTTGAAAAGCGGGCATTCATACATCCCAACAACATGTGAACATCTCACAGTGACATAAAAGCTTTCCAGGCGCGAACCAGCCTCCTCTCTTCAAATCCGTTGCCATGGATTTAAGATCTTGGAGGTATGTGTAAATAGGCTTTCAGCTTCAGAAGAACAGGAAAGCTCCCTGACCCGACAATGTCTCCCCCAATGACCAACTAGCCCCCTATCATAGCTCTGATCTTCTGGAGTTGTGTGAGGTTCCCTCATGCTTCCAACACACCACAATTGTCCCAGTCCCCAAGAAATGGACCATAATGGGGCTAAGTGACTATAGATCTGTCACCTGTGGATAATAATTCCTTTGGGCAACTGATGTTCAAGCATCTGATCAGAGGCCCCCCTGTATGATGCCCCGCTGTGTGTTTACAGGTCAAATAAATTAGCAGATGACACAGTCAGTTTGGGACTACATCCAGGGGCATATAGCCAGGATCCCATTTGTGGACTTCAGCTTAGCATTCAGTACCATCAACCCAGACATCCTTTGCCCTGCAAAGGATGTCTGTGCCAACCTCCACCAGCTTCCTCACTGCAAGACTGGGGAGCATCTTCTCCCACACAAGAATCATCAGCCCCAGAATTCCACTTGTGTTATCACTCCCCACTCCACAGCCCTCTGTACAAATACGGCTGCACCTCAGTGGACCCATGTGTGGAACTCCTGAAGTTTGCAGTTGACACCACTGTTACTGGTCTGATCGAGGAACATGATGAGTCTGAATACAGACAGGAGGTGGATTGGCTGGTACACTGGTGCAGTCAGAACCACAAAGAACTTAACCCACACAAGACAATTGAGATGAGGATGGACATCAGGAGAACACCCACCACAGTGCCTCCCCTGACCATCCTCAACAACAATGTCCAATGTGGATCACTTCCAGTTTGTAGGAACCACCGTCTCTCGGTGCCTGAGATGGTCCACAGACGTTCAGAAGACGCACAACATTCAAGCTGTGGGTTGTGTTCTACACTGCCGTTATTCAGTCTGGTCTGTGTTCATCCATCATTGTTTGCTTTGGCTCATCCACTAAACAGGACACATCAATCTACAGCAAACAATTAAGGCTGCAGAGAGGAAAATCGGGGCTGACCTTTCTTCCATCCAGTGATTGAACAGGTTCGGGGTCAGCAAAAATCTCTGCAGACCTCACACATCCTGGACAACCCCTGTTTAGACCTTTACCTTCAGCTCTGTGCTCAGTCAGCATGCCCAGATCAAAGCCATGCATGTTTGCACTAATTCAACCATGTCTTTCCTCCCAGCTGCTGCTAGACTTTAGGAAAGTCTGTTGCTGTTCGCAACAGACTCAATAAGTTTTCACAAACTTGCGACTGGTTCCAAGGATTTTTGATCTGATCAAGAATCGTTTATGCTGTCTCTCAGATGCTAATGTTCATTTGCACACGTTTTTAGCTTCTCTGAGGTGTTCACTTGTACAATCATGTATAATGGATAGTGTCTCATCGTTCTGTAAATCAGCTGCTGTCTATCCTCTGTTTAACTTGAATACTTCATTTATTTACACAATGTATGCATTTACACCCAAATATCCCATTATAACAATTAATAATTGCAAAATGTGTTTTTTTATCAATTGTAATAGATTAATTATGTTCTGCTTTACAACTTAACTTGAAATTTGTTTATTTAAAAATCGTATCATTTAATTAGTGTGCAATTCTTGTGTATTCAGTCTATGTGTCTCGGCCCCTATTATGTCCGAATTTCCCCATTATGGGACAATAAATGTATTTCTATTCTACGCTATTTTTCTATTGTAAAAACACAACACAACAATGTACATATTTACAAAAAAATAAGGTTTATGTTTATTTCCCTTATTATGTATATATATTTTAATTTTTTAATTGAGAGCAGAGTGGAACCAAAGTCAAATTCCTTGTTTGTGTGCAGAAACTTGGCAAATAAGCTGATTCTGATCTCTCCTTTTTTCATATACTTTCCTTCCTGGCTCTATTTCTTCTACTGTGTAATAACACCACCTGGTGGTTGAGATAGGGATTGCTTCACCTGGTGCCAGGCCAGCTCATCAGCACAGCAGTCTCCAATCCACAATCATGTTAGCAGTAAATCTCTCCGGAGTTTACCAAAAGTTGTTAACCAACTATTCATGTCCGTCTGACAGAGTTTTTTGATCTGATGGCCATTTAAGAGGTTTTTGAAGGTGCAAAATAATCGGGCACAAATCACAAAATTTTTAAATGAAATTGTGGTCGATTGTAATATTTTTTAGGTCAAACAGAATAAAATTGTATGGAATTACTCCAGGTTAATTTCCATTTGTAAAACAATTACCCGCTAAAGCAGAATTGTACAAATTTGTCTGCAAATGACAGGATGTGTTTGCCGAGCTGAATTAGCTTTTGCAACAGGCTGATCGATACTAAGCATGTCTGCAACAAAATAGTTTCCAGCTGAAACACGGAAAGGTTAATGGATGTAATTCAACAGGGTACGTCAACAGTGTGGGAAGAGATTTTGGGTGTTTCCAGTCAGCCAGTGGTAGTCCTTGGAAACAAAATACACAAATAGAGACCTGAAAGGCCAAATGGGGAAAATAAGATTCAGCACTTTTGTTAAACTGAGAAATCATCTGAAGGAAGAAGTGATTGTGTAAACCCACTATTGTGTTTATTTATATAGCATCACAACAAATGTCTCAAGGCACTGCAGGATTCCACTGCAGCAGTGGAATATTTTCTACTCTACTTCTAATTTTAAACCTTATGCAAAACATGTCACAGAATGGCACGCGTAGTCTACAGCCTGTGTTTGCGGAGACGTAAGGTTAATCAGAGTTCAGTTGCTCAGTGTTTGCTTAGACGGTCGTAAAGCATTCTTAGAACTTTATTATCACAGTGTGGGGGATGATGGTAATTTAGAGTGGGTGGGGAGAACTGGGTCCTCCCCAGGTTGTAGGAGAGGTTAAAGGTCAGGAGTCAAGATGGAGTCGTGACATGTCACATGAGGCTCTTTGTTTGTTAATCACAGAGGCTCATCCTGTTTGTGTACATTTGTTTCCTATAAAGACACAAGGTTTGTCTTACTAGGAGTGCATTTGGGGAATAATGTACCTTGAATGCTGTTTTGCCTTCAATAAAGACGGGTCTCTGTCTCCATGACAGCACTTTACAAGAAAGAAAGGGGGGTGGGGATCACATTTACATACAGAAATATATAATCCATAAATCCAATCATACAAATAGATTCAAATTCTATTACATACACTACAGTTCAGTCCTAGTTATAAAACAATGGGGTCAAATTGAGATTATTATTCCACTTGGTAAACAGTTTTCAATCCAAATGAACCCGGCTGATGGCATCAAATCACCAAATGAAGAAATCACTCCTCCTGAACGAGCATGTGGAGACAGTGGATGGTCCGTTGTTAAGCAAAACAGAAGGGGAAAAAAAACGTTGCATTGGGCTAAAGACAAGCAGCCATGGTCTGTGGATGATTGATGGAAAACGTTACACAATGAACAATTCTAAATATGTCCTCATAAAGAGATGATGTTGAGACTGTCGTGTCGATGCCATAAAATATTCAGATATTTAAAATATTGGTCCAACATGATTGTTATATAAATTCAGACCATCGGGGGTTGGTGGATTCAAAAAAGACAGACTTTAGAGACTCATGCTGGGAAGGCGGAGACTGTAGATGGAAGAACCCTAGAAGGCTGCTTTGGGAAAACCCACAAAGAACCTTTTCAAAAGGTCGGCTAGGAGGCAAGGAGAACCCTTAGAGAGGTTCCTCAGGGGCAGGAGGCATGGATAACTCTCTGAGGAGCTGTAGAGACCTGTCCACTGACGATTACGGCTTTGAACTAAAACCCCACTTCCCACATCCTTTCTATTTTGGGTTAAAGCTCAGACTAGCTGGGGTTCTAAAGACCTCTGAATCTAACGAGCATTACCCTGATTAGAATTCCTGTGAGACCTTTTTCAGCTAGATAAGTAGGATACGACTGATCTACTAACCACCTCCATCCTAGGGCCACACCCTTCTGCAGTGGACAGGTCAGGCAGCCTAGTAGCCTGAAGCCACCTGTTTCCCGACCACCGCCCTAGTTAACGGTGGCTCCTTCATCTATAAATCGGCACTTGTTACACGATCAGTATTTTTTTAAAGACTCAAAAGTCCCTAAGGGTGTTGTTTTAAAGTTTGGGGTACAGGTAACCTTTTAAGACCTCCAAAATATTTCTAGAACCACGCACCATGACTGTTTTACAATCATAGAAGAACTCAGAAAAATGTTGACTCAATAAGAGAATGTTCACAACTTCTAATAAAATTTTATATGCTTCTTTAATTAGTATGCTTTAGCAGGGGATTAGAAACAGCATTAAGCAATTTAACAGATTACAAATTAATATTTAATCAACGTCCTATCTCTTATCTAAGGCTGCTTACTAATACGTTCAGGAGAGGATTTTAAATTTGGAGGAGCAAACTGACCCGAACCCCAGATGGAATCCCAAAGTGTCTTTGATTGCTGGATAAGGAGTTGTTCAGCCATACGACGTGCCTTCTCTTGATGGCAACCCCGATGTCCCACTAATGCCCCATTCACAAAGACTCATGACTGGAGCCCTTTGCCTTGATGTCTGTGTCTGAGGTCCGTCTCTTCTGCTCGACGAGTGGTTCAGCTTCAGAACTGACATCTCATGGGTGCAACTCACATCTTCTGGACATCTAGGATCTTCTCATCAACCAGGTCAAAACCACAGCAGTTCTTCTTGACAGGATTTGCAGATTGTTGGCCCCGAATTGTGGAAAAACACGAAAAATAGATAATCGGACTCGGCGGTTCTCAGAGACAGGGGTACCGTGTTCTTCCTTTGGCTCAACGATCGTCCTTCCGTCTTGGGTCTTCTTCTCTTCTGCTCCGCACCGCGTGTCTTCTGAGAAGAGGAACTGAGCAACGAGTACACAAATTACCTTTGCTTTATCTGGTGAAAGAACCGCTGGGAGGTTGCAGCACTTCACACCCTCCCCCTGCATTGAACAGCATCACCTCTCTCATCTCCGTTTGACCATTACCCTAGGCAGCGAGTTCCTCTTTGGTCGGTTGAGCTCGAGGTCTTGTTCCTTTTTTTCAACCATTGCAAAGGCCCCTCGACCTTTTTACCCCACTCACCAGTGTGGGTTGAATCAAAGGTCTGGTTTCTCTTCTGCTATAGATGGACAACATCCTCCTCGCTGAATATGATAATTCTATTTTCTACTCATCCTGTCTGCACTAAGACACTTATTGCTTCATTTATTTAATACATAAGTACTTGATCCACACCACCACCAAATTTGACAGAATTTGACTGATGACCCCAATAAATCAGAATCAGAATCAGAAATACTTTAATAATCCCAGAGAGAAATTTCTGTTTCAGTACAACCGCCATCACAAACATTTCAGGGGGAGACGATTTACTGAGGCCTTGCTGCCAAGGACACCACCTTACACGGTGCCCACAGGGCGCTGCCATTACTCTGTGGAAAAATGGAGGCCACAAAAAAAGGAAGGTGGGAGGGAAAAAACATAACTCATACTTTATCCTATGACAGGATACAGTTTGAGATATCAAAAACCTCTTGCACAAAAAGCACAAATAAGACGAGACACATATAGCAGAAGGTAAACATTTGAGACCAGTTGCGTGTACAAAAGTTCATCAGTTTTTATGAGCATCAGTTATGTGTCTCTGTTGGGGTGAAAGTGTTTATATTTCCATGAACGCTGTCCAGAGGCCATTGTCCTTGATGTTATCAGCCGGCCAACAGTTCAGAAAGCATCCGCAGATGTCAGCAGGGGAGGAGGGAGCAGGGGAGAGTTCTGAGCTCTCTCACCATAACAAACCAGGAGTGATTAGATAGGGAAGGCATAGTCCAAATATGTTATTTGTTATCAGACAAGCAACACTGACTTTCCTGTCAGCTTTAAGTCTTTTGCTGGCTCCAAATGGTGAAATCCAATATTCCAAATTGTTGGGCTTTTCCGCGTTTCACATTCCCATCTCCCCTTGAGTTCAACCACCGAAGCCAGTCTGCGTACCAGCACATCCAGCTTTCCGGCTCTGCTCCTCCACCTTCCAGATCTGTCAGTTCCCGCCTTAGTAAGCACGTCATATGCAGCCGGCAGCCTGATCAAGGCCAAATGGCTGCCGACATCGGACAAATTGTATTTGCTGATACATCAAAAATCCACCAAATCCAGTAAGTAGAAATCCAAGTATCCTGAATCCAAACATGCAAACTCTTCAAACGTCCGGGAATTACAAAGTCGAAAGACACACACAAAGGGGAAAAAAAGGAGAACATACATTTTTTGGTAACAATAAAAGCATAAAATGCATAATTAAAACTTGTGAGACAAAAAGTGAGGAAAATTGGTCAGTATGTCCATCAGCATCCTTAGTCTCTAGTCTTGCAGCATAACTTCAGCCATAGCTCAGGATAACCTACATCACTCTTATATGAGCTTTATCAAAAAGGAAGGTTAAAAACATAGTCTTAAAACTACACAGTGGTCTTCCTTATGGACTAAAATTTGGGAGTTGGTTCCACAGGAGAGGAGCCTGTCAAGTAAAAAAAAATCTTCCTCAAATTCTATTTATAGAAACTCCAGGAACCATTTGATGGAGCTTAATTATATGGTGGAATTGTAAGTTCATAAAACAAAAGGCAGGAAGGAAATTTCTTGAAGTCTTGAGGAAACAGTTCTGCCAAGGTAAGTCCAAGAATGGCCAGAGTTAATGCAGTGGAAACTGCTACTCTGATGCAATGAGAAAACATTCTTCCAAATATGGAAGTAACAAGCTGAGCCGAACCTAATGACTGCTGAGAAAGATGCCTTATAAAGTCTTGCAGGAGGTTGTGTGGCTGGATACGTCACAACCTACTATAAGAACGCCCAGGACTAGTTGTACTGCGGGATCTTCGATGGAGATGTCTGATTTAATTTGAGTACGCTGTAACTGGATATACTAATAAAAGTCCCTCGCTTCGGTTATAAGACACAATCCTTTTGTTTGTTTTGTTTTTGTTCCATATGAAAACTATTTTTGGGCCTCTTTTAAATCTCCCACAATTATTATGAAATTGAGAATTTTAAACTCTCTCCCAAATGAAGAGAAATTAAAATTGGAGAAATATAATCTGTTTTTCATTCTCACCCGAGCTTATACTGCAACAATTTATTTGTCAGACTATTATAGTAAAGAATTACAACGTTCCAGCCTTAAAGTAACAAATGCATGAATTAGCTTCAACTAGGTTTTGTATTCCTTTGGGATAGGATGGCATACGTACAGGATGCATTTAAACCCTGAGCTCTGCAGAGGTATCGCAGTCATACTCTATATCACGTAGAGAGGACTACAGCCCTGCTGTGACTGGTTCGTTTGTTTTCTCTCCTGCACCTGGAAGCTTATCAGGATTAAAACTCTCCTCCTTCACATCAGTCTCAAAACTTCTAACACTGTGCAGAGCTCCTCATGAAAACAGGGCAATGCTAGATTTGCACATATGGTGCTGTGCAATTAATGATTCACTATGAAGCATTTGCAAAGTAATAGCTGTGTATTATATATTACCAGCCATTACAAGTATTGGTTATGAGAAAATGTTTTTGCTTTTCTTAGAAATGCTGTGTCAAAAATTGTATGCTAGGTCGGATCACTCCAAGCGTTAATATTTCCAGTGAGATAAAATAAACCTGAGCATTAAAAGGCACAGGATACCGAGCTCCAGCGGATGATAAATTATGCTATGCTATGTTCCGTTAACTCCCAGAAGCTTCACCGGATATAGTATTTTGAACGATATATATCGTTATTGAACGATAGTTCAATAACGATATATATCGATCAATAGACGTATATCGATGATTGAAAAAAGGCTAAATAAAAAGTTCAATAGAATAAAAGTTTCCTTCCGTATGCATTTTAGCCATGTAGGCTAATATTACAGTCATTACATCCTCCCAACCAATCACAAACATAGACCAAAACGCTCCGTCACCAACCTCTGCCATTTTTGAAGGGTTCAAAGAGGATGTATTCTTTTTTCTTTTTTAAAAACATAGTTTTGGTGAAAAGTTAATTGAATAAAGGGTTGAGTTTGAATTCAGCGTTTGTGAGTACTGTATCTAAAAATAGGTCGCTAAGCAAAAGCATAAAATGGCTACGGATGCACTTAAAATGTATGCTTTGAATTTGTTGATAATTATCGATATCGATCAATATGATTTTTATTTTATCAATATGTTTTTTTTCTATATCGTCCAATCCTAGATCAGGATATGTTCTTGGGCATAGAGAACTAATTAATGCCAATCAATGTGGCTTCAGAACAGAGCAATCAACAATGGATGCATTAGTAATGGATGGGTGGATGCATTAGTAATGATATAGAAAAAACTATAGTATTTTTTGATATCGAAAAAGCATATGACTCATTATAGAAAAATTGACTGTTCATAAAATTAAGTCAGATAGGAATAAATAGCAGGATGTATAATGGGAAAGAAAGTTTTCCATTAAATAGAAAAATAAGAATAAAGATAGGGGAGTAATATTGAAGATAATTTAATGTAGAAAATGGAATATCCCAAGGGACCTCAACTAGTCCAGTGCTATTTAGCATTATGATCAATGACATTTTTTTCAAATCCAAATGGAGTAGTAAAATCAGCACTTTATGCAGATGATGGGAACATATGGAGAAGGGGAAAGTCCTGCATTATGTTAATTACAAATAAGAGAAAAAATAATTAGGGAAAATAACATTACAGGGATAGCCATTAGAAACAGTAACATAATTAACATTTTTGGGGTTATGATTAGATAGTTCATATGCTGTCAGGATGCAGCTTGTAGGCTGCAGTCTGAGCCTCGCTGCCTCTCTCCCTTCCCTGCGCTGATTGATTGATTCCACCTGTCTGGCTGCAATCAACCTCCAACTGTTCCCACCTGTTTCCATCCTCACTTATACTCACCTTAGTCTGTTCTTGCTCGCCGGTCTGTAGTGTTCACTCCTGCTCAGTTTCTGCCAGAATCCTGTGTCAGCTGAGCTCAGTTTTTTGTTACAGTCAGCCTGAACCCGGACACAGCACGCACACACAGAGCAAGTTCTGTGTGTGCTCACTTGTTCTTGTGAGAGCAAGTGAGTTTATTGAACATTGTGGATGATGATGAAAGGAACCAGAGTCTTTTAACTGACGGAGATGTAGGGTGCAGAAGCTGACTGACAGGAGGGGTGTGGGGTGACTGACCAGGAGGGAACTCTGGAGCGGAGGACTTGAGACCGTGGAACAGCTGCAGAACTTGAGACCGTAGAACGGTTGCAGAACTTGAAACCATGGAACAGTTGCAGAACTTGAGACCGTGGAACAGTTGCAGAACTTGAGAACGTGGAACAGCACATGAACTTGAGAACGTGGAACAGCACAGGAACTTGAGAACGTGGAACAGCACAGGAACTTGAGAACGTGGAACAGCACAGGAACTTGAGAACGTGGAACAGCACAGGAGTTGAGAACTTGAGTGGAACAGAGCTGAACAGAGTCTTAGGCAATGGCTTGAACAAAAACAAAGTTGAAGAAAGGTCTTCAGGCTGACTGTAACAAAAATCTGAGCTGACACAGGATTCTGACAGAAACTGAGCAGGAGTGAACACTACGGACCGGCGAGCAAGAACAGACTAAGGTGAGTATAAGTAAGGGTGGAAACAAGTGGGAACAGTTGGAGGTTGATTGCAGACAGACAGGTGGAATCAATCAATCAGCGCAGGGAAGGGAGAGAGGCAGCGAGGCTCAGACTGCAGCCTACAAGCTGCATCCTGACATATACATGGAAAACCCATATGAAACAACTAGAAACTAAATGTAAAAAAAAAAGTCATAAACCTTTTGAAAGCTGTTGCGGGAAACAATTGGGGTGCAAATAGCCAGCCACTGCTAAACATATACAGGGTACTAATGAGGTCATCAATAGATTGCGGTAGTATAATATATGGAGCTGCAGCTTAAACAACATTACAAAAAGCAGACAGACTACAGTACAGGGCATTATGTGAGTGTACAGGTGCAACAAAAATAATTACCATTAATGCTCTACTAGTAGAGACTGTTGAGACCCCACTGGAAACTAGAAAAGTAAAACTACCACTAAATTATTGGATAAAAGTCAGAGGTACTAAGGAAGGAAATATAACCTCAGAAATATCAGATAAAATTGTTGGGAGACCTCAATATTCTAGGGAAATGGAATATATATAGAATATATAAGAAAATATCACATTTCAATCCAATCAGTGCCATTCATCCACGGTTATATCCTTAGGCAAAAGTGGACATGAGGGTTTTTTTAAAAGAAAAACAATTGGAAGCTAAACGATGTAAGGGTAAAAACAAATATATATATCTTAGAAACTCATTTTACAATTACCTTAAAATTTACACAGAAGTAGCAATAGTTAGACTAGGGGTAGGACATACTTCTCTTAAAGACATATTGTGTTTGATTGGGAGGAAAGACTATGATAAATGTGAATATATTTATAGAATATGGTGCAAAAGAAAACCTAGAGCATATATTGTTGAACTGTGAAATACACAGAAATAAAAGAGAGTTTGCGTGTAGTAGTAAAAAAGCCATGAAAAGAATGGGGTCTGGAAGGAATGCTGGGATATTAAAGGGGAACAAAGAGAAAATCTGTACAAATATAAATTAACTATTTATTTATATGCATAACACAAAAATAATAAAGATAACTTAGGGAGTGGAAGCTAATGATGTTACACACCAATGTATAGTACGTGGCGGTATGCACCTATAAGCCGTTTGCAAATCGCCATAAAAAGAAAGACGAAACATTAACCTGCTATGATTAACGACCAAACGAATCTGCCACTCACAATATGGCGGACGCGTTGACGTGCCGACCGGAACCTTTCTGAGCGGAACGAAAGTTTTGACTTACTTTCTAGGGGTTGCTGCAGCGGTTGTTACAAAGTAACTTTCATGCCGAAGCCATTTGTGATGTTTACTATATACAAAGAGAAACCTTTCGAATTTAGATATGTGAGTTAGAGTTTTGTGTGTGTGTGTGTGTGTGTGTGTGTGTGTGTTTTTTTTTTTTATATAATTATGCTGGGATTTCTATCGGCACCAAAATGTTGCCGATATGTTGAAGGATTTTTCGAGCTTCGGGCACAAACAAGCAGACGCATCACAGAATCCTGCCTGTCAGAGGAGCGCATCAGACGTTTTATATCGGAGAACACGGAGGTAGTTGTGGGACGGAGCCTGACGCCTGAGATAAAACTGAGATTGTTTACCCCTAACTGCAGGTTCTGGAGAGAAAGACCAGAACTCTGGCCTTTCACTGACCCGTACTGGGCGATTTACTGGCCAGGAGGACAGGCGCTCTCAAGGTCCCTCACAATCCTCACCATAAATCAAATGTAGTGCCCTGTAGACCTCACTAATCTGAACGCTCCTTCTGGTAGGTACATCCTGGACAACCCTGATGTTTGTCGCGGTAGAACGGTGCTGGATCTGGGGAGCGGTTGTGGAGCCTCGTCTATTGCTGCAAAGCTGTGTTGTGCTGCTCATGTGGTGGCCAACGACATCGACCCCGGTATGCTTTGATTACGGATATTATTCTTATATTTTAGTGTGTTTTATTGCCTGCAATCGGAAATCCGTGTTTTAATTCAGTTATACAGATGTCAATAAATATCTTGTGGTTTACCCACCAGAGTGAATAAATAAATATGGATATAGAACACTGAAATCAAAATGAATAAATTTTTACAAGAAATCTCACAATCGTTGGGTTACTTAATGTAATCCCTGGTTCTTTGATAACAGAGTGAGGTGTTTCACTATGGGAATGCCTCGGTGTGACCAACTACGGAAGCTCCAATGACCTGACAGGTTGAGCCGTCCGTGGCCGTGGCTGTAAAAGAATAGTTTGCTAATTAACACATAACCTTTCCTTTGTTGTGCACATTTGTGCAAAAGGAAAAAGAAAAATAAGCTTAGTACTTTTTTAGTGGGGGAAGTCTGAGTGTGTACAAATATAGTTTAAATAAAAAATAACTGTAGAAATCCTGACAAAATAGGATTATTTAGGATTTTATGAAGGCTTTTTGTGACAGATTGTCTTTTGGCTTTTATTGAAACCTTTTATGTGCCTATGTGAAGGCTATGCTCCTTTATTTTATACTGACAATGAAGGCCCTTTGAATATGAAAGTACTTTTTGTGGTGGTACTTAGTATCAAAAGTTTGAGAATGACTGACTAGCTACATTTACATGGACAAAAGTCATCGGAATAAAGAGCCGATCTGAATAAAAAAAACGTCATGTAAACAAGCCAATTGAAATATGATGATCAGATTAAGATCAATCAGAATGAAATTATAATCTGAATGAGACGTGGGGTTTATGCTGATTCATAATCTGATCAACGTGCGTATAAACGCTTGTCAGGCCGAAGTTATTCTGAATGTGGCAAACTGACCAGAGTGCGCATGTGCGCCTGATGTAAACGTGCCATATTTCCACATTGGTGAGTGGCGGAAATACATCGGGAAGCAAAACTGTCGGGTAGGGTTGGGAATTGATAAGATTTTCACGATTCCGATTCCCTTATCGGTTCTGTGGAACGATTCGATTCCTTATCGATTCTCTTTTCAATTCCAATTTGGGGAAATAGGAGAACAAACAGTTTGATAATGAGCATCAACTTTGTTTACTTAACTATCACACGACCTTACAAACTAACAAGTGTTATGGAAATATATAATCACTTATATGATAATAGTGTATTTAAAGTTATACAGATATCAACCCTTAATCCAGTAACCTAAAGATGAGAATGTGTACAGAGCACAAAGGTGGATTCAGACTTCAGCAAGCGTGTGCCAGCCACGGAATGGAACGGGGAATTTATGAGAGCCTTGTTGAGCAGATAGTGTATTTAAAATCCCTTTCTCATGGTCTCAATGTTATTTCAGTTAATTCCCAGGAACCGAGCTAAGGTAATAGATTACATTTAACGGTCAAGTGTCAGGAAACACATGTTTTAGCCAGACTCAGCGTCTGCACTCAGGCTGGGAGGCTGCACGAAGGGGGGTTAGTCCGGCCCCCTCTGGCGGCGTCTCTGGGTTAAAAAGCTTGTTTCGAGTGTAAATCGCTGAGACACATTTTTACAACTCACGGAGAGCATTTTTGGGATAAGATTAGGATATCTGCGTCGGTGATGAAAACTTGTAAGTCGTCTCCCACTTTGGAATTCCAAATTGTAATACATATGTGTTAAACTGTTTTTGCCTCTGAATTCACTGTCTCTTCTCTTGTGGCCAAATCATCGAACCGCTGAATGAGACGGGCCCATATGAGTCTTGACACAAGGTCAAGATGTCCACAGCAAATGTGCAACTGGAGTAACATTTATCTTTGTTTAAATAAAAAAGGAATATAAGAACAAACTTAAATACAGTAGATGAGTTGTTTAGAATACAAGAAAATGTAAGTTTCTTGTGACAGTGGCTTATTAATCTCAAAGTGCCTTGTTCCCATCTTTCTCTTCCTTAAAATGAAGCCAGACTATCGATCGCTTTCCCCGATGGGGTGCCATTTTTTATTTTTATTTTTTTTGCTTTAAGCCTGGTCACGTCGTGCGCAAGTTACGCAAACGTGCTTACTGAATGCCGTGTGCGTAACTTGCGTAAAAAACGCTGTGCTACCATTGTGCTGCTCAGAGCCGCAACACGACGGAATCGAAAAGAGAATCGTTAAGCCAGCTGCCAAACGGTGCCATGGAATTGAAACACACGGAACCGGTTCTGAACAGGAACCGGTTTTTGATTCCCATCCCTACTGTCGGGGCTCCCGATACAACCTTTCTGTTCGAAAAAATAAAAGAGCTCAAAATTGTTGCTTACTCCGTAATGTTTCAACCACAATTAGAACCTCATGCAAGTCCAGCCAGGGCCCTCGGAAGACAAACAAACTCATACAATACTGCTTTAATTACTATTTTTTGCTTAGCAAAGACGGAAGTATTTCTTCTGTGGTATTTTATGATCGGATTAATTGATTGTGAGCCCATATAAACGGTACAATCCAATTATTTGTTCCGAATACATTTTAATTCGATGGTGAAATTTTGTGCATGTCAACATAGCTACGGCTGCAGATCCTTATGAAAAATTGTCACCGTTGTTGTGCATATATCTTTCTGCTATTACAGCATAGTCAGAAAGACGCATAACCACAGCCGCTGGTGGTGGTGGGGGGATACATTTTAACCCACTTATGTTGAAAAGAGAATCAAGAATCTTTATTTTCATTATGTGTTACCATTATGAAATTTTGGTGATCATGGGCCACTCAGTATCAGTAGCACACTGCTCCGAATTTGAACGTCCCCTCTGTGAGACTATAAAGGGACGTATTTATTTATGTAGAAATGTGCAACTATCTATTTCTATCAGGTGGGGTGTTGTCACGATCTTTTTCACAGGACCTTCATTATTGTTCATTTCCCTAGCAACAGATTGTTTACTACTGCTTGTCTGCAGTTCTACGACTGCTTCACCTTTTGACCTCTGTGAAACACTTCACTTCTGTCCAAATGTTTCCTGTCAACAAAACTTTATCTATAAACTTACTCTTCCTCTAGGGTAGGGTTTCTCAACGGGGATGGTACCATTGTCCATCACAACAACGCCATCAGCCTGTGTTACACTGGCTGGATGTCAGCGGACACTGCTGTAATTTTCTCTGCAGCTTTATAGATTGGCGTTGTCGTGAACTTTAAAGTCTTAACATCAGTCATTTTTAATATATCTATGAATAAAAGACAATGGGAGAGCACAAAACATGGAACACAAAAGATGTTCCCAGGGAAACTAATGAATCTGTTTTTCATGCAGCGATGTGCTTTTTTAAGATTTTCAAACATAACAACAATAATAATAATCATAACAGCAGCAATGACAATAATAATAATAATAATCACTGCAAGTAGCCTACATCTTATTTGATGGGGGGTTGCTGACCCAACAGTAAGGTTTCTTACTTTATCTTACTCTACCCATCTGCTGTCTTGTGTGCAACACATTGTCCAAGAACACTCAGTCTCTGACCTTTTGCTCTGCACTCACTTCCTGTTTTGTCCAGATTCAACTTCATGCCTTCTGCAACACTCCTCCGCATCAATATATTCTTAGCGTTTTTATTCTACACTTTAACCTTTGCTTTTAATTAATGTCTAAAACTCTTAGCGCAACTCTTAACCTTATGCATCTGAATAAATGTATTCCGGCTCTTCTGTGACCTCGTTAAAACATGGCATTGGGTTGATGTGTGAGTAAGATTCCTTCTTGTCATTGTGTTATCTGCCTTCTACACTATTTTAAAAATGTGGCCTTTGACATGATCAGATGCTAGCGACCATTTTCAGACAATGAACCCCTTATGTTGACCACGTAAGGGGTTAATTTAACAGCTTTAACCATCTAATGACCTAAGACATATAACCGCCTTACGGATGAACAGATGCGTGAGCCTATCAGCCATGTCAAAATAATTTATGGCTTCCTTATTTTTGGGGATCCACAGTTTTTCACTTCCAACTCCGATACCAGAATTTTGGTATCTGCTGATACTTTTTAGATACTGTCTTATTGTATTTTTTTTGTTTTTTTAAAAAAGCTGTAATAAACTCCTTTCTACCGGCAAGTATGATATGTATGATATGTAATCAAGCGGAGCACTATGGCAAAGCTGATTGCTCCACTTGTGAAAGTAAAATCTGTCGAGCTCTATTTGGCATTAAGACATCAATTCTTATTGCCACATTGCTAGACAGGACACTGGGGTGGAAAAAAGTATGATATGTATTAATGTAAGCATTTAGTAAACTCACAAAAGAAGTCAGAAAAACAGTGTCGTACAGTGGCTGCCTGGTGGAGACTACGCGTTGCTAGGTGCTCAATTATCTCATTAAACTCAATAATATACACCCCCTGCTTTGTCAAATTAGCAGAAAGTGTGGGAATGTATAAATTTGTCAAAACAATGACTATGAAGACCGCGGACAGCCCACGCGGCTCACAATCTGAACTGAGTCTGTGGCACTGGTTAAAGCATCTCAGTGTTCTTTAATGGGGGCTTTTTCGAATGTTAAAGTATGTTGTGTAGGTCGCTGCAGAACTTTCACCTCTCGGCTTGAGAGGTGAGATGGTAAGTTGAGCTCTTGATTTGCAGTGTTTCTGGTGTAACATATTTCCACACAGCGGGCGTGCTGTAATTAAAAGGCGGTTAGCCATGGTGCTACGCTCCAATGCAGCACCTCTGTTAGCTGGCTTCAAACTGTAGAATGGATTTCTTGACCAGAAGTGGGTCTCATTGTGAGAGCTGGAGGAACTCTGCTCCGTTCAGTAAATCCTTTCCACAGTTAGCAGCCAGCTAGTAGAGTAGCTGCCTGAGACTCTGGAGATTTTCCAGCAGAAAACATTAAAGCACAAGAGTAAAGCGCAGTTTATGGATCGGAAATGTCCATGGGTTGGATTGCAATTTTCCGATCCATAAAAAACTACATTCTTTCACAAGCATTTGTAGTTGCCATGACCTGAATAACTGAGAATTTGTAAATTTATATAGACACATAGACATTACCCCTGAGTTACTGAGCAGCACAATACTTTAATGTTTAGATGTTTTAGGCCCCAGCCGAACTTTTTTGCAGTAGCAGGACTAAACATACCTGTTTCTGTTACAGTTGCAGCTGTTGTGACCAAGTTGAATTGTGAACTGAACAACGTGGAGCCGCCCGTTTGTGTGACAGACAACATGATTGGTTCAGACCCGACCGACTTCGACTTGATCCTCCTTGGCGACATGTTCTATGATGAAGCCCTCACCGACAGTCTTCACAGATGGCTGGACCGCTGTATCAAAACCCACGGCACCAAAGTCCTGATTGGGGATCCTGGGAGAGCCCAGTTTGAGGGGCATGTCATTCGGAAGCTCCTGCATCATCTGGCCCAGTTTGAGTTGCCTGAGAGTGTTAGGGAAGAGAACTATGGTCTGATTTCTAGCAATGTTTGGTCTTATCATTGCAAGCTCTGAGCACGTAAAAGGTTTCTGCTTGTTTAAAAAAGTTTTTTTTATTTCTCACAGTTATTTAAATACCTCTTTTGGTCTGCAACGAGTGTGTGGGCAAGATGTCGGCAAGATGTTTATAAGAAATCCTCAGATAGTTGGCTTTTTGAACTGGGGAAACAAAATGTAGGGCTCACCCAGGTTTAAGCTGCATCTGTCATTTGTTGCACAAGATAACTAACATCTTTGCCCAACTGCTTATTTGATTATTCACTCAGGCACACATAGTAAAATGAAATACACACTTCTTTAGAGACTCTTTCAGATTTTAGAACCTTATGGTGCCTATCTCAGCAGTCACTGGGCGAGAGGTGAGGTCCTTTGTTATCACAGGACAACAAAGGACAAACAACCATGCACACACACCCCTAAGGCCAATTTAGAGTAACCAATTAACCTAAGAGTCAAGTTTTGGGACATGCATAGTGCATAGAAGGGGTACCCATGCATGCACAGGGAGAATATGCAAACTCCTTGCAGGTTGAATCCAGGGTTTGAACCCAGGACCTTCTTGTTTCAAGGCAACAGTGCTCTGTTTTTTTTTTTTTTTTTTTACGAAACGAGACCAAGTCTCTAGTGAAGCTGTTCAAAAAGTCAACCCTTTAAAAATAAAGAGGTATGTAATTAAACTTTCTGCAGTGTAACCAGTAATTTCAAAGTATTTTATTATTATGATATACAAACGAAAAGAGAGCTGTAAATACAGATTATAAATTGTAGGATACATTTTTCCAGAAATCTGAAAAGTGTGGTTTGTTCATATTTAACACTCTATACTCTTTTGCTTTCAAATAAAAGAGTTCCTTATTAAAGCGACTTATTTAGTGAATATAGTCGCTCTGTATCTAATAAATCAGATTACTGTATGAAGTATTTTTTGATAACAGTTAACAAATGGAGGAGGGAGTTTCAGCAGTTGTCTTAATTTGCTAACTGCACATGGCTTTTTAAATGAAGAGGCAAGGATTCTCTTAAAGAGTTTAATGTTATTTGCTAGAGAGAATTTTAAAAGATTTCAAAACTAGGACGTGACATCACATTCCTTTGGTAAGCGTTTTCTCTACATCTCCTCCTCATGACCTGAGGTTGCTGTTGAATAGTGTTGAGTGACCTCAATAACAAACCAACATCCTGTCGGACATTTTTTTCTCTTGGTCAGACTTCTCACATCCTGTCCAAAAAGACCGATATCAAGAATCTGGACCACATGTCCTGGTTGATAGCTGATATCCTGACATCCTGTCAGAAACTCGACAGGATGCTGTGCAGTTGCTGGGGCTTGAGTGTTGGTCCAGATAACCGGAAACATCTTGCCGGAAGTATGAGGGACCAGAAAAGGGGGTGGCGGGGGGAGAGTTCATTGGGTCAACTGTCAGCTGTCAAACGTTCGATCAAATGTTTTAGTTTTTTGCCTTTTATTTGCATGAATTGCTGCATCAATATGTCGGTCCTCACATACCTGTTCTAGCTTTAGGCTCTGTTTTTGAGTGATATGGGAATATCTGGCGAGACGGCAGCAGTACAAACAGCTGATCAGTCATGTGAGGTAATTGTTTGCTATGTCAGAACTGCTTCGACAAATGTCTTTCCATTTCCTCTTTAGCGCATTTACTGTTTGTTTGTTTTTTTCGAAAAGTCAAAAACCACCTCAAGTGAACGTAAAAACTTGTTTGCAAAATTTAGAGTTGATTCGAATTTTGCCGTTTCCATCAACCTTTTCTAACTTCAAAATACGCATTAAAAAATCATCAATGGAAATGAGACTACTGACTGTGGAAACCTCCCACTGGACTTCAAGTGGCATGCATTCTGTGCCTATTCACTTTTCTTCCAGAATCTGACTTAGACTTAGACTTAGACATCTTTATTTGTCATTTTGTATGTACAGAGTGCATACAGAACGAAATTTTGTTGCATACAGATTGTAATTAAAAGTAAACAATTGAAATGTAAACAATGCAGGAAAATTGCAGCAGTGATTAAAAAGTAAACAATTGAAATGTAAACAATGCAGGAGAAGAGAACAATGAAAACCATTTGTATGTGCAGAAATGATGGTGCAAAAGGCATTTGTGCAAAAATGCATTTGGAAACTACAAGTTCGGCAGCATTTGTAATGCTAGATAAAGATGCAATGGTGCAAATGTGCAAAAAGTGGTGCAGGGTCCAGTTTAGAGTCCAGCAGTACAACAGTCTGATGGCAAAAGGGAAAAAGCTTTTGCAGAACCTGGTGGACCTGCAGTGGATGCTGCGGAACCTCTTCCCAGAAGGTAGCAGGGTGGGGGTGTGAGGGGTCTTTTATGATGTTTCGGGCTCAGGACACGCAGCGCTGACATAAAATGTCCTTAATGGAGGGAAGAGGAGCTCTAATGATCCCTTCTGCTGTCCTCACCACTCTCCTCACGTTCTTCCAGTCGGTGGCATTGCAGTCTTCTATCTGTGATCATGACTTACAAATTAAATTCCATTCAATTAAATTTATTGAAAGAGCGCCAATTCACAACACATCATCTCAAGGTACCTTACAAAGTCAATCAGACAGATTCAATAAAAAGTTTTCTATCTACGATAACCCAGCAGATTGCACCTAGTCATTGACTTGCAGCATTTACTCCTTTAATGCTGGGCAGAGCTGGGCCTCCAATTCTAACAAAGTCATCACCAAAGCTACAAAAAAAAACTGTTTATTAAACGTACCATTATCACTAAAGAAGGCAGAGAAGTAACTAAACATCTGACAAAGAGTGTCAGGATAGTGAAGACGGCTCACCCGCTACTACCATCTAATGTAGAACAGATTACTAGATCAATGTGTGCTTCTGTGCTTTTTTGTCTCTCTTGTTGTGTCTCGGCTCTGTCTTCTGTAACCCCAGTCGGTCGAGGCAGATGACCGTTCATACTGAGCCCGGTTCTGCCGGAGGTTTTCCTTCCCGTTAATGGGGAGTTTTTCGTCCCACTGTCGCTTCATGCTTGCTCAGTATGAGGGATTGCAGCAAAGCCATGTACAATGCAGACGACTCTCCCTGTGGCTCTACGGTTCCCCAGGAGTGAATGCTGCTTGTCGGGACTTTGATGCAATCAACTGGTTTCCTTATATAGGACATTTTTGACCAATCTGTATAATCTGACCCAATCTGTATTGAATTGAATTGAAGGAGACTCAAACAGAGAAGGAGAAACCACAGGAGAGACAGAATGGTTAGCTATATTGGTGCTGAAGCTAAGACTAAGCTTGCTTCCTGACCATGCAGAGAAAACCATGTAAAACACGAAGGGTTACCAAATGTAACGACCAATGTTCGAAACTGTGCTTTAACATACTTATGTGTAAGAAAAATAGATTTCATAGTAAAGAGAATTCTTATTCTAAACATTTCACAGATACACTAATTGCAGCAGCAAAAACAGTAAGCGATGCAATACACGTGTAACAAAAACTTTACTTACATCTGAAAAGAGAACGTTGGACCATTGAACAACAGACCAGGGGTTTCATTTGTAAAACATGCTAAGGATCTATTCCAAAAGAGTGCATACGTCAAAAAGCCAAAAATGGCATACAGCAAAAAAATGCTGATTTATAAATCATGCACACGCACACCAGCAAGCAATTTGCCTTTATAAATGACAGCTGCATCTGAATCGTTGCGTACCAGGTTCTGCCGCATGTTCTGCCCTCTACACGCCCAGATTCAATAATAAATGGTCATTGCAAAGTACCTCATGAGTGTCATTGTGTATTTAAATGAGCCATCTGATCAATGTTATTTCATGGTTAACAATGCCAACCATGGAAATAATGACTAAAAGGAAAGTGAAAAGAATTCACAGATAGGCGTTTATTAAATGTGTAAATCAGAGGTAAAAGTACATATGTTGTCCATATTAAAATAATTTGTTCAAAACTGAACTATATTGCTATTTTAAACGTCCTATGAAATAAGGATCAAAATCACGAGAAATAATGTCTTGAAACATTTCCCTCAGTGTAATGGATCTTTATAATACAGGAGTCCCTTTCTGAAATGACTGACAAAAAATATTTACCTTTTCGCACAGTAGGATGTTCCTGTATTTTTTTAACCAATATTTTTTAGACCAACACATCATAGTGGAAAAACTGTGAAGTGTAAGAAAAATTATACAAGTCATTAGACACTTCACGCTGACCCTCCATAATAAAATCTAGTGCCACAGCTGCTCTGTGAAGATGTTGGAAGAGGTTTGTCAGAGATTATTATTGAACAAAGCATCATAAAGACTAAGGTGCACACCAAACAGCTCATGGTTAGGTCATAAAACAACATCCCACGCTTTACAACTTCTTAATATAACTGTAAACCTACCAAGACAGACATTTTTGAGAGCAGGTGCTCAGACCAAAATAAGGACATCCATCAAATTGATTCATAAAAAACACAGTTAAATATATTTAACTTTCATAATAATTTTTGATAAACAGTTGGACAAGGCTTTAAATTTCATGAGTACAAACACACATCCTTACATCATTCCAGATGGCCCCACCCCATTATGTTAACATCATTTACAAAATGGCTACACATCATTACATCCTTCCAGCTGGCTACACCTCATTACGTTAACATCATTTGGCCATTCTGGACAGCTACACATCATCTCCCCTTCCGGACCATCATCATACACATTTTGTTTACATTACAGTATAACTTGATCTTTGGTTCAGATGTTTCTATGGTGCATCCTGTATTGCTCCACTGCCAGGGTTTGTGTGCATTAACCCTCTAACTCCTATCTTGACCTCTGGACTGCCACACACACACATTTTTCTTAGATACATGTTAAAGCACACTTTTTAACCGTTGTGACAAGAATACATTCATTGTGAGATATGTAAGCACACCCTTCAACTATTGTGACAAAAATACATGCATTGTGAGATATTAATCCACTACACCATTACCAACACTATAAATGGTGTCTAGTATGTGATCTTTGTCATATTACTTTGACAAAGATCACATTCTAGAGAGACTGAATAAAGATTATGGCGATTATTACTGCAGCTCTGCTTTTTTAAAATTTAAGAAAACCACCTGACAAATAATTTTTGGCTTTTCAGAATTTGACCTAGTCAAATGCAGGGCATTATTTCCATTTTTGTATCACTGGGACAGGAGTGGAAAATGTGGCACGTTCCTCAATTGAAACTGATGTGTCATGTATAAAACTGTCTAAAATCCATACTAAAAGTCTACATACGCAAGAAAATGGTGTAAGGCAAAAAACAAAACAAAAAAAAAACCATTTCAGATTTATAAAACCACAAACACCAGCATGTAATTTCCCCTTTATAGATCACAGCTGTAGCTGAATGTTTGCATACCAGATTCCGCCTCCTGTTCTGCCCTGAACACGCTCAGATTCAACCACTCTAAGGGGAGTGGTGGGCTAGTGGTTAGAGCACAGAGCTTTGGTCCAAGAGGTTCTGAGTTCAACTCCCACAAGCTGCCATTCTGGGTCCCTGAGCAAGACCCTTAACTCCCAGGTGCCGCACAGTGGCAGCCCACTGCTCCCCAAGGGGATGGGTTAAGATGCAGAAGTGAATTTCTCCATTGTGAGATCAATAAAGTTCAATTATTTTTTTTAGTATTATTATTAAATGGTCAGGGCAAAGTGTGTTGTCCTCACTGCAGTGTTGCACCTGCCGCTAAACTCTTCCTTATAAATGAAGACGTGAGTCGTAGCAAGCTCTAGTTGCTCTTTATTGTGGCTCTTTTCTTTATAGTACAAGGTCAGAGTGAAAATATATTGCCTCTGGGACGTTTACAGTGATAAATTCAGGTAGTTGAACACAGAAATGTAACAAAATGTGAACTCAGCTAACCTCCTCCAACTGCAGTACTAACTGCAGTACTAACTGAAAACAAACCTGAGATACCTAACGTTAGAGGGAAAACTGCCCTTCAAAATAAGAGCTCCTTCAAAACAAAGGTCCATTCAGATCCATGCCTGAAAGGCAACACACAAAGCACCTCATGAATTTTAATGTGTGTTAAAAATTGGGCATCTGATTTTTTTCATGGTGAAATGACAACCATGGAGAGAGAAAAAAAACCCAAAGAAACTGTGAAAATTAAATCAGAGAAGAGTTTATTAAATGTGTACATCAGTGGTAAAAGCACAAATGTTGTCCACATGAAAAGAATTTAATTGTTGTTTTAATTGCTGGATGACAGCCTCACACCCTGCTCCATGTTGAAATTCCTCTGAGGCTTTGCGTTCAGATCAATAATCTGAGGAGGGAGGGGCATCAGGAGGGATGAGAAATGTGAATGTAATCATTTTCTTTTTATTAAGTTACAGGCATTTAAGAGCTGTCTTGAAGGAATGTTCTATTGTTTTAACTTCACACAGGAAGTACAGATGTTTCTCCCAGACGAGGAATGTCTTGCTGTGTATGTTAATCCTACACTTAAACGACTAAACGACAGTACTCTGAGAAGCTGAAAAACCAGTTTTCAGCCAACGACACTGCTTCTGTCTGGAAAGGGCTTAGGCAGATAACAAATTACAAGCCTAAAGCCCCCCACTCCATTAATGACCGACAGTTAGCAAACGACCTGAACAACTTCTACTGTCGTTTCGACATACAAAGGGACAGTCCTGCAATCACCCCCCACGACACCACCCAACAGATCACCTCCACCTCCTCCTCAGTGACAACTCTTTCCATTCATGAGAGAGATGTTAACAAACTCTTCAGAAGACAGAACCCCCGGAAAGCTGCTGGACCAGACTCTGTCTCTCCATCCACCTTGAAGCACTGTGCTGATCAGCTGTCTCCAGTGTTCACAGACATCTTTAACACCTCACTGGCGACATGTCAAGTGCCAATCTGCTTCAAATCCTCCACCATTATTCCTGTTCCCAAGAAGCCAAGGACCACAGGACATAATGACTTTAGATCCGTCGCTCTGACCTCTGTGGTTATGAAGTCCTTTGGAGCGCCTTGTGCTTTCACACCTTAAAGAAATCACCGATCCCCTCCTGGACCCCCTACGGTTTGCCTACAGAGCCAACAGATCTGCAGACGACGCTGTCAACCTGGCCCTTCCCCACATCCTCCAGCACCTGGACTCTGCAGGAATCTACGCCATGATCCTGTTTGTGGATTTCAGCTCTGCCTTCAATGCAATCATCCCAGCTCTGCTTCAGGAGAAGCTCTCCCTGCTGAATGTGCCCGACTCCACCTGCAGGTGGATCACAGACTTTCTGTCTGACAGGAAGCAGCACGTGAAGCTGGGAAAACATGACTCTGACTCACAGATCATCAGCACTGGTTCCCCCCAAGGCTGTGTTCTTTCTCCTCTGCTCTTTTCACTGTACACCAACAGCTGCACCTCCAGTCATCAGTCTGTCAAGCTCCTGAAGTTCGTGGACGACACCACTCTCATCAGACTTATCTCTGATGGTGACGAGTCCGCCTACAGGTGGGAGGCTGACCATCTGGCGACCTGGTGCAGGGAGAACAACCTGGAGCTCAACGCTTTAAAAACAGTGGAGATGTTTGTGGACTTCAGGAAGAACTCAGCCCCAGCTACCCCCATCACCCTCTGTGACTCCACCATCGACACTGTGGAGTCTTTCCGCTTCCTGGGAACTATCATCTCCCAGGACCTAAAGTGGGAGCTGAACATCAACTCCTTCACCAAGAAAGCCCAGCAGAGGATGGACTTCCTGCGGTAGCTGAAGAAATTGAACCTGCCAAGGACAATGATGGTGCACTTCTACTCCACCATCATTGAGTCCATCCTCACCTCCTCCATCACCATCTGGTACGCTGGTGCCACCGCTAAGGACAAGAGCAGACTGCAGCGTGTCATCCGGTCTGCAGAGAAGGTGATTGGCTGCAATCTTCCATCTCTCCAGGACCTGTACACCTCCAGGACTCTGAGGCGTGCAGGGAAGATTGTGGCTGATCCCTCGCACCCCAGTCAAAGACTATTTCAATCACTTCCCTCTGGCAGGAGGCTGTGGTCCATCAGGTCCAAAAACCTCACGCCACAAGAACAGTTTCTTCCCATCTGCTACCAGCCTTATGAACAAGGCCAAGAGCCACCCGTGAAACTGGATACTGTCTCTCTCCCCCGTTACATTAATGCACAGTTTACTGAGTGTAGCTTCTGTATATATATACATTTTTTATTGCATTTTATTTTTTGTCTGCAAAAAACCTGTAAGGCCAAGAGATCTCCATCCAGCTGTCCCATAAAACCACCGCCGTCCGATTACCATCTCTCCAGTAGTTCTCTAGGGTGATGCAGGACTGTAATGCAACAAGTGGAAATATATCTAACATTTCATGTTTTATGTATAAAGAAAAAACTAGCTAAAATAAGACATCCTAAGCATCGCAAAAATACTGTCTAACATCATGGGTATCAGTTATTGTAGACCCTATTCAAGTTCCTTCCAGCAGGTGTTTTCTTCTTCGGGGTCTTCAGGTAACCTGAGGACAGCTTCCATCCCCTGTTCATCCACTGCATCTGTATGGAAGAGGGGTCTAACTCCAGGACCACAGACATTTGGTAGGCCGGTGGTGCCCCCCTTTTTTTTCAACCAAAAGGCTCAAAGCTTTATCAATACACTTGAGGATGAAAACGTTAATACAGAGCACACAACAACCACGAAACAGCAAACACACCAATATTAATTATCAAAGATGTGTACATACTAACCATATGATTTCCACAGGGAATGGGCCAGATGCAGTATTATTGTAGTTAAAATAAGTCACTTTATGCAACAATGGATTGAAAAACTGGTGGAGTAATATTTTGTGGAGCCCCAGGATAAATAACACCCCATTCACTACAATTTGAGAGATTATCCTGACTTGGATCAAACCATGACTTGGATCAAAAAAAATATTTTTATATTTTCATGTTCAGATTTATGGAATTTTCAAACGCAGTTGATCAATATTACAGTGGGCCAAACCTTTGGACATACTGTACAATTACTTTAAATTTCTTTGTTTTAGATATAAAGAACTAAAACATAGTTTTGTGAAAAACTAAAGCTATCTTTTTAGATGAAACACGGTATGACGTCAGACACCATCTCTCTGTGTTGAGGCATCGTTTAACACACGTCTTGTTTTAGTCTACAGACAGTGCTCAGCGGCCCACCTAGTGGAGAAATTGTGCTCCTTTAAAATCTAATGTCTCCACTCTGGTATGGCTAATTTTGTGTATCTGATCTTCATTCCACTTTTTTCCAGAGTAAACCTCCATCTCTCTAGATTTTCTAGCTTTTCCCTGCTGTCCCCAGTGTTTACAGTGCTATCTGCAAACATCATAGTCTATGGAGATTCCTGTCCATCTTCATGGCAAACAAGGGGCTCAAAACCAATCCTTGATGTAGTGCCACTTTCAACCTTGAGCTCCTCTCTCACATCTACTGTCTTACGGCTGTCATACATGCCCTGCACTACTCTAACATACTTCTCTGCAACTCTTAACTTCCCCATACAATAGTCTGTCTCACCAACCTGTATAAATTCTTCTCTCCCTCCTTAATGTCCAGGCTATCATACAAGTCATTTTGAGCCCTAAAAAATCATTACAGTAATAAAAGCTTTAAAACATCAATATGTGTTATGTTGTTTATCCATTTGTGAATTGAGTTACTGAAATAAATGAACTTTTCAATAATATTCTAGTCCCAACATTCAAAGTCCTTACTCTCAGTCCTAGATTCTTGTCTTTGCTAATTTCTCTCAGCCAACAGACTTCCTCCTCTTCTACTTTTCATACTGACAGTTGAAAATTCTATGGCGCAGGGTACTCTAGTGCATAATTACGCAAGCTGAATGCTGAGTTCAAAGTTGTTCTCTGAACACATTTTGTTTATAGTTGGAGTGGACAGAACAATTCAATTCTGCTTTCCTTTTAGCCCACTAATAATCACTTTAAGGTTGAATCCTATTGGAAATAAAGCCCTTTTTATCCATTGTAACCCCAGATTCTATCAGTATAGTTGCAGCTTTTCAAGCTGTGCGCCTCACTGATTTCTAAGTGACTTTTTTTTGGTAACATCTGGCACCAACATAATTTATGCTTAATGTTACCATTTTGAGACAGTGAGGCGGGTGGATTTTTTTCCCAGTGGGAAAGGCACAAATAAAAACTCTAAAGGGATCCTTTACAGGTAATAGGAGGAATGATGGGTCTGAGCTGGAGCTCCTGGTGTTACAAAGCCTTTAAAATGCCCCTTAAAAGTGTGCAGCTAAATTACATGTAACGTAATTATGCTCAGTGCAAGGCGACGCAGCAATCCACCAGATCACCACTGGTTCTGTGTCGGTCAACAAAATCGCAAGAAACACGACCACTTCTATTGATTTTAAGTGAGACATTTTGCTACGGGCAGGACATTAAACGTAGTGGTTCAATTTTTGAAGGCTGGACGCTGATAAAATCCCCATGGCTCCGAGGGAAGGGAGGGGAGGAGAGGAGCAGTAAGACCGTTGAGGCACCGAAACACAGCACACGCAGTCAAAAAAATTTAGAATTTTGTTTTATGGGACCAAATTTTGTTTATAAACACACTTAGTGTGTTTATAAACAAAATTTATAAACACACTAAGTGGGGTTTTAGACTGAATCTGGTTAGCGGATTTGTTTTCTTATATGACGTGCAGCCATGACTGGTTCTAAATGAAGGCTTTATCTGGCAGTCACTCTCCCTCCTTGCCTTCTGCATACGCATACCGGCTTACTTTCCCCACTGGTTAAGACCAAAAATTATTCAGAACTCTGATCGCACTTCCTGCTGCTCTGTTAACATGAACTGTAGCAGGAATAACTCCTGATGTTCTCAAGCTGTGAAAGAAGTTGAAACAGCTCTGCAGAAGGTAGGCATTAGACTGAGCTCTGAATGGACAGGGCTGTGAATGGATCATCTGCACCCCAGATGGCCCATTGTTATTTTTATGCGTGAGAAATGCCATGTGTAGCATGTTTGTGTGTGAAGTCAGGGAAATGCATGTCACACAGTCATTGTGTGAGAGTTGAAAGCTCTAGGTATGAATGACATGGTGAACATATGATCTGAAGCAATTCTGTTTTTTATATTATTTTGTGGTGTTGGTGTTACTTTTCAACTGCGTAACTTTACAAACCATGTATCTGTGACTGACAAGATCTATGGCACTTTTGTGACACTCAAACCCATTATCTATGAATTACCTTAACCTTTTAGATGATCCAGCAGCCTTGAGAATAATATTTTCCTTTATAGATTCACAGAGGGGAAATTTGTCTGTGTTTAACCCACCCCTTAGGGAGCAGTGTGCTGCCACACTGAGTGGTTTACAGGGACTAATCTGTGGTTAAAGATCTTGCCCAGGGACCCAGAGTTACAGACTGAGTTTCAAACCGACAACCTTTGCAGCATCCTCAAGACGCCAATGCCTGGCTGCATAACCAATTGGCCACCGCTGCCACCAAATGCTAGCATTTGTGTGAAAAATAAGTGCCAGAAAATCTTTTTTTTTAACCAGAGTATGCCATGTTATCAATAGTTGTTCAGTTCTTTCTGAAAAATAAAAGTTGAAATTAATGCCAGAGAAAATATTGCATGAGTCTGGTTGCCTCCGATTTAGGCCTGTTTGCTTTTGCGATGACCCGGATAACTGAGAATTTGCACAGGCATGTTTTATTTTTTACACTGTTGCTTTAGAACTGACTACAGATTAGCTTGTTTTTAATTACCATTAATTGTGTGTAACTCTGTGTCTTTGCCATTATCATGCCCAAATTTCCCCATTGTGGAACATTAAAGGCATTTCTTATTTCCATCATAATCAGGTTCCTCTGGCTCCCACCAGTGGCCCTATTGCCATTTGTAGATACACATTGCTTTACAAGAAAACTGCCAATGTCTGGAAAGGTATACCTGCTCAGAAATCAGACAGGTAAACATTGGAGCCACACGGCAGGCTCTGGAGTGTGGGAGGAGCTGCAGAGGGAGAGCTGCAGCGCATCAGAGAGCAAGAGGGGAGCCTGTAAGCCAGGTATGCCGGTTAAAGGTTTTTTTCAAAACTCCCTTCTGCTGCTTTTAATTTATTTTAACCTGAACTTTTCAATCTCCTGATTGTGTGGTTCTTATTCTAAAAAGGTATTCTAGAGAAATTTTCTTATCACATATGAACAGATAGAAGTTAATTGTCATGATTTATTTAAAGAGCATAAAAAACAAGTTTAAGAAAAAAAAACATACAAAGTATAATAAAAAAAAATAGTTTTCTTTGGTACAAAAAAGTAAAAAAGAAAAACAAATATTGCAAAATATTGGACCTGTGCGCCGTATGCAGTATAAATACGCAGCATATAAATGTAACAGTCAGTTTGAAAGTTTGAGCTTTTTAAAGAACTCCTCTCACAGGAATGTAAAATAAAAAATTTACTCCCTGAATATACAGTACAAACACAATGTTAGTAACAATATTAAGCATACAGAGGTCAAATGAAGAACAGATCATTCAACCGATAATGTGCCAGTCTTCTCCTTGTATTTCTTTTGATACTCGTGGAAGAGGCCGGCATTCTTGGAGGCATGTAGAGGCTCATACAGCTTTGCTTCACTTGGATACCAAGTTCCTGTTATGGATTGAATGCACAATGATTGGAATTGGCACCAAAGACATGCAATATAATTTTCAAAAAATATAAGATTATTTTTTTACCTTTTTGCTTTACTGCAGCTTTGTCAGAAAATTTCTGTTTTTTTATTGGTTCCAACTTGTCTGAAAAAAAAAAAAAAAAAGTAAAAGTTGTTATTACCCAGGTAATGTTACTTTCCTGGGGCTTTGGTCCCATAAGCAACTTAGTAGTCTGCTTGTTGAGGGGGTGGGGTTGCATGCAGCAAGAAAAACTGTCCGCCACAAGGGGGGGTAAGGAACAGTAAGGAGATGAGGAGTTAATAACCTATCAATTTTATACCCTTAATTTAGTATAAAAAGTTATTTTAAAATGGATTTAGGTGAGGAAGTACACCTCCAAACTTCATGTGGGCCGTCAGTTCATCAGGATTATGAGCCAATTTTAATATTGCTCAGACTTGTAGGGAGCGGCAGAGAGCCACTGACAGGCTAGGCAATCTGGGGAGGCTGCGGGGTGAACCCCGTTTCTGCAGCGTGTAGTCGGCCAGACTGTCTGTGATTTCCAGTGTACCGCAATGCTCCGAATATCCATTGAGCGACGCGGCTTCATTGCTAACCAAAGTCGCATTTACACATTTTAACAGATTTTTGAGCGCATTATACCACAAAAAAATTCGGTCAGTAAGTACAACAGCAATCATATTTAAAGGCACACCATAATTCTTTGAGAGAATCTAAGGATTTTAAGTGCTCCTTATAGTCCAAAAAATACGGTAAGGATAGCTTATGTTATGGGATCCAAACTTTCCATGATGCTCGTTGGTCAAAACCATCAAGTTCAAAGTTTCTTCATCGACACTTGAAATAATAGAGAAGTCTATTTTTGAGGAGGTAACAATAAGATGCAATGTTTTTATAAAACAAACTAGTGATATTGGTGTAGAAGAAAGGTCTGAAACAAAAAAAGGGTCTGTCACATTTAGTTTGGTTTAAAAACTATCATTTTTTTCTCATTATTATTTCCTTTTCATTTTGCTGGTCAAACAAAAGGTTAGTCTATCCTTAACAACAGCAGGATATCGGTCACTCGTTAAAATGCTTGCTGTATTTTAGCTGAGTTTGATTTTGAGTAAAAGTCGATGGATGATCGTGGTCCTATTCACTAGAAAAATGGAAAACTTTGTTATACTCCTGTTGATTTTTTAACACAAATGCTAAGGCTCTTTCTTCAATTCAGCATGACATAAACGGGGATCAGTCTCTGCTGTGTGGTGCTAAGCAAGCCCAAGTTGCTTTTTAAATTCGACAATAGCTTGACTGCATTGTTAGTGCTGACATTTCTCATCAACCCTTTTGACATAACTAAACTGGACCATGTCTACCAGCACATAATCATCACAGAGAAGCTGTTATAAGAGATCTAAAGAAGATCTTCAGACTCAGTTGTATTTACCTGATACAGGTTCAGCTGCCTCCTTCATTCCAGAAGACCCGTCCGTGAAGTTGAAGGTATTTGGCAGGATGCTGAACTTCAAGACAATACCGTCATGGACCTGCTTTCCATCACTGGTTTCATTTTGCGCCGCACCTTCCTGCAAATGTTCAGGTTGCTCAATGGAGACACTGTAACTCCTCTTCAGTGTCTCTTTGCATCTATGGTGTTCATAGAGGGCCCTATTCTTCTTAATATTCGGGGTGTACTGTCTACTTATGGAGTGTCGCAGCTCAGGGGACATTGTCTGCTTCTTCTCCTGTGTGCTCCCAGAAGACATTAAAATGGGTAAACTGGTTTGTCTTCTCAGTTTTCTTTTGTGCCGAAAAGGAACTGAACCAATCATTGTTGGAATGCTTCTCCTCCATTTTTCATAGACCAACTGTTTCACTGAGTAGTCCTTTGTGGGATCGGCTGTAGAGATGTCCCTTCCTGAAGAGGCCAATTTCACAGACAAAACTCCAGGAGGTCTGTGTTTTTCATAAGACATACCTATATGAGAAGAATCCAAACACTTTCCTTTTTCAGTTGTAGAACTTGATTCTTGTTGCCCAGCTCCAAACAATGCTAATTCTACAGTTTTATCTTCAGAGGCTGAATGAAGGGGTTCAGAGGTGTGATCTGGGTCTGAGGCACGTGGTGGTCTGCTTTTCTTAGGTTTCTTTAGGGATGGGAAATAATGGTCCAAATTGCTTTGTCTCCTTTTTTTCATCCCATTTCTTCTTTGATTACCATGGAGGCTTAAATATGTCTGATTAATAGGGTTACTAACTTGGATTTTGTTTTCTGAAGGCGACTCAGCCTGGTCACGAGATGTCACAAGAGTTTGATTACAGTTTTCTTCCTGGTTGGACAGCAAAATTGGCTCTTTCGTTAGCGTGCTGTTGGAAGGATCACATTTTGTTAGCTGGGCAGAACACGCTGAATCGCTCGACTGCAGCATCTCCTGTGCTCCTGTTTCTATTGATAACGGCTCCTCTTGTACATGCTCCCACTCAGATTCTCTCTTCTTGATGACAAGATGATGCATCTCTTTAGTAGAGGATAATATAGGAGAAGAATCTTCCTCCATATGGTCACTTATCCCGAAGGTATTAGACTGGTTACATGTAGTCATCTGTAGAGTGGGCTCGGACTCTTTATCAAAATACGAAAATAGTTGGTCGTCGCCATCATCAGTCAAATCAATGATCTGATTAACGTTAATGTTACATTTATCATCACTTGGATTGACTGTTTGATCATTAACATCCTCCTGGTCAACTGGAAGATGGTCAGGGTGTGGCTTAAGTGTCTCTATGGTGTCTTTATTTGCATTTTGTTTGACTTTGCATTGGCAATGGGAAGAAGGTTTGCCTAATCCTGAATTCATTTCTATAAACCTTACAAGGCAGCAAATCTCTTCCAGCTGATCGACTGAAGACTTCTTCACTTTGGGTTTATTTAACGTTGAATCTATATCTACATCTTGCTTCCCAGAGTCACTCACAACAGTCTCTTTCTCACAATCATTGCTATATTGCTTATGCTGCATTTGCTCATAGATGACTTTTGCTTCCTCTGGAGGTAAAACCTTGATTTTAAACGAGTACTTCGAGTCGCAGGAACTTTTCCCTGGTGACTCATGTTGGGAAGAAGGTGGGTTCAGAGGGGTTGCGTTTTCTTGAATCATTTTAACTGATTCAGTTGGAGACAGGACTTTGTTTACTGCCTCATTCGCAGGAACATTTTCAAAAGTCTGAAAGTCGTGTCCCTGGCTTTCAGTTATGTCCACAAAAAGATGCCGCTTCAAAGCAAAGGGGAAGCCAAACTCTTTATCTATATCATCGAGCTGATCATTGACATTCAACCATAGAGATTTATAAGGAGGCTCTGAGTAGACCTCACCATCTTTAATGATATTGTACCGCTTGAGTTGGTCCTTAAAGTCGGGACTAACTTGTGTCAGTACAACAGTGCCCTCCTTGATGTGTGTGTTGCAGAAGTTTTCTACATCAGAAAGAAAATCCGTTTGTAAAGAGTCGTTATAGCCCTGAATCAGTGCTGCAATGTTTTTACTCCACAATGTTATTAGTATTTTGATAGTACTTGAATGCTTTGATGTGTCTTTTGGCTTGGGTTGAGCTTTCTCCATCTCCAATACAAATTTGGTCAGCGCTTCAGTGGTCCAAGATTTTGTTGGGACCAGAGAAAGCTCATTAAAAGGTGGTGATTGAGAGGCAGCCTCTTCAGTTTGTTTAACAGAATCGGTTTGACTTCCTGGGACTTCTTGTACGCTTTTAACAACTGATGTATGAGTATCCAACTTTGATGTTTGAGCCAAGTTTTCAGGCTCCAAGTCCGAAATAGTTTCATCAATGGATGTGTTTTTTTCAGTATTCATTTGACTCTGATTAGATTCCTCTCTTGAACATGTATTGTCACTGTCTATAACCTCATCAAGTAAAATTTCTTCTGCATCGTTGACAGATTTACAAGGTTCAGAGCTGACAGGGGAGTGACACTCTTCTTGCGACAATGGGGGCACAACTGCAATAGCTCTTATGCCTGTGTGACCAGACATGGATGAAACACTGTCATTTTGCTTGAATGGTGAAGGCATTCCATTACTATTTAAATGGCTGACTGCAATGGCTTGAGTGTCATTTCTCTGTGACAACACTCTCTCACATCCTTGTGCCACATTACTTTGTGATTTAACTGGACATCTTTCGGACAAAGTTTCATTACTGGGAACAACCTGTCCCCTTCCATCCCTATTCACTGCTGTGGTAATGCTTAAGTCATTTGGTAACATGTTTTCTTGAAATGGTGCATTTACAGCTTGCTGTGCCCTTGACATAGCCCCTTGAGTAAAATGCTGTCCATAATGGGGTAGTAAAGACTGGCTAGCATTCAAGCTGTAACTTTCAGAGCGAAGTATGTTAGCAGCTTGTATGTTTGGATTAGACATTCTGGACATACTATACTGGTGGCTTTCATAAGGAGGAGGGCGATTGGGGTTGCTTGCTTGACTTGTACTTTCTGGATGCATATTTTGCCGTACCATTTTCCCAGATGCAGCCTCATGGTTTAAAGGATGCTGAGCTTTTTTTAAACGAAAACGGTTATTTACATACTGGTTCAATGATTGAATGTTCCTGGAATCCCCAAACTTGTTATAGGAAGGGTTGCATTGAGCTGAAGGATGCTGATTAACTTGGTCTATGTTAGAAGCATATTTAACTTGTGGATTTGAAAATGTGCCATGAGTAGCAACACTGTTGTTTCTAGATGACTGAGATGTTGCCATTCCATAGCTTTGGGGGACGTTCTGAGAGTATCCACACTGAGAGAAACTTTGTCTGTAATTCTGGGTAGGAGCTGCCTGAGTCTGACCAATACAAACAGCTGCAGATAGTGTGTTGACCAACTGCTCACGAGGAAGTGAAGGAGCAGGATTATATGATGGAATAGTTCTGGTCATGCCTGGATTTGCCGTTGGTTGCATGGCCTGCTGGGCCCTGCTCTGCTGAAGATGTAAAGCATCTGTATTCCAGTTTGTCTGAGCCCCATTAAAGGAAACCAGCTGTTTGCAGAGCACCAACGTGTTTTGTTTGCCGTAAGAGTTTGTGTAGGTAGAGTTTGTGACGGCACCGCTATGCAGACCCTGGTTTGCTAGATACTGATGAGAATTTTGCATCGGTGCTGACTTCGATGCGCAGGTGGTCGATCCAGGAAGGTTTTCATTTTGCAAATGGATTGATGAATACTGCGGCTGGAGCAATTTGAGCAGGCATTGATCCTTATAATGTGAAGCCATATGATAAGTATCAGAGTTCTTCCAGTTTGCCATCTGTGCACTAGCATTTGCTCCATTCTTTGAGGCCAAATTAGCATTCTGTGACAGTTGGAATCCAGAGTTTCCTGTCATATACTGTTGCGTGGTGTTTGCAGGGTAAGCTCCTGATGAACCTTGGGACAGATGAGCAGCAACTTGTGAGGGTTGAGGGTGTGGTCCGGCCTGACCAGTCTGTGCCTTCATCAAAGAAATGGAATGCATGTTTGTACTTCCTTATGCTTTTTGGATGGTAGAGAATATAATGTTCCTGAAATGAGACAACATTTTTTTTAGAAATATTAAATATTTCTTGCAATAATTATTTGAAGATTCTAAATTTCCCCTTGATCAGCTCAAATCAATGATCAGAAGGTACAAAATATATAACGGAACATTTCCTCTCCATTATGTCTTATAGTCCTTAAAAAAGAGTTAACCAGCAAGTCGGAACTCAAAGAAAACTGAAAAAATTGGCATCAGCCAGGAAAAGCATAAAGCATTTCCCATTTCACCATATGCAATTCAAACTTCTGTGTTAACTAACTGGACTGTAGAGGCTAGTAAAATTGTGGATCTTCACCATCCTATCCAAATCAAACTCATCCTGGGATTTTTGTTTTTTTACTCCTCTCCCATATTGCGGAGGCCAGAAGCAGCTCTTGGAGCATGACAAATTGCAGATCTGCCTAAATGGCTGATGTGCAGTTGTTGTAAAATACTTCAACAGTGTTTTGCCTACTATTCAACAAGGGGGGTACCCCGACAACAAAATCGCCCACCCCCTTAAGAAGGTCAGGGCATTTAGGAAAGTTATTATAAGTCCATGTGTGTTGACTGTTAATTTCATTAAAATTAGCCTAAGTAGCGTAAAATCCCACCCTGAGCTATTTCAGTCTCTAGGCTCCCACATAATAAGGCGGACATGAGTCCGTATACAGGTACGCGCAGAGCTCAATTTTATGACCACATATATCACACTAAACTGCTCGGCGGGAAGAAGTCTCCAAGGCAGTTGAACTTCCAAGCTCCTGTACCCTCTCCGCACCACGGAATGAAAGGTGTGTGGTGGGTGTCTGCTGTGGGAAATGTAGGAATTTGTCACAAGAAATAGCCAATAATTGCGCCCAACTGTGAAGTTTAAAATGTCCGTGGAGAGTGCGCAGTGTGCAGTACTACCAAGTGTGCAGCCGCCTTTAATGTTTCCCCTAAGCTAGTCGTCGCTCCTTTACTTTCAGCTCAGAGGCATCTGGGTTTGCACACAGGTAAACTGTCACTCCCGCCAGGAGAGAGAGCTCAGAGTCGCAACATAATTTTTACCTGCCTTGGTAAATGTTTCTGCGTTTAGAAATTGCGCCCAGTTGATGAGGATGGCTGCACTAACATTTTGCATCTCTTTGCCTTGAAGACATCAATTAAATTAAATTATATTTACATAGCGCCAATTCATGATACATGTCAGCTCAAGGCACTATACAAAGTCAAATTCAATCAAATCATAAAAATTGGCCAAAAAGTTTCCCATATAAGGAAACTCAGTAGATTGCATCAAGTCTTGACAAGCAGCATTCACTCCTCGTGAAAGAGCATAGCCACAGTGGACAGTCGTCAGCATTGTTCATGGCTTTAAGATAAGATAGGATAAGATAGGCTTTATTGATCTCACATTGGAGAAATTGACATGTCACATCAGCTCAGCAATCAGTAATCAGAAGAAGAAGGTGCCAAGTAGGACAAGATGCATCAGGTATATACAGCGTGTCCTCGTTATACCGTGGATCAAAAAGTAGTGGATAAGAAAATAAAAAATAAAAATACAAAATAGAAATAAGGCAAAAGCAAAGGATGTCTTATGTGCATTCACAGTGAATTATATGCATGTATATTGACATATATTCGGGTGTAATAGCAGCAGAAGTCACTTGTTTCAGGATTATTGCACAGTGTATTTAATAGAATTGCACATTAGTTATTGCATGTTGGTTATTTTGCAGCAATCTCTCATACTGAGCAAGCATGAAGCAGCAGTGGAGAGGAAAACTCCCCTTTAACGGGAAGGAAAAACCTCCCGCAGAACCAGGCTCAGTGTCAACGATCATCTGCCTCGACCGACTGGGGGATAGAGAAAACAGAGCAGGAGACACAACAGACAGAAGCACACATCGATCCAGGAATCCTTTCTATGTTATAGCGGATGATCTGTCTCCCCTGGATGATGTCAGAATGCCAGACCAGGTGTATCTACTATGATAAAAAAAAAAAATGACAGAACAAAAAGTTAAAAGTTGAAATAACAACAAACAATGCAAATTGGAAAACATTAGAACTCAGCAGAGTGAGAAATATAGACCTTGATGTCCTTTAGCAGCCTAAACCTATTGCAGCATAACTACAGAGACAGCTCAGGGTAAGCTAAGCCACTCTAACTAGAAGCTTTAGCAAAAAGGACCTTATTTAAGCCTAGTCTTAAAAATAGATAGGGTGTCTGTTTCACAGACAATAACTGGGAGTTGGTTCCACAGGAGTGGAGCCTGATAACTAAGAGATCTGCCTCTCATTCTACTTTTAGAGACTCTAGGAACCACCAGTAGACATGGAGTCTCAGTGTCTCTTAGGACACTACTGGGTAGTCCAAAAACAAAACAACTGGACTTTTTTCCGAAGTTTGAAGACGTTTCGCTTTCATCTGACCTGCGGCCGCATGTCTTGGACACTCAGGTGAAGAGAGGGGCGGAGCTCTCCACCGACCACTACTTGGTGGTGAGCTGGCTTTGATGGTGGTGAAGGAAGCCAGTCAGAACTGGTAGGCCCAAACGTATTGTGAGGGTTTGCTGGGAACGTCTGGCAGAGTCCCCTGTGAGATGGAACTTGAACTCCCACCTCCGGGAGAGCTTTGAACATGTCCCGAGGGAGGTGGGGGACATTGAGTCTGAGTGGACCATATTCTGCGCCTCTGGATGACTGAGAATCTTCACCAGCATACTCTAGTGTGGAGGCGGCTAGTCGGAGCTGTGGCCGCAAGGTTGTCGGTGCATGTCGCGGCAGCAACCCTCGAACACGCTGGTTGACACCAGCGGTGAGGGAAGCTGTCAAGCTGAAGGAGTCCTATCAGGCTTCATTGGCCTGTGTGACTCCGAAAGCAGCTGATGTGTACCGGCAGTCAAAGTGGAAGGCGGCTCGGCTGGGCCGAGGCAAAAATTTGACCGTGGGAAGAGTTCGGAGAGGCCATGGAGAAAGACTTCCGTACAGCTTCGAGGCGATTCTGGTTCACTATCCGGTGTCTCAGGAGGGGGAAGCAGTGCAGTACCAACACTGTTTATAGTGGGGTTATGTGCTGCTGAGGAAATGGATGGATCAACAGAGCTATGACTCTGGGTAAGTTTGGCAACTGTATTAAACCAGCCAGCTTCCTTGCCAGGAGTGATGGCCTAGTGGTTAGAGCAGCATGCTTGCGCTCTGAGAAGGTTGCAAGTACCCGGTTCGATCCCCACAGCCTGCACTCAGCAAGACTCTTAACCCCAGATTGCTCCCCGGGCGCCGCACAGTGGCAGCCCACTGCTCCCCAAGGGGATGGGTAAAATGCATTTATTTATGGTTTATCCATTGTGAGATCAATGATGTTGGAGCCTGGTCTCCAATTCTGACACCCACGCCTCCAAAGCTACAAAAACACTACATTTATTACATGTACCATTATCACTAAAGGAGTCAGAGAAATAACAAAAAATCTGACACAGAGAGCAGGAGAGAGGGGGAGACTTAGACAGAGAAGCTGATGAAAGGTTAGGGGATGAAGCCATTGTGAAGCTAAAGCTTGGCTAACAACCTTTTACCACACCAAGAAAAGCAAACTATGTCAGATCTGCTCCACCACTTCAGGGTGCAGCTTCCATTCCCCATTAGGAGGGCTACCCCTGGAAAAAAGATCGGTCCTGATAGAACTCCTGCACTGCTCCACATAATCATTTCCCTGGCCAGTTTGTGTAACTGCAAGGACCTGATCCCGCCCCGATATAAGCCACCACAGTAGACTTGTCTCTTTACCAAGACGTGGCGACCTACCACATAGGGCATTAAAGTGTTTTAAAGCGAGGAATACTGCATGCAGTTCCAGCATGTTGATGTGAAGCTGTGCCATTTTTGTCAACCATACACCATTCACTGTTCTGCCCATCTTAGTTGCACCCCAACCGATCAAGAATGCATCCATAGTCAAAGTAATCCTGGATGCTAACGTCCCCAGTGGCACGCCTAATGTGAGAACCGTCAGGTCTCTCCACGGCTGAAGAGCCGACGCACATGCTTGTCCCCACAGTCATTTGTGCTACAGGGTAAGAGTAACACAGAGTCACAGTGACTCAACTTAAATCCAGGGGCTTGTAATGGTAAAGGGGTTAATGTTTCCCCTGCAGGGTCTAACAAGGGTCCATTGATATCCTTCACACATGTCTCACACCAAACAAGGAGGGTGATGGGCATGTCACTGTTTCGCATGCATTTGGAATGTGCCTAGGAGGATGTGCCTCAATAGCCCCATTTACACTACCCTTGTTAAACCGATCCGAGCTTAGTTCTGACGACCATTTACACACGTCATGTGAGCATGTTAAATCATGCTCAAAATAACCACAACACATAACAAAAAAAAGACAAAAAAATTGTGGTGGCACTTACAATAACACAACCATCATAACAAAGGTTATAAAAATAAAATTAGAACACAACTTGAATTAAATTGCGGGGAGCCAGCGAAAGAAAGATGCTCAGATCAGTCACACCTCCAAAACCTGAAACTAGGGCTGAACGATTTTGGAAAATAATCTAATTGCGATTTCTTTTCTTAATATTGCGATTTAATGCAATTTTTTTTCCAGTTTAATTTATCATGTCTTTTTAAACATATACAAACGCCAAATCAATTTGTTTCCTCGCTGTGCAGATTAGTTGGTAAAAGACCCACAGCATCTAAACACAGAGCAGAAATGATTGCGTTCTGCCTACGATATATTGCAATTTTGACTTTTTTCTGCATTAACCACAAGCAACAAAAATGGCCTCTAAATAAAGATGTTTGCAAACAAGGACTTTTTTAAACAAGAACTTTTAATGTTTCTATTAATCAGAATATTGTTCAATAGAAAAGCTTTTAGTTGATTTGGACATCAATCCTTGAACATAAAGTGCAACCAACAAGCAAGTCTATGTATTAAACTGATTGACCTGTACTTAATGCCATGTATGATAATATAAACTCTAAAACAAGTAATACAATTAGATTATCTCACTGCTGCAACTGTCTTCCCTTCCATGTGGAGGCAAACCCACTTTAAACATTTTACCAACACCTAATGGACGTGTCTAATTCCCTAATTGTTACATAGCCAAAAATTGCAGACTCTGCGATTTGGAAATTGCATTTTTTTTAAATCGCAATTATATTGAAAATGCGATTAATTGTTCAGCCCTACCTGAAACGTCTCTAAAGCAGAGGACTAAACTGTGATGATCTTCCTGTGTGGGTTCTCACTTTGTTTATTTCATGTACCAGCTTCTAATGTTTAATTTGATTTGTGTCCGATGACGAGCGAGCGTGAGAGAGCCGCTCCACTTTGGTAGAGCAGCACAGAGTAACCATAACGGAGCGCTGGCCACGATAAAGATGTTCATAACAGAGCGCTGGCCACGATAAAGATGTTCAAGAGAAATGAAAAAAGTTATTTCCTGATTGTTTCACAGCAGTTACATCCAGCAGGTAAACACCCCCATGGGAACACCTCAGCTCCCCTGACGGTTTCCCTTTCTGTCTAAATATGCACTAAAACAGCATATTTAAAATTAACCGTGCCTGTCTGAATCACAATGAAAAGTATTACAGCTCTGTGCATGAATAGTCAAGAAATCGCATCCATCTCCAGTTTTCCCCCAGCGGTGTGGCCATGACATGCGCATCAGTGCTTGTAGTGGTTCAGAGTCACGGCAGCATCAGCAGTAGGGCTGGACGATAATTCAATAACAATATATATCGATCGATAGACGTGTGGCGTGATAGAAAAAAAAAGGGTCGATAAAAGTATGATATGGAGACAGTTTTCCTTCCTTTCAGCCTGTCATAATTAGGCCTGTCACGATAACAAATTTTTCTGAATGATTAATTGTCTCAAAACTTATTGCGATAAACGGTAATATTGTTTGAAGACCTTTTTGCACTGATTTAATGGAAATTACTTAATAATGTTTGCGATTTCCTGCCAAAGATAAACACACTTTACACTGGAACTGGTTAACAAAATAAAACGAGAAATAAAAATCAAATGGACTCTCAGTCTCTGTTAACTAAAAATACACTTGAATAAAAACTAAACACAAGATAAAACCATGGTGGAAATAAAAACTACATTCAACCAAAAGAGTACAGATAATGAAGTCTGTATATCATTAGATTTTAAAAAAGATAGGCAAAACTGCCATTTTATAAAAAAAAATGCAAAGTAACAAAAGCAGATTCTTAAATAAGACTAGATGCCTCAACAATCTTTAAGCAGATCTGTAACTACTTTAGTCAGACAGATTCCGAGCAAGAGTAGCAATGTGTCCAGCTGTACCAAACATTCTCTCTGAACTGGTGCTTGTTGCACAAATACACATGTATTTTTTTGGCCAAGTTTGCCATCAAAGGATTCTTTGACTGACTACCTGATAGTCCACTCCTCCTCCCTCCTCATTTTTCCCTTCCTAAAAAAAAAATTAGGAAGGGGAGGGGTCAGTGGATAGCACCGGAGTTAAGCCTTTTCATCCAGCGTCATCAATAGAAACAGAAAAACACAGGCAGAGTCGATATAGACGATAAATTAAATGACGCAGATAGTTTTTATTTATCGTGCGATTAATTGATTTATTGATTATCGTGACAGGCCTAGTCATAATAGTTGATGAGTCAGTACTTCCTCTCAACCAATCGTAATCGTGGACCCAGGCACACGTCACAAAGCGCTGCCCTCTCAAACCACAACCACAAGCAGCGGCGGAGGAAATTGTTCCAAAACAGGGTTTTACTAGTTCGCCAGCCTGACAGAAATAAACCACAGTGATTTGTAAAATTTGCAAGGAACCGGTAAAAACAAAGTCTGGTAACGCAACCAACTTGTTTCATCACGTAAGCCGCTCACACCCGCAGCAGCGCGAGCTGTGCAGCCGCTCCGCGTCTTCGTAGGAATCTTCTGGAACTTCTTCCAAAACAAAGCAGGTACAGCAGCTAAACTGGGCTCCCTTCTTTGTGATAAAATGACAAAGCGTCCAAGCGACATAAGGACATCACGCATGCAGTAACATGCTTTATACTGATGGATATGCTGCTGTTGTCTGCAGTTGGAAAAACCTGGCTTCAAACAACAACTCGCCACTCTTGATCCGTGATATAAAGTTTTGGGGCGCAAGTTTTTCTCTAACAGCGCTTCCTAAATTGTGCAACTAGTGCAGGGAATCAGTGCAAAATGAGCTGCAATCTGTGTCTTCCCACGGCACAACCTCGGACCTCAGCCCTGCGTCAGCCTCTCAATTGACTATATAGAAATAGAATGGACTCTGATTAGTAACTAGTGTACTATTCCCACCTAAATAGGCTATTCTATTAATTTGTTATATTTATTTCAGTCACTTTGCTGGTCACTTTACTTTATTCTTTGTCAGTATTAAAGAACATAACTCAGGTCTCTTAAATTATTTTTCTTTAAAAAAAAATTTCTGTTATGGTTAAAAAAGTTGGTTAAATAAAAATTTAATTGGAATTCAGCGTTTGTGTTCTTTACTACAATTAAATCATTTAGCAATATCATAAAATGTCCAGGCAGAGCTGCACATAAAATATAGTTTTAAATATTTTCAATAATTAACGATATCGATCAATATGCATTTTTTTTTTTTAAATCGATAAGCTTTTTTTCCTATATCGTCCAGCCCTAATCAGCAGCACTGTTTGTAGGGGCTGCGCGATCTATAGAGACCGCTCACTCAATTTAATCTTGTAAATAAGATTTTCGGCCCAAATTCAATTGTCCCTCTACTGACTTCTAAATAAATACACTTTCGTGTGAATACTGTAACATTTTGTTATGACACGAAAGCACCAGACCGAGGTTTTGCTGCTAACACTTTATTTCAGGACAAACAGAATGGGGCAGCTTTCACCCCACCAGTCCCCCGAACCACCACTCCTCCCCCCAGAAGCCACACATTTCTTCCGATACAACCCCAAAACAACCTAACTTAAAGAAACAGTAAGTGTGCAACAGTCAATAAAGTCTAATACGGATCATTACAATACATTTTTATTTATTGCTTAAATGTACAGTTTTTGATTTTAATTTTTACAAAGGAAATGTTCTTAAAAAGTCTTTATGGTGTGGGGAAAAAAAAACACTGTCAGAACACCATTACAGGTCTATTAGGACCCCCTAGTGGCAGCTCGCACACCCCCAGGGGTGCACGCACCACTTTGGTAATCCCTGGTCTAGCGACTTTCTTTCAAAAAGCGACTAGCAGCAAACATCTTTTTTATGGCGACTTTACCAAAGCACCAGTCGTTTTGGGAGTCGCTGTATTGAGGCGAGAGTCACGAGAGTTCCCGCTTACCTCAGCTGCTGCCTCGTCACGTAAATATAGTTTTTAAAATAACCTTTTTTGTCTCTGAAACTGTTGCACTAAAATAATTACCTTAATTTGCTTTACACACAGCTCCAATCTCTTATTCACCTCATTCACTTTGTGTGCCTTTGATAACAGTTTGGTGCAGTTTATTTTATTTAGTTTGAATTCACAATGTATTAGAATTCATAAATAAATGTATAAAATTTATTTAACATTTTAAATAGCATTTGTCTTGGCAAAAGCTCTCCTACCTGGGTCACAAATATATGAAGAAACATGCAAATTAGATGACGTCAATCAAGAAGTAGGAAAAAAGAGAGTCAGGTAGCCTTCAAAATATAACCATGTATAATGATACATGACAGAAAAGAGACAGAAAGATAGATAAATAAGAGAAGGATGGAGAAAGAGAATATGGCTGCTCATGTAAAGCTATATTCTGGGATACTAACGGAAAGTTAAGTGGAAGGAAAATCTCTGCCAGTTTTGTTGTGGATGGCCTCTCCACAACGTAATAATTTGTACTAAGTCCTTCAAAAATTCTAAGTTCTTGGTAAGGCAGTTAAAAATATCCAACAGTAGTCAAAAAGTGAACAAAGGTAGCCGAGTTTCGGTCCAGGATGGTTTATTGCAACAACACAAGACAACCACACTTGAGATGCTCTCCGGACAACATCTGACAGCGTACAGAAAGTGGTCTGCTTATATACATTCTCTGAGTCTTGGGGCTCCTCCTTGAGCCCCTCCCATTTTTACATATTTTCCATTGCTTTTCCACGGATATCTTTGTTATTTTTTACCTATCAGTGGAAACTTCTCTAGGGTGTACTTTTTTAAAAACATGGTTACACATCACAGCTCATTCCAAACATGGTCCCTCACTACTGCCCATTTCCATATGGTTACACGTCATTACCTTTTCCGGACATGGACCATGCATTTTCTGTGTTCATTTGCAGCCTTTCATGTTCTATTTTACATTGCAAATAGAGGTTTTTTCCACTGCCCTGGTTTGTTTCCATTGACCCTCTACCTCTTATTCTGGACTTGTAGCGTGACACACACACATGTTTCTTAGGTGAATGTTACAGCACACCTTATAACCATTGTGATAAGAATATATTTATTATAAGATATTGATCCACTACAATATTCATTGTGAGATATTAATCCACTACAGTTTCAGGGGACCGAAATTGACAGGATTAAAATAAAAGCAGAGATATATAATGGCCCAATAAATACACCAATACCCTAAAAATGTAACAATATATTTTTATTAGATGATTTTATATTAATTTGTCCTTGATTAAAATATCTGTTTATTGACTTTACCACCTGTTTTATAATTTAATTGACCTTCAAATTAATTCCCCCATTTTCAACATTATTTAAGCTTTTAATCTTACTGTTTTTTAAGCTATAGTGTATGTGTGGCTCATATATTTCCATACATATTTTTCCATGAACGACTTTGTGTTCCCATTTATTCTTTTTACATTTTTCTGTCTCCTTTTTTGTACTTTTACTTGTGGATTGCTGCCTCCGTGTGCAGCTTCATTTACTCCGTAACTATACTTCGGCTGCTACAGAGGAAGGGCAGGCATTCCTTTTGCTTGACCGAGAGTGGAGGAGCTGACCTAAAGAAAGACGGGCTACCTTATTTGCATAACGAGGCAGAAATGCATAAGAAAGGGTAAAAAGAAGACAGAAAATGTAAAAGAACATATGGACTTGTAAACAAAAGTCTTGCAATTAACAATGTAAGAAAATTCAAGAGGGAACTAAAATAAACAAATACAGCTATAGGCTAAGTAAAAGTAGGTACGTGACGATCAGCAGGTGACGCTGTAGCAAGTGTTGACCACTGCTAGTGAAGCCACACTGTACATCGCTGCTGGTGGTATTCAGATTTGTTAAAAATCGCTAACTCACTTATTTTGAGATGCAGTGTAGTGCTCAGTATTCAGTGACGTAGAGAGCATCTTCCTGTGCAACCTCGTTTTCAAAATTCTGTTGTCCAATTACTACAAGCGCTGTTATCGATCTTCGAATTTTTACCTCAACTTTAGCCACTCAAATCTTATCAAAGGTTAGTAACTTCTTCAATAGTATATACTCATTTAAGACTTTATATTTTAGATTATTTATGTGAAGTTTGAGCATGATTTGACAATTCGCATTACTTCCGCAATATTAATATTTTTCATTGCCGTTTGCATACATCACTGTGAACTCGATGACGTTACAAGATTCAGAGTCACTGATTGGCCAACTGCTTTGTTCACAAAACAATGAGAATACACGCGATTGGTTTTATTCAATGAAATTTCAATTCTTTTGAGCCAGGTTTTTTTTTAATAACAGTAGTTATTAATATAGTGGAAATGGAAATGGTATTTAATCTCTCATATTGTATATTTAGCATATTCCCCTATGTCGGTAGATGGCGATGAGTAATTAAAATTGCTGTTTAATTAATTAAGAATTATGTTTTTTACTTTTCATTTGGAATTCAGAAAGTAAATTATACAACTTATAAGTCCTGAAAATTTCAATGAGCGTTCCTATAGTTTTACTCAGACAAAGACCGAAGCCCCTCGATTTTGTAATTTCAAATTTTGATAACTTCATTAATTTTTATCTTAGAACAATAATCTTGATATAATTTTAAAGCTCTTGGGTCCCATATTCTTAAAATGTACGTCTTAGTCGTTTTAAGTAATGTTATAACCTTTGTCACATGCCTTGTAAAAGAAAAACAGTAAAATTAAAATCAAATGCTTAAATGGACATGTTGAAATTTAATAGAGGAAAAATATGAAGGTCAATTAAATTATAAACGTGGTAAAGTTAATAAATGGGATATTTGAAACGAATACAATTGTAAATATAACATTCATTTTTAGTGTATCAGTTCATTTCTTGGATCGGTGATAAATTTCTGCTTTTATTGTCAGTTTCGGGCCTCCATACAGCTAAAACTGCAGAGACAAATTAAGCAGAAGACTAGGAGGAAATGCACTTTTCGCGACACTAACACGCTCTTTCTTCCCACGAACACGCAAAAACCAAAACGCAAACCATTTGCATTTTGGTGGTAGGGCCACCACTCGTGAAAAAAAAAAAAAAAAAAAAGCAGAACTGAATATGATTTGCCCCAATGTGTTTGCAAAAACAAGAAAAAAAAACGGAGGTGAAACACATGTGACGCTGAATCGTTTCTAAGAGAATTCCAACCATTTTGTATTTACTTTGTTAAAAAGGGGCAGCCTTTCAATATGGAGCTACCGAAGACAAGCCTTAAAAAAAAGAACTTCCTCTCTCAGAAACGTTACCGTTATGCGACTCTCAAACCACAGCAAAGCGACAGCGCTGACAGACGTATCACAGTCAAGAGATATCAACACAACTCACAGTTTCACGGCGAGGTTCCACCTTTACAGCAGCCTTGTTTTAATCCACCCGGAGTGTTTGCAACAAGCGAAACTCCGCTGTCCGCTTCCTCTTCCATGAGGATCTCAGCAGATGCTGCTACTTTCTCTCGCTGCAAGAGACGTTTAAGAGCAGCGGGGGAAAAGTACGACCCATACCCTTTGTATGGGGGCGTGGTTTTTAACTTCAAGTGAAATCAAAACCCCACCTTCTTTTCTGAACCACTTAGATCATGTTTTTCAGTCTTCCCCCCCTCCACTTCCCTCCCCAAGTGGAGCGAGCAAGCCTATGGTAACAATTAGTCTCATGATTGTATCACAAGTTATCTGTGAACAATATACCATGAAGCTGTCAAAGAGCCAAGAGGATCAAAGAAATGCAACCCTTTATTGTCGGGTACAACGAAAAGGAAAATATTTTTGCAGGAACAGGGAAATTGCTGTGACTGGTGCAAAAAGCACTAAGTAGGACTAAAAAAAATAATCAAAGTATCGCAAAATAAAAAAAGTTGTTATACATAAGGTCAATTTACCACAGACCATGGTGTGGTGAGCTCTATATTCCATGAAATTTACAAATTAGTATCATTTGGACATTAAGAGACATTAGGAAAAAAAAAAAAACAATGACAAAAACAGGACTTAAAACTGAATGGTTGATTAACTGTTTTTCTTTTTCTCATTATTAATGGCTCAAGGCTCAATTTTAATTATGTATTAAAAATTAAACAAAATAATATGAGTATGGTTGTTTTTGATTAAGTAAATGTGTTAGAATTTTGATGCATAGACAGTCTGGAGAGAAAGCCATGTCTGCACACATGGTCAGTGAGGGCTGTTGGAGGAAGGAGATGACTCCAGTGGGAAGTGAATGAGGAAGAACCTATGGCAACATCAACAGGAACTCTGGCTAAAGGAAGGAGTTTTGCAACTCCCACCAGCGGTACGGTTTTCAAGCATGTACCGTATTTTTCAAACTATAAATCGCTCTGGTATATAAGTTGCATCAGTCAAAAAATGCGTCTTAAAGAGAAAAATATATATATATGAGTCACACCGGACTATAAGTCGCACCAGGCTATTCGCATTTATTTGGACATTTAAGACTAAAAACTGACATTTCATCTAGTAAGTCAATTTATTAAATTACACAGACCGGACGACCGTCGGCTGTGGCTCTACGCTCATGTAGGGCATCTGCCTGATTAAAAGTGTTAGTAAAATTGTATTGTATGTAAATTTACAAAAAAATATCAAATTTAAACTTGAAAACCTGATTTTTCTTCTTTTTTTTTTCTTTCTAAAGTTGTATTATCTGTCCACTCTGAACAAGAACAGTCCAAAATTAGCATTAAGAACGCAACATATAATACGAGTGTGGATAGTAACTAGCGTCCCTGTACTTGCAGCTGAGCGACAAATTATTTTGTTAATTTTACTTTAGTAAAGTGAGGACTTGAATGCAAAATGAGGTGTTCACTTTTTTCTTGGCTATGGGATAAGGTGAAAATTGGTCAGGGTGTGTGTGTGTGTGTCACTTTATGACATATATGTTATAAAAACCCACCAGTTATTACTCCTTTGGGGTAATCTTGCAGAAAAATATTTTAGTGCTAGTTAATGCGTTAACTTATCTGACTTTGAATCTAGGTTGGGTAAAGAGGATGGATAGTATCAAGTCTATGAGGTGTCTAATTTCAGTGGTTAAAAACCTGCTGATTTGTTTACAAACAACAAGTATTTCATTTATAGCATTAATTGTTTGCATTTGGAGGCCCTAGTTGCAAGAGACTTTTTAAATTATAAAGGATTGTTCATTTCAAAATGAGATCAGAATTGAGTCAAATAATGAAAAGAACCCCACTCGTTATTTTATTTTAACATTTAACAAACTGAAATAATTTTAGTAATCTCACTGACCTAACACAGGGGAATGTTGGTCAGATTTAACAACAGTGACAAAAACAATTTTATGCATCTTTTTTTGCAGTTTATCTTGTCATATAGCATTTACTTTATGTGAAATTTTACATAAAAATGTAATCAATACATTTTAAAATTTGCAATTAAATTACTCAAATAACTTTTTAAACTACACTTAAATCATTTATATATAGTTTCATCATGTAATGTATTTAATATTGTGTTTATCTGTAGTAAAGGCTTTCACACTGTGACAACCTTTGCTGAGATTTAACTGATAAATGCATATAGTAATTACATTTTATGTCCAATATTCAGAATAAAAGATGCTTTTATGTGATGAATTTAGGAGGACCCAAGAAATACCCGAAAACAAGTGAGTACAAAAATAATATCAGTCTTTATTTTTGACGCTGCGGCTCGGCCCCTGGTTCGGCTCGCACTCTGCGACTGGCCGCTCCTGAGTCTCAGGTTAGTGACCAGCAGATATTAACAGGTTTGTTAGAGAGAAGTGAGGCCACTAACCTGGACGTGCTGAGGGCAGAACTCTGACTCCTTGTTACGAAGGCGTCCGAGAGGGGGTTATCCAGGGCTCTTTTGTCCAGGTCCGGTCCGGGTCTTTGTCAGGGGGAAATCCGTTTAGTTCAGGCAGCGGTCTCCAAGGGGGAATCCAATAGAGCGTCCAGGTCCAGGTCCAGGTCAAATCCAGAAGGCACAGACAGAACAGGGGGGGCAGGCGAACTCGTTTACTCACGGACAGGCTGGGGTCGGAATCACGGTGAGGCAGTCCAAAACTCTGAGGCTGACAGGCAGAACCCAGGCAGGCAGACAAATCCAAAGGGGCAGGCAGGTATCCAAAAAACAGAGGCAGAACAGGTCGAGAGGCAGACAGGCAGACAGGAATTTCAAAAATGCTGGAAGCGCTCACCGTATGGCTAGAGACGTTCTGGCACTGGAGGCTACGATGAGCAGAGCTTTTAAGCAGACAGGGTGGAGACAGATACAGGTGTGCTGATTGCAATCAGCAGCTCCAGTGCCAGAAACGTTACAGAGCCCCCCCCTCAAGGGCGGATTCCAGACGCCCCAGGTTGGTCTGGATGGGCTCTGTGGAAATCCCTAATGAGGGATTTGTCCAAGACGTGGCGAGCCGGAACCCACTGTCGTTCCTCAGGACCATAACCCTCCCAGTCGATGAGGTACTGGGTGCCTCGACCCCATTTACGGGACTTAAGGATCCTCTTCACGGTGTAAACCGGAGAGCCATCCACCAGGCGGGGGGGAGGTGGGGGCGTGGTGGTGGGAGACAGACTGGAGGTGTTGACAGGCTTGATACGGGATACGTGGAAGGTGGGGTGAACCTTCATGGTAGAAGGCAGACGGAGACGGACCGCCACAGGATTGATGATTTTGATGATGGGAAACGGTCCAATGAAGCGTGGCGCCAGCTTCTTGCTGTCCACCCTCAGAGGAAGGTCCCTGGTGGACAGCCAAACCCTATCTCCCACTTGATAGGTTGGAGCAGGAACCCGCCGACGATTGGCTGCACGGGACTGCCTCTGAGATGCGGCGAGTATGGCCTTCCTGGCCCTTCTCCAGGCTCGCCGACATCTCAGAGCAGAAAGACGGGCGGACGGGACTCTGGACTCTACCTCTTCGGTGGTAAAAACTGGCGGTTGGAAACCGTAAACCACATAGAAGGGAGAGAGGCCAGTAGAGGAGGAGGGTGTAGCGTTTATCGCATGTTCCACCCAAGGTAAGTTCTGCGCCCATTTAGAGGGGTCCGCCTGGCAGAAAAGGCGGATCTTCGTCTCGACCTCCTGGTTCATCCGTTCAGTTTGTCCATCTGACTGGGGGTGGAAACCGGAGGAGAGATTTACAGAAATCCCCAGCATCGCACAGAACTCCTTCCAATAACGAGCCACAAACTGGGGACCCCGATCTGACACAATGTCAGAGGGCAGACCGTGCAGCCTGAAAACCTCCCTGGCAAGGATGAACCCCATCTCCTTGGCAGAGGGAAGCTTGTTTAAGGGGACCAGATGGACCATCTTAGAGAAACGGTCAACGACCGTGAGGATGACCGAATGACCGTCAGAGGAGGGGAGACCCGTGATAAAGTCCATAGAGAGGCTGGACCACGGTCGAGGAGGGACTGGGAGAGGATGAAGCAAGCCAGAAGGGGGACGACGAGACACCTTAGCCTGGCTGCAGGAGGGACAGGCTGCGACAAACTCCCCAACATCTCTGACCAGAGACGGCCACCAGAACTGAGATCTGATGAGGCGAATGGTCTTGCACACGCCTGGATGGCCGTATAATCGGGAGCTGTGACAGAACTCTAGCACCTTAGCTCTGAGTTCAGGGGGGACAAAGAGCCTGTCCTTGGGGCAGGCTTCGGGCATCTGGACAGAGACGAGGGATTCCCTTACCTCCCTCTCAAGTTCCAGGCGGGAGACAGCACACCTCACAGAATCCGGCAAGATGAACCCCCGTTCCTCCTCCGGATCCCCCTCGTTAGCCTCGAAGACCCTTGACAAGGCATCCGGCTTGGTGTTTTTAGACCCCGGTCTGTAAGAGAGGGTGAAACTGAACCGACTGAAAAATAGTGCCCACCTGGCCTGCCTGGGGTTGAGTCTTTTTGCTGTCTTGAGGTACTCCAGGTTGCGATGATCAGTCCAGACTAGGAATGGTATCTTGGAGCCCTCGAGCCAATGCCGCCACTCTTCAAGGGCCAGTTTGACTGCCAGGAGTTCTCGGTTGCCCACATCGTAGTTCTGCTCAGAACTGGATAACCTCCTGGAAAAAAAGGCACAGGGGTGCACACGACCATCCTCCCCCTGCTGGCTGAGGATGGCTCCGACTCCAGAGCTAGAAGCATCTACTTCAACTATGAACTGCTTCTCAGGGTCAGGAGAAACGAGGACCGGGGCTGAAGTGAACAGCTCTTTAAGGCGCCTGAAAGCCTTGTCTGCCTGTTCATTCCACAAATACTTAGTTTTACAAGAGGTGAGGGCGTGGAGAGGAGAGGCTACCTGGCTGTAGTTTTTGATAAACCTCCTATAAAAATTAGCAAATCCCAGAAATCTCTGGAGTTGCTTACGGTCCACCGGAGTAGGCCACTCCGTTACGGCCCGAACCTTGGCTGGGTCCATGGCAATCTGCCCAGGCGACAGAATAAACCCAAGGAAGGAGGTAGAAGTAGTATGAAACTCGCATTTTTCTGCCTTAACATAAAGTTGATTTTGAAGGAGGCGGAGGAGGACAGAGCGGACGTGTTGCTTATGAGAAGCCAGGTCCTTGGAATAAACGAGAATATCATCAAGATAAACGAAGACGAACCGGCCGATCATGTCCCCAAGAACCTCATTAACCAGGTTCTGAAAGACTGCTGGGGCATTAGTTAGGCCAAAAGGCATCACCAGGTATTCGTAATGGCCGGTGGGGGTGTTAAAAGCGGTCTTCCACTCGTCTCCCTCCCTAATCCGGACTAAGTGGTAGGCGTTGCGGAGGTCCAACTTGGTAAAAACTTTAGCCCCTTGGACCTGGTCAAAAGCAGAGTTCATCAAGGGAATAGGATATCGGTTCTTAACCGATATGTCATTTAAGCCCCTATAATCAATGCAGGGGCGGAGGGAGCCGTCCTTCTTTTCAACAAAGAAAAATCCCGCCCCAGCTGGAGAGGACGACGGGCGGATGATGCCTGCTCTTAGGGACCCATTAATGTAGTCCTGCATGGCCTGGGATTCTGGAGGGGATAATGAGTAAAGGCGGCCTCTGGGTGGGGCGGCGCCTGGCAACAGGTCGATCGCACAATCATATGGGCGATGAGGAGGTAAACTCGTGGCCTTGGCCTTATTAAAGACCTCCTTTAAATCATGGTATACGGAAGGAACTCTGGACAGGTCCGGGTAAAACTCGTCTGCTTTACCTTCGGGAGAGCAGGGAGGGTGAGCAGAGGACAGACAGGACTCGGAGCACGAAGAGGCCCAACCCGTAATCTCGTTACGCCTCCAATCAATCTGGGGGTTGTGTTTGCGGAGCCAGGTAGCGCCCAGGATCACTGGAACCTGCGGGGAGTCAATAACCATAAAGGTGAGTCTCTCTTTATGATTACCTCCCAAGGTCATCTCCACCGGCTCAGAGAGGAGGCGTGATTGGTTGAGCTCGTGCCCATCCAGGGCGAGAACACTGCGGGCTGAAGAGGCGTTCTGTAGTGGGATGTTAAGCTTCCTGGCCAGGCCCTCGTCCAGAAACTCAGTGTCGGCTCCTGAATCAATAAAAACCGAGAGCCTGTGGGACTGTGAGGAGAAAGACAGGGTAGCAGGAATTAAACGGTTAGGTGGGACAGCAAGCTTGGTGTAGCTCAGTAGGGATGCCCCACCCCCTACTGAGCTTGGTCTTTTAACGGGCAGTTCCGGACTTGGTGGCCCACCCCTCCACAGTACAGGCAAAGTCTCTGCTGTTGCCTGCGCTGGTACTCATCCTTGGTTAGGCCCACCTTACCCAATTGCATGGGCTCTGGCTCTGAAAGCTTGGGCGAAACCGGTGACGTAACAGGGGAAGGAGCCGAAACTCGAGGGGGAACAGAAGACGTCGAACGCCGTTCCCTTCGCCGTTCCATGAGGCGGAGATCCACTCTGTTAGCCAGCTCCTCGAGCTGCTTCAGGGATTTAGGGTACTCTCGAGTGGCAAGCTCATCCTTAATCTTATCGTTGAGCCCAAAAATAAAAACGTCCATAAGGGCATACTCGTTCCAGAGGCTGTCGGCAGACAACAAATGAAAATCAATAACATAATCTGCCACAGACCTATCTCCCTGTCTCAGGGTCAGAAGCCCCCTAGAGGATTCCCGGCAGGGCAGCAAGGGACTGAAAACTCTAACAAGCTCCGTGGAGAAGTCATGATATGAGTGGCAGATGCGCGAGTCATTTTGCCACTCGGACGTTCCCCACAACCTGGCTTTGCCGGCTAGCAGTGAAATCACGTACGCTACTTTGGACCGGTCTGAAGGGTATGAGGAAGGTTGCAATTCAAAGTGTATCTCACACTGTGTGAGAAAAGCCCTGCAATGTTCTGGATCACCGGAGAACATTGCCGGCGGGGAGAGACGGGGCTCCGACGAGGATGACGTCACCGGAAATGACGGAGGGCCAGAGGAAGCGGCTTGCGGAAGTGAAGGCTGCGTGCTCCCCTGAGTACGAAGATGGCCTAAAATCTCCGAGACGCCGGCTTCTAATTCAGAAATGGATTTCTCTACCCCCGCACGCCACTGGGTTTCGGGTACAGGGTCCATGTTTGGCCAGAACGTACTGTGATGAATTTAGGAGGACCCAAGAAATACCCGAAAACAAGTGAGTACAAAAATAATATCAGTCTTTATTTTTGACGCTGCGGCTCGGCCCCTGGTTCGGCTCGCACTCTGCGACTGGCCGCTCCTGAGTCTCAGGTTAGTGACCAGCAGATATTAACAGGTTTGTTAGAGAGAAGTGAGGCCACTAACCTGGACGTGCTGAGGGCAGAACTCTGACTCCTTGTTACGAAGGCGTCCGAGAGGGGGTTATCCAGGGCTCTTTTGTCCAGGTCCGGTCCGGGTCTTTGTCAGGGGGAAATCCGTTTAGTTCAGGCAGCGGTCTCCAAGGGGGAATCCAATAGAGCGTCCAGGTCCAGGTCCAGGTCAAATCCAGAAGGCACAGACAGAACAGGGGGGGCAGGCGAACTCGTTTACTCACGGACAGGCTGGGGTCGGAATCACGGTGAGGCAGTCCAAAACTCTGAGGCTGACAGGCAGAACCCAGGCAGGCAGACAAATCCAAAGGGGCAGGCAGGTATCCAAAAAACAGAGGCAGAACAGGTCGAGAGGCAGACAGGCAGACAGGAATTTCAAAAATGCTGGAAGCGCTCACCGTATGGCTAGAGACGTTCTGGCACTGGAGGCTACGATGAGCAGAGCTTTTAAGCAGACAGGGTGGAGACAGATACAGGTGTGCTGATTGCAATCAGCAGCTCCAGTGCCAGAAACGTTACATTTTATACTTATTCCTAACGGTCGTTTAAGTGTGTGAAACAAGTAAGTATAATAATGTTATGTTCTCAGCAGTATGTATTCAAAGTACAATAGGAACATAATAATGACGTGCCCTTATTGCCTTTTCATTAGGCTGTGACAGAGAGCCACGTTTTCATAGAGCATGAAAAGTTGGAACCAACTCTATTGATCCTCTCCACGAAAACCTTTGGTAAAAGATGAATGTTTTACATGATGTGAAGAGAAACAAGAGTTAATAGTTTTAACCTGTGAAATGGACCGATACATTCACCACTACTCGAGTCTGAGTGACGGTCTCAGATAGAATTAAATGAAAACACGGAAAAAGCAAACTAAATAACCCGCAAAACAGAGATTATGGGTTTACCAAAATATATAAATAAAGGTGATCTATTAAAAAATATATACTTTTTTGGCTGTAATAGTGTGAAACTTATTTGTCTTAAATTATCAGAACAATATCAGAACAATTAGCATAAAAGTAAATTGAGAATAATGGTGTGACATTTTAGCTGCACCTTTGTAGAAATATTTCAGGGGTTTCTTCTTCTTTTCTTTTTTTTTTTAAACTTGAGGGTTTTTTTCTTACTTTGTTACTGCATTTAAGATACAAAATTAAAGATTAGTGAGAAAAACTGATTTATTGATTATACACACTTTGGAATCCTGAGCAAAAGAGGGCAATATTTACAAACGGGAAAACGTTAAATTAGTCAATATTTGATGAATTAGAACCATGTTGTTGCAATTTACTTTTGTTTATTTTTATTTAAACGCAATGGATTTTAACATGTTATCATGGTACAGCAGACTGTTTGCTTTAAGGATGGTAAAAGCAGACTTTATATGTTTTATTCAGTAAGCCAGATTTAGAAACCATTCTCTTAAACAGTAATGCTGGAATTACTCCCAAAAAAAAAAGAAAAAAAAGAAACAAACAAAGCGATACACAGGTAGATTTAGTTTACTAATAAATACAGTAAGATAGTATTCAAAACCTCTGGAGTTTTTTCACATTTTGTCATGTGTATAAACAAAACCTTCAGTGCGTTGTTTGGCATTTTTATGTTGGCTGCTTTTATTGTTTGGGGATGCTTTATTCACTAGACACAGGGAAACTGGTCAGAGTCAAAAAGGGGGCTTTGATGGAACTAAATGCAGTGCAATCCTTGAAGAAAATCTGACAAAAGACTTGAGATTAGGGAGGGGGGGGGTAGACTCACCCTTTAGCAGCACAGCAACCCTAAACAAACAGAGCAAAACAGACATCTACCCGGAAATTACTTTGACCGTCTGGTTAGGGACGTCGTGACGATTATGAAGTGGTCTGATCACACAAGCTTTGCCCCCCCCCCCCCCCCCCCCCGCGCGCACGAGTCTGTCGATTGAGATAGGCGCATCGTGACGCTCACATCCTGCCGCATCCAGATCTCCCCCCCCCCCCCCCCCCCCCACCTCCCGCATGACAATGTTGACTGCAATCGGCGCATCATAACGCCCGCATCCTCCCGCGTCCAAACCGATTGACCCGCAAGTCATGAAGCCAGGGGCGATTGTAGGATCTGACCTTTAGGGGTGCTCAGAATCAGTGTTGACTGTGATTCCTGGCATGAGCAACAGACTTTCCATTTTTAGTCCAGACGTAAGATTGTGGGAGTGACTATTTTTTTAGCTAAAGCTCATCAAAGACGCTACAGTATATATAGGCCCATGACAAACAGAGGCAGTGACAAACAGATTGAAATGTTTTCACGTGATAAAACCTTGTGCATTTGTAAAACCTGCATGATGGCAATAGTTAGACTAGCTATATTGATAAAAGTGAGGAATAATTTCCCTAAGGAATGAAAACTAACTTTGCTTTCATTAAATTTTATTTTCTCTGGCTTAACAGAGCAAAACATGGTAGCCCACAAAAACCTTTTGTTGCACAGTGTTTGTCACCTGGCTGAAAAAAGGGCTGATACTACTACACTTTCCTTATAGTCATATTGCTTTGCTGACAAGAGAGACACATTTATCAGTTTTGATATATACCCAGTTGTGGAGAAGCATTTATATACATACATACATACAGTGTGCGATTTGCAAAAAAAACAGGGGGGGGGGGGGTCATTTCCTCGATTAATCACATAATGTCGATAGGTAACTCGATATTAATTGCAAATTAATTGTATGTTTTATCCTTTTATTTCTGAAAGTGTAATAGCCTGTTTGGGCATTTTAATATGCAATTTTGCAATAAATGACACTAATAAAATACATGCTTGTACAAAAACATTTTTATTTTGTTATTTTTCAAGCACTTTTGAGAATTGGAATGAAAACATCCTAGTGCCAAATGTTAAACTCTGGACAATGATGGCTAAATGACTAATCATGACACCCTGATGTTTACACAATGTGTAAAAAAAATTGTAAATAAATACCATGCCGATATATTTTTTTGCCTCTTAAACAAAGATAGACATGGTATTAGGCATTAATTGTATTGTTCATTTTTTCACTCTCTCTCACACACATCTAATTCTGAGCTTTCACACCAACAATAACTTCTTTGAATATTTTTGCTTGCTGTTTATATCCATATTTATACAGTTTAAGCCTGGAAAAAGGTTTTAAATCTCCAGGTCATTCCAGTCTTACACTTTGCTTGCAACTGGCCAGGAGCTTAATACCCTGAATGAGACTGTTTAGCAACTGTTTAGTAACTCCAGGTCCTTTGTTTGGCAACGTGATTCAGCCTTAGTTTGTCAAATACAGAGAAAACAAATTATTAAGCATTAAAGTACGGTTTATGGGTTGGGTTTCTGCAATGTTCTCAGCATGTTAAAAACTCATCTTCAGAACCAATGTCTGCTCAAAATGGTGATCTGCACCACCAAGTAATCTACTTTCAGTTATCACCGGTTATTGCACCGTAAACTGCAGAGTTGCTCTGTCTGCCTTTACTACCCTCGGCTCCTATGGCGGAGGGATATTTCAGCTGGATACAAAGTGTCTAATGCAGGCAGGTCTCTTAATAACCGCTGTTTCGTCACTTATTTTAGAGCCCAAATAAGCGATTTCACTTTCAGAAGCGTGCCCAAAAAAACCGCAACCCGTGACTTTTACAAGTGCCTTTAGAATGAAAGAAGCCCAAAGTCGCATGAAATTAACAGCCTGTGCAACAGTGAGCGCGGGTCTGTTTTGCTACAGTCTTTAGCTCTCTTGAAACTACGGAAAGCGCCGAGGGTAAAAGAAACACAGTCCGGAGAGCACGGCAGGGAAAAAACATTAGGGAACGGTGTGTGTTTTGACGCGCAATTAACGCCGACAACAAAAAATGTCGGCTTTGTGGTCTTACGCGTTGAAAACTGACAGCCCTAATTTATATACATTTTTAAATTCAAACCAGAGGGGGGGGTGTATCCCCCCCCAGGGATAAAACATGAATGACCAGAGGGGGGGACGTCACAAGCAGAGCTGATATGCCCCCCCCCCCCGGCATATCACACCCAGCATACATATACATACACACATACATATCTATCTATCTATCTATCTATCTATCTATCTATCTATCTATCTATCTATCTATCTATCTATCTATCTATCTATTGTAGTGGATTAATATCAATATAGTGGATTAATGTCTCACAATGAATATATTCTTATCACAATGGTTAAAGGGTGTGCTTTAACACATATTGGCAGTGGAAAAATACCTGAACCAAAGATCAAGCTATACTGCAAGGTAAACATGCAATGTAAACAAAACGTGTATGGTCCAAAGGTCTGGAAGGGGAAATGATGTGTAGCCATCTGGAATGGGCAAAGATGTAATGATGTGTAGTGTAGTGGATTAATATCTCACAATGCATGTATTTTTGTCACAATAGTTGAAGGGTGTGCTTACATATCTCACAATGAATGTATTCTTGTCACAACGGTTAAAAAGTGTGCTTTAACATGTATCTAAGAAAAATGTGTGTGTGTGTGGCAGCCCTGAGGTCAAGATAGGAGTTAGAGGGTTAATGCACACAAACCCTGGCAGTGGAGAAATACAGGATGCACCATAGAAACATCTGAACCAAAGATCAAGTTATACTGTAATGCAAACAAAATGTGTATGATGATGGTCCGGAAGGGGGGATGATGTGTAGCCGTCCAGAATGGCCAAATGATGTTAACGTAATGAGGTGTAGCCATCTGGAAGGATGTAATGATGTGTGTGTAGACATCATATTCGTAGACGCGTCGTTGGGCGCAGGTTTGCACGTCAACGTCACCACCTTATTGTATGTGGCAGAAAAAGGTGAAGTTCTGTTGTAGTGAACGTGGATCAGAGAAGATGCCTCATTCCTGTGCTGCATGAAAATGTATTCGGGCTGATTTCACTATGTGGAATGTATTAACTTTGATCCATTTTTAATACACATTTATGAAGGTTTAACATGCTTTTATATGCTTCAAGGCCGTGTCTGTTTCTCAGAGGAGAAGATTGTGAATAAATTAAGGTAAAATGCTCTGTTTACGAGTAAAAGTATCAGGAGAGAGTTTCAAGGCCAGTTCCTAGGCAGTGGGAAAGAACAACAACTCCAGTTCACACGCAGCAGGAGAAAACAACAAAAGAAGATGGTTATTAGGGAGTAAGATAGCGATAAGGTGTGTGCGTCATTCATTGTGTGACGTTGTATAATCTATTTTCTAAAATTAATAAAACAAGCCTAAACGGGGAGGAGAGAGAGAGAGAGTTGTTGCCTGGAGTCGGCAGGTGTATCTTCTCTTCCTTTTGCAAAGGTGAAATGGAATTCTGCGTCCTGGCTGAGTTATTATTTTAAGTCCTGCACAACGAATTAACAAACCCGGGGAAGCAAGACGGCTTCAACAACTACTTGTATCTGCCTTCTATAAACTAAGGCTGCACCATGTTGCAAAACTGGACACACTTAAGCTGGAGAGTGGCAACACTAGGAAAAAGCTGTGCAAGACCACTCTTTTTCAAGGTTTTTAGCTTGCATTTAGTACAGACTATTGTATTTAGACATAGATTTGCATATATAGATTTTCAAGTATTATAAATAAGCAAAATAAATAGCTGTGTTTTTATATATACATCTATATATATATATATATATATATATATATATATATATATATATATATATATATATATATATGCACTTTTATGTAAACAAAGCCTCAATCATCATTGTTCAATAAGCACCCTACTACATCATTATCTTTATCTGTGACTTTCCTGAATGCTAAAAAACAAAAAGTTTATTCTGTTTGTCAGGGTTTTTTGCCTTCATTATGTGTAATGTGAACCGGAGTAGCCAAAGAGAAATGTCACTGCGGTGACAAATAAAATATTCTTGATTCTTGAATTCTTGATTCTTCTGCTAACCGCAACTGTTGTGCTAATTGCTAATATTTCAAGGTATATTGTAAAAAACAGATTCAAATCTAAGATCTTTAATCACGTTTTTATTTTAAAATAGTAAAATCCAGTGTAACAAACCTGCTCCTATACACAGTGTGACGTCGCCTTTGATCTATCCATCCATCATCTATATCTTCTTATCCTTGTCAAGACTTGATGCAATCTGATGAGTTTCCTTCTATAGGAACCTTTTTGACCAATCTTTCTGTTAGATTTGATTGAATTTGACTTTATAAAGTACCTTGAGATGGCGCTATATAAATACAATTGAATTAAAATTTTTGATAAGTGGATTCCTACTTACAGATTAATCTACAGTCTTTGTGTATTGATTTTTGTATTTCCAGATGTCTCGTGTTGTGCAATTACACATTGTTTAAAAGTTATTTAATGTTTACTAAATAACTCTCTGTCTGTTAGGTATTGTCAGGCAAATATCAGCTCTAGAGCTGATATCAGGACAATAGTTCAAAGGGATGATTTGAGCACTGACGTTCTTTTAACAGCAAACTCTGCACACATATAGAATAAATTAGTGACAATTCCAAAAAAAGTAAAAAAAAAAAAAAACAACTGGACTTTTTTCCGAAGTTTGAAGACATTTCGCTGGAGTAGTGTGGAGTTCCAAGCTTTGTATTATCGCCCAAAAAAGGTGTCGTTACGTCTTAGATAACATGCAAATTAACCCGAAACTGGTCCACCTCTTAGCAATGCAGAGTCGTTATTGGCTTGCAAATTAACCCGAAACTGGTCCGCTCATTTACAATGGGGAGTCGTTAGGGTCATCGTTGGCCTGGTTTACAGACAAGATGTTGTGATCACCTGCATGGAGGTGAAGATTGAGGTGTAAATTGGAAGGATTCAAACCCATTGCTGTGTTGTAAGTTTTTGAAAGTTGAAACCTGAGTCCTCCTCCTCTGTTTAAAGTTGTTTTTTATCTCTTAACGTAAATGGATTCCTTCACTCCCCCTTTCGAACAATATGTCTTCTTTGTCCAAAATGTGAACATTTTGGTCCTCAAAAGAGTGTCCTTTGTACTTAAAGTGTAGGTGGAAAGCAGAGTCTTGTCCTGAGGAGGTAGCTCTCCTGTGTTGAGCCATGCGTCTGTGGAGAGGTTGATTGATTTCTCCAATATAAAGATCAGAACATTCCTCACTGCACTGAACTGCATACACCACTCCGCTCATCTTAGGTTTGGGGGTTTTGTCCTTAGGATGCACCAGCCTCTGTTTGAGGGTCCTGTTTGGTTTGAAATGTACTGGGATTTTGTGTTTGGAGAAAATCCTCTTGAGTTTCTCCAAACCTCTTGAGTTTCTGGGATACAAAATCCCAGCACATTTTCAAACCAAACAGGTTTCTATCTTTGTACGTATTATCCCAAACCTCTATGCGATAACTAATGTATGGAAGAACTAATGAATTGTATTATGTCGTGCTCTATAATCAAGCAGGTGTCTTACTCTAGACAGTATTTATATACTTCTTGCCATTTTTAATTTGCTATTTGGGGTTTCCAGCTTACTTCATGATTTAAAATCACGTCCAGAAATGCATGTTCATTAACTCTCTCAATATTAATGTTGTTTATTTGAACATTTACTTGAGTGTCTTTCGGTCATTTGCCAAAAATTATCATTTTAATTTTAGAAATGTTCATTGATCATTTTCCCTTCCCTGGGCTGCCACCTTATCGTGGCAGAGGGGTTTGAGTGTCCCAATGACCCTAGGAGCTATGCTGTAAGAGGCTTTATGCCCCTAATAGGGTCAACCAAGGCAGAAAGGTCCTAGGTGAGGGACCAGACAAAGAGCAGCCCAAAGACCCCTTATGATGAGTACAATAAATGGACGTAGTGTTCTGTCGCCTAGCCGCGGGTCACCGGGGCCCCACTCTGGAGCCAGACCTGGCTGGGATTTTACCCATGGAGCCCGGCTGGGCACAGCCCAAAGAGAAAACATGGGTCCCCCTTCCAGAGGGCTCAATGTTGTTTCTATTTTTTTTTAAACAAATTTACTAATACATCAACCACAATAGTTATAACAGTGACCTGCTTCATGTTCCTGATAGTGATGCATAACTGGATGTCAAATATTATTCGGGCATTGAAGTTATGGAGGCCATGTTTTTTATTGAGCAAAGAAAGAAGTTCTTCTTTTTCTGTGGCTGTTTTGAGGTAAATTTGAGGACTGTGCATGTCAGAATGGTTATATTGTGAATAAAGCCAGGTGCACATTAATTGCTGTGGCTGAACTTCCAAGAAACTCGTGCCGGATTTGAATGGTCATCCAACAACTGGTTCAGCAAAATATTATGCTCTTTATGACCAATTTCATGAGGACAACACCAAACGTGCCAGAGATAGCCTAGGAAAACTTGCCCATGTCCTGGAACTTGTTGGAAAAATGAACAGTCAAGCAGCTGAGCAGATGTTTGCAAAAATTAAGGGAAAAAAACAAATTACTTATTGAACAAAGCATTATGAACCACCCATCTGTTCCTCATGAGAAATATCATAACCCACTACAATGTTCATAAAACAAACCCTTGAACAGAATAACAAAGGTTTTTGGAATCTGGATAGCAATGAACAGCTACAGTGAAGTTGTGTTGGGTAAATTTTCAAACATTGATCTTTGTGCATTAGTACCACTGTGCAGTACACTTTGCTACTTCTTTTTGGTGTTTAATTGATATATGTGTGCATATGATTACGAAATATTGCAGGTTCCGAGACATACACATTAGATCAGTGGTCCCCAATCCTGGTCCTCGAGGGCCGGTGTCCCTGCAGGTTTTACACGTGTCCCTGATCCAACACACCTGACTTACCTCCCCAGTATGATGTCAAGTTCTCCAGAGTCCTCCTAATGACCTCATTATTTGACTCAGGTGTGTTGAAGCAGAGTGACAAATAAAAGTTGCAGGACACCGGCCCTCGAGGACCAGGATTGGGGACCACTGCCTTAGATGAACCTGTATCAATGGACACTAATGTGCCTGCTAGTGAGTAATTATTTTTCTGTCATCTTACTGCTGTTTTCATGTGTAACAAGAGGTACGTACAATGTTGCTCTGTGCCCCCCGGCTGCTATTTGCAGTATGCCCCAACAAAGGCCCTTGGTTATTTAGCAGCAACAAAGGCCTCGGAGAATGATAATGGTTAGATAAGGACTCTTTCCAGACATGAAAGGAAATAGCTGGTGGGTACGTGACTAGACCATTCCCAAATACACACCCATGTGAGAGAAAAGACCTATAAGAGGGAGTTGAAAGAAATGAGATGCGGGACTTTGTAACCGTGAACCATGTATGTGAATAAAAGAAGTCCCCCATACCTATTGGTGTGGTAATGTGTCAGTCTGCTGTTTAACAAGCTTTGATAAGCCTGAGAACAAGTCAACCACGAGAAAGGAATACGGGCTACAACTCCGTCGAGTCACTAACTTGTAACTCAATCTGTTTTGAAAGCCAGCTACCTTGTAGCCAGACATGTGGCTTGGAGTAAGAAACCCTTCAACATAGCAGAACATTTGATTCTGTCTGCAAGTGTGGATATGCACAGTGAGATGATAGGAGAGGCAGCTGCAAAGAAGTTGCTGACCATCCCACTTTCAAATTGTTAGAAATGTGATGTATGAGTGGAACTTCAGTTATCCTGGGAGCGGCATGCTCATTTAGATAGTCTAGAACACAAGGCTATGGCACAAGGCTATCAGCACCCCAACGGTAACACACTATTTAACTGATGACATGTGAGGAAGTGTACAGCCCTTGCATGGGGGTGTACCTAGACTCCTTTATAATGCGTGTGGGAGGATCAGTCGGGGCTGTTGCTACATTCCTTTTCAGTGTCATGTCCATTCAAGAGCCCGTCAGCACTGATGTGTCTGTAAACATTTCTCTGACTTTACTAAATTAAACCAGTTAAAGTATAGATTTCTGCTTTGTGCGTCATATATTCAAAACACTGGCCTGAGTGTCAGTATAACACATGATTAGCTGTTCTCCAGAATGTTACATGTTAAGGAAAAGTGTTTGTTTTCAGTTTTGTGATAAGGATATTTTCTGTCTCTCTCTACAGATGTGTTGAATCATGGCCAACAGTTAAACATTTAAAACACTGTTGTGCCATGATGTTAAAGAGGAAATCCGGTCAACAAGTAAAAATCAGGGGACCATTAGCTATAACTAAAACTAATACGTTTGTGGTTATTTAATGAACTTATCTTTAATCAATAAGAAAATAAAAACATAAATTGTCGTCTGGATCACTGTGTATGGGGGCGGCCATTACTGCCCATATTTGGGCAGTAAGGGCCGTTTGACATCACATCCTGCGACGTGGAAAAGCGGAGCGGCGACAGCATTTCTCCGCTCTTTCCAAGCAAAGTCAATAGGAGCCGTTCTACACAGCTGCGATCATCAACATTTTTTTCGGATTTCCAGAGGACTTCACCACTGACATTCGCGAGAGCTATTGTTACAGCAACAATGCTCACGTGCATGGCCATTGGATGTTCCAACACAACTGGTAAAAGTAGAAAAAACATTGCTTATTTCAACTTCCCGATTCATGAGCCACCGGGCTCGTCGCTGGATTGCCAACTTGAAGAGAGCAGATTTGGGATACCACATGTGATGTGGTATCCCTCCGCCCCAGCATGTCCTGGAACGCTTTTATATTTTAATATTTATACAATAATGACCACCTGCCCTAATTACTAGGGGGCAAATATAACTCAAGTCACTTCAGCGTGGTCTCTCCTCCGCTGCAGCGCCGGTAAAGCCGTGCTGCTGCGGAGCGCGCACACATATACGCGCGCGTATATATGGGGGGGCCCGACTGAGTTTGCACTGGAAATAGGTACGGCTGGATTCCGTCAAAAGTCCGGTTTCTGTCAAGAAACTCTTCTAAAAAAATTCATATTGCTATCAGATGATGATAGCTCCACGGAACTCCCATCACTGTCACTAAGTACTTCATCACTCTCTGCTTCGTACAGAGCACCAGTCGTCGCCATCTTGGAAAATAGTGCGTCGTTGCTCAACAGCGGGTCCGCTGAGTGACATCTAAAAATGGCAGGTGACAGTACTATTCTTGACCAAGATGGGTTCCTTCACATAAACATGATTAAATGAAAATTATTCCTAATTAAAAAAACGTATAATTTATTGCACAGTATGTAGTAGTTTTATATTTAAAGTACTTTCAGCAGTTTGAATTCTGATTTTGACCGGACTTCTCCTTTAAAACCATGATGAGAAAAATCAAGTCGGATTTAATTGGCAACATGTGACATGGGGGAGGAAACAAAATGAAATGGGCGGAATTTCACACATTCCAGGCAGAGACAGCCTCTCTCAGCAGGGTGCCCTGCCATGAGGTCTGAGTACTTCTGCCTGGGGCTCTCAAGGAGAGGGGGCTGGGGCCAGCCGACCCTGCAAACCACTTGGGGCTCAAGGCAAGGCAAGGCAAGGCAAGGCAAGGCAAGGCAAGGCAAGGCAAATTTATTTATATAGCACAATTCAGTACAGAGACAATGCAAAGTACTTTACATGATTAAAATATAGGAATAAAAGCAAGTAAGGATAGAATGTAGAAACAACAAAGAACATTAAAAACAGTAAAACAGTTTAACTAGAACATTCAGAGGCAATTTCAAACAAATGTGTTTTTAATCTCGATTTAAAGGAACTCAGGCTTTCCTCACTTTTACAGTTTTCTGGAAGTTTGTTCCAGATAAGTGGAGCATAGGAACTGAATGCTGGCTCAGACTCAAAACCATTCTTCTTCCTGGGACTCACTGAGACAGAGTCCCTCTGGACAAGCCAGCCAGACACGGGGCTTCATGGAGCCCGAAAAAGACCCATTGTGTTTTAAAAACACATGGAGCTACCAAGTAGCTCCCTCTAGCATTGTGATACCATGTCATTGCCGATGTGATTGTTTTTTCCCTTATGGTTATAACAACGTTATCTCCACAAGGGTTTTATACATTGATGGGATATTGATGTTTGTGTTATCCGTCCAATCATTATTGCTAAAATAAAGCCGAAAATCCACTAGCCAAACAGCTATTAGCTTCTGATAACTTCCGGTTCCCGGATAGACACGAAAAAAGCTTGTTTCAAGCAGAAGGTTTGTTTCATTTCGCTCCGCCATTGTTCGATAGTGCTACGAGCGTTATTACAGCATTAATACGGAATATTAATGCTTTTAATGGCGTTTTGTTTAACTTTAGGATTAGACGATTTTAGCGACTGGTCGCTACATCGACCCCTAGCCTCCCGGAGGTATAATTGCATCAATAAAATCAAGCATCCCTAAAGTTAATGATTTTACTGAGAAAATTATTCTTTAAAATTTTATTTTGTCAAATAATGTTTTGTTTAACTCAGGATTTGCATTGTGAATGGGTTGGAAAACATACCAAATGTTGTTCAGAATTAGTTAAGCTAATTTAACCTCAATTCACATTCTTTAGGATGAACTTTGGTTCTTTAACTCAGATCTGCAGTGAACCCGGATTCACTGAATTATTCTGATGATGATCACCACTTTTATGTTGTCTTTTTTCTTTTGCATGTACATAGTTCCTCAGCTTAGCTTATTTTTTATCTTCATTTTGCTTAGTAGTTTAGTTAAGTTTCACTAGCCTAGTAGAGAGGATTTGTTGATTGAAATATAGTGTTAATTCAGATAAACAGCATTATATAGTGATGTCCTCTGGATGTTCATTTTATTTCTGTTAATGAATTCTTGAACTTGAAGAGAAGTTGTCTCTCATTTATTCTATGTGTGTGCAGAGTTTGCTGTTAAAACATTTCCAGTGCTCGAATTATCCCTTTCAACTATTGTCCTGATATCAGCTTAAGAGCTGATATCCACTGGACAATACCTAACAGACAGAGAGTCATGCATTCAACATTAAATTACTTTAAAACAGTGTCTAATTCCACAACAACACTTTCGGTATTTCACAGTCTTTCTCTCAAACTCACACAACAAAACTGAAAACTTGACACCACAGACCAGACATTCATCTGTTCTATTTAATGAGTTTCTTCTGTGTAGTGTGATCTCTTTTTGTCTGTTTGTTTTTATCTACCAGAGTTGGGTCTCACAAATATTAAGAAAATAATATAGAATTGGATCAAATCATAAAAGACAAGCAAACAATGATCATGTAACACAGCAGCTGGCCATAAATAAGTAAGCAAACCACTCATTTAAAGTTCAGGTTTAAGCTAGTGATTCAAAGTTTTAAAGTACCCAACAAACTTAATTTACATTTTGCTTTTACAAAAATTAAAATAGGGTTGGATGGAAGCCTGGTTCCAGCAGGTATTAAGGCTCTTCTAAATCTCTCAGTCCTGCATTGAACAGAGAGGAGTGGTCCACCACTATGTTCCAATTCATCAAGGGCCCATGAAGCAAATGACTTGAGATTGCTGAATCTCTCCACCACATCTCTCTGAATCCATCAGGGACACATGTCTGAAGTCATGTTTAAATTTCATTAAGTCATGATTTTATGATAAAACATACATAAGGATTTTTAGTAGCTGTGAATGTGACTACATAACTTCCTAACTGTATCATCAGTAGAGAAAACTGTGTCACCTCCGGGGTGGTATATGATAGATATGTGCCAATCTTTTTGGGTCGGTGCTATCTAAGTGTGCCATGCAGTTCTGGGATAAACAGTTTGTTCCACTTGACCTCGTTAATATCCTAACAAAATAGACGTGTAAACATATATTATCATTACTATTATTATGACTATGTAGACTATGTAGACTGTCTTCACCTATATAGTGTCACAGTATGTCAATGTAATAAACTTTTAAACAGTTTGGCATCGGGTGCACTAAATGTCTAAACTATTAAAATCAGTGTTTTAATTAGCTTTAATGGCTACTGACAGTCATCCACGTTGTACTCGTAAATAAGTAGATTGTGCTGTCACAGAAGAGAAGGGGTCTAGAACAGTGGTTCTGAACGTATTACTATTGAATAGTGCTACTGTGGGAGAACGTTAAAACTTAGAAAAACCAAAAAACCAAGACAAGACAAAATAACTGCTCTTTTCTCAGCCAGACTGGGAATCTCTATTTGCCATCCAGCTTCATCCAAGGATGAAACTGTATAAGCATTCATGCTTCTTTTTATAGTGTGTGTGCGTGGTCTGTGCGTGTGAGATCTTTTGGTCACCTATCCTGACCAGATGTTTTTCTATTATACCTGGAAAAATGCTTATACAATCATTATACTGTTATTAACATGAAATAACTAAACATTAATCTTCCTCTCTCTTGGCAAACACATCATCCAGTCTTTGTAACACACCTTCCAGATGTTCGAAATTTATTTATTTATTTATTCAAACATTAACATGTCTCCTTATCCTGCTTGAGTAAACAGCATTTCCTTTCTGTTAACAAAGTAAATGTGTTAGGCTGAAAAGGATAAGTACAGGGGTTGGACAATGAAACTGAAACACCTCTCATTTTAGTGTGGGAGGTTTCATGGCTAAATTGGACCAGCCTGGTGGCCAATCTTCATTAATTGCACATTGAACCAATAAGAGCAGAGTGTGAAGGTCCAATTAGCAGGGTAAGATCACAGTTTTGCTCAAAACATTGCAATGCACACAACATTATGGGTGACATACCAGAGTTCAAAAGAGGAGAAATTGTTGGTGCACATCTTGCTGGCGCATCTGTGACCAAGACAGCAAGTCTTTGTGATGTATCAAGAGCCACGGTATCCAGGGTAATGTCAGCATACCACCAAGAAGGACGAACCACATCCAACAAGATTAACTGTGGACGCAAGGGGAAGCTGTCTCAAAGGGATGTTCGGGTGCTAACCCGGATTGTATCCAAAAAACATAAAACCACAGCTCCCCAGATCATGGCAGAATTAAAGGTGCACCTCAAGTCTCCTGTTTCCAACAAATCTGTCCGTCGGGAGCTCCACAGGGTCGATATCCACGGCCGGGCTGCTATAGCCAAACCTTTGGTCACTCGTGCCAATGTCAAACGTCGGTTTAAAAGTGGAGGGAGCGCAAATCTTGGGCCGTGGACAATGTGAAACATGTATTGTTCTCTGATGAGACCACCTTTACTGTTTTACCCACATCCGGGAGAGTTACGGTGTGGAGAAGCCCCAAAGAAGCGTACCACCCAGACTGTTGCATGCCTAGAGTGAAGCATGGGGGTGGATCAGTGATGGTTTGAGCTGCCATATCCTGGCATTGCCTTGGCCCCATACTTGTGCTAGATGGGCGCGTCACTGCCAAGGACTACCGAACCATTCTGGAGGACCATGTGCATCCAATGGTTCAGACGTTGTATCCTGAAGGAGGTGCCGTGTATCAGGATGACAATGCACCAATACACACAGCAAGACTGGTGAAATATTGGTTTGATGAACATGAAAGTGAAGTTGAACATCTCCCATGGCCTGCACAGTCACCAGATCTAAATATTATTGAGCCACTTTGGGGTGTTTTGGAGGAGCGAGTCAGGTAACCTTTTTCCTCCACCAGCATCACGTCGTGACCTGGCCACTATCCTGCAAGAAGAATGGCTTAAAATCCCTCTGACCACTGTGCAGGGCTTGTATATGTCATTCCCAAGACGAATTGACGCTGTATTGGCCACAAAAGGAGGCCCTACACCATACTAATAAATTATTGTGGTCTAAAACCAGGTGTTTCAGTTTCATTGCCCAACCGCTGTATGTTTGAACAAGTTCAGTGAAGGCTGTGAGGTAATCCTGTACTTGTTCAGTGAAGGATGTTGAAAGAGGGGTGATAGATGACTCAAGTAGGAACAAAAAGAGGAAGATTGCTGTCTACTGAAATCAGCCCAAAAGAGAGGAAGAAACTTATTGACTGCAGCTAGCCGCTCCCTATTACAACATCAACAGGGATTTTGGCTGAAGAAAGGGGTTTTGCAACTCCCACCAGTGGTTTTCAAGCACGTATGCTCAGTGCTCAGTTCTCATAACAGAAGACACGTTACACGGAGCAGAAGAAGGAAGATTCAAGAAAGAAGACGCATGACAGAAGTAAGACGATTGACTGGCCAAAGGAGGAGCCTCTGTCTCGTGTCACGTTGTCAGGACGGAGACTCAAACTGTGAACCTTTGTGAGCAGGACATCATCTGGACATCAGAGCGTTGCCATTAAGAGGAGGAAAGTTCTTTATTTGATCAACTCTTTCGCCCAGGAAAAAGAGTCACCTTAGGATTCCATCTGCGGTATGGGTCTGTCTGCTCCCCGAAATTCAAAAGCCTCTCCTGAACATTTTAGTAATCAGCCCTAGATAGAGTTAAGAAGTTAGTTAAATTTTAATGTGTGATTTCTTCATTTGCTTTATTGTGCTGTTACTAATCCCCTGCTAAAGTTTACTAATCAAAGAAGCATTTAAAATTCTGTTAGAAGTTGTGGACATTTGATTTATTGAGTCAATATTTATTTAGCTCTTTAATGGTTGTAAAATAGACTTGGTGCATGGTTCTAAAAATGTTTAGGAGGTCTTTAAAGATTGCCTGCAGCAAACTTTAATAAACAGCACCCTTAGGGGACTGTTTATTAAAAGATTTAGTGACTTTTGAGTCACTAAAACTTAACCGATCCGATAACAAGTGCTGTTATGTAAGAGTAGGAGCCACCTTTAACTAAGGCGGTAGACAGGAAATAGGTGGCTACTAGGTTGCCTAACTTGTCTACTGGAAATGGGTGTGACCTTAGGAGGAAGATGGCTGGTAGATAGATTGTGTCCTACTTAGCTAAAAAGGTCTCATAGGAACTCTGAGCAAGGTAATGCTGGTTAGGTTCAGAGGTCTTTAGAACCATAGTTAGTTTGTTTAAATAAACAAAGAGAAGTATGAAGGAGGGGTTTAGTTCAAGTCTAACAACACTCTTACCCCTAAATAAAAGACAGTTAAGTCTACGAGAAACCTATTTAATAAATAGAGTCAATCTGTATCTAATATTGAATCAGTAGAATTACCATACAGGCGTTTTAAGAAGTTTTTTAGATAACATTATTGAACAAACAACATATTTAGAGACACAGCTGTAGCTCTACCAAGAGGAACCCTAATCAGAGAAACAGCCAACGGAAAATGTGTTGCATCACAACTAAAGTCTTGTGTTAAAGAGGCTGATGTATGTTACTGCTGGTCCTAGTTTTAAACCATAAATCTTTTTGAAGGTTGCCTGCCATAAAACCTCATGTGACTTGCCTGGTATCCCACAAGAATGGTGGATACCAGGCAAGTCACATGAATTTGAGTTGAGTGAATTTATAACCCTGCAGACTCCATACTATTTGCCCACCAGGCCACAAAGTTTAATAATATTATTTAAAACTTAGGCAAGTCTTACTGCTTTAGGAAAAATGCATTATTAATACAAAAACTGATTATATATTTCCATAACAATTGTCAGTCTAATCCGAGCAGCTTGTCAGTCCAAATAAACTTTCCGTAATCCCAAAAAGATAAAACAACAGATTCCAGGTTTTCTTTGAAAATAGAGATCCAATGTCAGACGTCTTACTTACTCAAAAAACAAGGTTACTCTAAACAGCTTTATTTCCTTTCAATATAAACAAATCAGTTTAAAAAAATCTATTACCTCCTTTTTTCTGTCTGCATACATAAAAGGGGCAAATAATGTTCAGACTTTCTCAGGAATTTAAAAAGTCATCATTAACAGAAACATCTGCTATAACCTTTCTCAGCAGGGCTGCATGTCTGGGGGTCTCTCTCCATGTGGGGTGGTGGAGTGTGTGTGTCTGTGTGTGTGTGGAGGGGGGGGGGGGTCTTCCTATTTCAAAGGTTACAGCAATGACGTCTTTAAAAATCTTTTCCCCCGTGTCCATGTGTAAGACAGTGTCTTCTGCAAACCTATTTTTTATGACATAAGGGTGAATACAGAGTCTCGATAAATGTTATCACATTTAAATCGCCTTTGTCTGGAAATGAAATGAAATGATATGATTAAACACACACACACACACATATATACATATACATATATATATATATATATATATATATATATATATATATATATATATATATATATATATATATATATATATATATATATATGTTTTATATATAAAAAGGATTGGAGGATATAAGGGATGCAGGATTCAAACCTCCAATAGTCAGGCAACCTACCAACTGAGCTCTGCCCAAGGTCATCAAGATAGCACCCCTGGACGTTGGTGATCCTCCCCAAATTTGTTTATGAGACAGAACAAAGGCAAATGGAGTCAGTGAAGGTAAATCAACCAAGCATTTATTATATGAAACCATGTACAAAGATGTCTTTGGAGATCAACATTTACAGCAATACAGCACCAGCCCCCATCTCAGTGTGATGCCCCCTGTCCTGCTCCCCTCCGTTGGCTGGAGGTTTATGATCAAACCTCAACTTTTATGCTTAAACACCGTACGTTAGCTGCAGGAGACTCCCAGATGTATTACACTCCCTTCCCCTTCAGGCTCGCTATCCTGTTATCTGACAAAGGGTTGCTTATGAGGACCTCATAAACTTATCTCCTGTAGCTCCACTGAGAACAAAGGGATACTGTTCCAAGGAGAAGCTACTCCCCTCACCGCAAGCATTTTCTCACTAATGCAGAGCCTTTGGATCAAGGTGAGGAACTAACTTCCTGTTGAGTTGATGAAGGAGATCCTGATTTTGCAATATCATTTCAAATATCATTTCAAACACACTTATTGCAAAGACATGCTCATTTGTTAAAGGTATACTATGCAACCAGGGTTGATTTTTCAGCGAGGCTCCCCCCAGAGGGTGAAAGTAAAAGTGCACTGTCATAAAGATGCCCAGCTGTTCTGGTTTCTCTGTCAAGCCAGGTGCGGTTGTTTTGAGCTTAGCAGACAGGAGAACGCAAGTAAAAGTCGAAAAAACGGCAGTACAAACAATGACTAACACAGTGAAAGTATGAACATCAGGGTTTCCCGCAGCGCTATCTTGGCGGCCGCCTCGCCAAACTCACGCTACCGCCTCGCCAACATTAAAAAAAATAAAAAAAAAATTAAAAAAAATAAATAAATAATAATAATAATAATAATAATAATAATAAAACTTGATATGCTTGCATGTTTATTTGAGGTTAACACGCGGTTCTTTGTTGCTTTCGCGTGTGCATATAGTGAATGGCAGGGCAAAAACACATGGAGCTCTCGCCGTAAAGCAAGACCGACTCTCGCGGTCTTGCACGAGACTTCTGAGCCTGTGGGTGCGGGCCGAGGGCTCTTGCAATTGCAAGTACGGTACCACCAGGGCAGCCGAGAAAACCTTTGTTCGACCTGAAATGACTCATTTAATCATCCAAAACGGTATGGAACACATTAATTAACTAAAAAATGTTGCATAGTATGCCTTTAAGCAAACAAAAACTAATATAAAAGACGACCTCTACTTCAAAATATGGATGAGGAGATGATTGTAGTGCCCTGAAAGTTACATACAAGGTGCACTGACACGAATTTGCTCCCTACATTCAATCTAAATAGGAGATAGGTAGGTTGTGTTTGTACTGAAAGCAGCTCCACGTGCTGCGCCTGGGAGAGATAAGCTCCATATTTCCTCTTTGAGGTAATTTACATCCTAGAAACGATTTTGGGTATAACCTTCTCATGACAGAGCTCCCTCCTGAAGAATACCAGGGACCAGACGGAAGAGGCGGACTGGAAAGCTCATTAGATATTTGCAGCATATATTACATATTAAGCCCCTCAAGGAGTTTTGTTGTTGGCCAGTAAAATCAACAGTTTTTTTAAAAAAATGGAAAGATCATGTCTTGTTGTGTCTGTGTGCTATGTGTATTTATGTGCATTGTCAGCCAGTGTGAACAATCAATTGATCAATCAATAATAATTTATTTATATAGTCCTTCACAAAGGCAATAAAAGCGACCAAAGTGCTTTACAGGTAGGTAAAAACAATTAAAAAAAAAACATACAGCGATAAACAAAGCAAAGCATAGACCCATAAGGACAGGAAATATAAACTCAGGAATAGAATTTCAGGGAGCTACTTTCTATTTAAAGCCAACCTGAATGAATGAGATTTGAGATTCGATGCAAAAAAAGACTTAGATCAGTGGTGGAGGGTAGATCCAGAGGGAGCTGTGTCCTGAATCGGAGTGCTGCCACTGAGAAGGCCCGGCCACACGAACGTTTGGACCTGGCCTTTGGTCTGCCTTATACAAACAGGACCTTGAAGACCTGCCAGGCCAAATAAAGCTTAGTAAATTGCTAATAAGTGACTAATGTCATTGTTGATTTCAAACTTTTCAAAACTGTTTTTGGGAACCGTTGCTTTGATGAGAACCAATGCTATGTACTATGATGTTGCTGTCCTTTGTCTTTTCCTCCACTTTGTTCGTTTTCATGTTGAATTTATTAATTTCATGGGTCACCAATATACCAGAGCAAGAAGAAAGCAAGAGAGAGGAGAGCAGTTCCCAGAAGATCTCCAGCGGCTGTGAGGTAGGGTATTGAATAACTGTCAGGGTCTTTGCCCCTCCTCCACAGACAGCGAACTATGCAATCAGCCATGCTCAGCAGGAAGAAGACCTGGGAGACAGAGGTAACAGATAGATCAGAGCACTGTTAAAATCAGCCAGTGGGGAATGTCACACCGTGGCTGACTCACCTGGATGAAAGAAGCAGATATGAAGAATACAGTGAAGAGAGCACTGGGCAAAGTGAGGCCTCCTTTCATCAGATAAATAATGTGTAGAAAGACGAGCTGACCAGGAAGAACCAAAAGGAGCAGAACCTGAGCAGATCGGTTGTTTGCCCCTGCCATAACAAAGCTAAATGTTAAAATGTGTGTGATGGTAAATTTACTTTCAACAAATGTACTTTTGAACATAGATTCCAGTAACATTACCATTATGAAAAAATAATGTTTAAAGAAATTTAATAAAATTAGTACTTCTACAATAGGTTGCATGCAAAGTTTCAGGTTCAGTCAAGCTGGTTAGATTTTTAGATGTAGCAGACAGATGTTAAGGAAAATATTAAAGGTTCAAATATGACAAAATTGGAACAAAAGAAAGTGTAACAGGGGTTAAAGCAGCTTCTGGGACCCTGCAAAAGTTAAACCAAAGGAAAACCAAACCTCTTCCCGAACTACGGCTCGATTGGTAACTAAACTACTGGAGCAGGCCACCATCTACTATGTTTTGCACTCAGATAAAACAAGCATGCATCATTTAGTGGCCAAATCGCTGCAAAGCACTGGTTAGAGTGGAGTACTGCCACCAGCTTCACACCTACATGCCTGATGGGTTTGTGACTGCAATCCTGATTGAATTGAATCTTTAATGATTTCAATAAAAAAACTATTTTTAAGTAAAATAGTGTTATTTAATGGAGCATTGCTTCCCTAATTTCCTTTATGCAACTAGAAATGCTAATATCCACACATGCACTTATCTTTCTTGTTGATTATTTAAAGGTTCTGGCTCCAAGGGCTAACACTGTCCCTGACAAGAGGATTCCTGTTTTTGAAGATAATGAGTTATCGTTCTGCCTGTGTATACCAAGATCCTAACTAAAATTCAGGGCGCGATTGAGAGGAAGCACTTTGACTCCAGGACTGCAGTGTGTGTGCTCTAAATGATTTTCACTCTCCTGCTAAACGACAACCAGAGAAAAGCCCGTTATTCGCTCCTAATCATTTCCCCGAGGGTCTTGGACAATGATGAATATGTTCCTTCCTCATGGACTCTGAGGTGAAACAGCAGCTTAACTTTAAAACCCATTCAGCATTTTTCCTCTATTAGATTCAATTTTGAAAGAAGCTTCTCTTTATCACTTTGTGGGGCAAAAACATTAACTTGCCTGTACAGCTGCAGTTAGATATGTCTCAGCATATTATTTTGATCGTGCTGGGACCTAGGAATTTTTCAGCTGGCGCTAGAAGGTGCCTTGGTTGAAGATGTTGTTTTGTTTAAGTGGAAGGTTTAGTTTTCTCTAGTTTTGGAGTATACATATACAGGGGAGTTTTTCCTTTTGTCTGGTTAGAGCAGAATGGAACAGGATAGACCAAACCATGACCTCTTTTGGACTTGTGTCCCATGCTGTTCTCCTTCTCGTGAGAAGATGATACTTTTTGACTTTGATCAAATCCCAAAGCTCTGCCCTGGTAATTAAGGAAAGAAATGAGAGAAATATTTTCCAGCTGTAATTCGCATGACTCAAACTTATACAGGATGAAGGATCCTATTGGACAGCTATGAGAGCAGCTAATTAGCTGCTAAGTCGCTAAGAAAGAAGAGATAATGGGGCAGAACAGGATGAGTTTTTTTGTTTTCCTTGAATGAAAAGAATAATATTTTCTTAAGGGTGTTAGAAAACATAAATGTGATCATTTTATTTTCATTAAATTACAAGTGTTTCCTTGTAACTTAATGTGCTTCCTCTCAATTGCGCCCTGAAGCTTTACAAGAACAGTTGTCCCACCCAGCTGTGTGGGTGCTGTAAAACTGGGAATCGCAATGGTGTGAAATCTTGTACCCCCTCCTGTGCGAGATGTAATAAAGGCTTAAGGTGGGAATGTATCAGCGGAGTTGAGCTCAGACACTAAGTGTTTAGTTTGCTTCGTTTGACTTTTTCCCCTTTTCCGCAGAAAAGTCTAACTGGTTTTTGTGTTGGTTCTTTTAGGTAATTAAGGGTGCATAACCCTAACAAGGGACAAATTCAAAGATGACATATCAGAGAAAATTTAGTTTACTATGTCATAAACTACAGACAACATAAATGGGTAAAACAGAAAAATGAACGTCGATTGAAACAGTGAGCAGACCTCTGTGCACCGAATACTCGCTGGGTGACAATTGGCACACGTCAAGTCTTTCTGCTTATTAATGATCAGCCACTGTATGTCAGGGTTTTGTGGATTGAACCCGAATTCAGCCACACACAGAGCCACAATTAAGGAGTCTTTATTGCAGGGTTTGAGCAGTGGATGAAAAAACCAGGAAACTATACCATGCTGGAGCTGAAGTGTGAAGATGGCTGGAGCTGGACGGCTGAGCTGGTGAGGGAGCAGATGCTAGGCAGACGGCGGACGAGGAACACACATCGACTGAGGGCATCTGAAGGTTGAAGACGGACCAGCAGTGGGGAACAGACTGAGGGAGTTTATATAGGGGAGCTGGCAGGTGTATTGAGTCCAGGATAACTAGAGCAGCAGGTGAAACAGATCAGGCTTGGAGTGGGACTGAGCAGAGTGGAATGATCCGGAACTGTCCATGGTGAAGCCGGAGGAACTGATCCCTGACATCACCCCCCCCCTCAAGGTCGGATCCCAGACGACCAAAGAAAAATAGTCCAAACATCAAAATAACCCACTGAGGGTGGGCGGAGGGAGGCACAGGACGGAGGGAGAGAGTCCAACAAAAAACTACCCAACCAGGGCGAACGGCGAGAGGCTTTGATTGGCAGGCCAAAGGCGAAACAAGAGGAAGTTCAGGTGGTCGACCAGGGGGTTGACGGCCACGAAAAAGCTCTGGAAGCCACTGCGGAGAGCTGGAGACCACAAGCTGCGGCTTAGGAGAACTGAGAGCGCTGGGGTACTTGAGAGCGCTGGGGTACTTGAGAGCGCTGGGGTACTTGAGAGCGCTGGGGTACTTGAGAGCGCTGGGGTACTTGAGAGCGCTGGGGTACTTGAGCGGTGGCTTGCTTCGGTGCGCCGGGAGGATGCTTGGCTGATGACTTGTGGCCAGGTGGGTCGGCGGAGGACGGCCCGGACGTGGCAGGCGGCGAAGCAGCAAGGTCTCTGGAGGCGGTCGTCGCGGAGGACGACCCCGGCGAGGCGCAGCCATCTGGCAGCAGAACGGCAGGATCTCCGGCCCTGAGCGTCGCGGAGGACGACCCCGGCGAGGCGCAGCCATCTGGCAGCAGAACGGCAGGATCTCCGGCCCTGAGCGTCGCGGAGGACGACCCCGGCGAGGCGCAGCCATCTGGCAGCAGAACGGCAGGATCTCCGGCCCTGAGCGTCGCGGAGGACGACCCCGGCGAGGCGCAGCCATCTGGCAGCAGAACGGCAGGATCTCCGGCTCTGAGCGTCGCGGTGGGCGACCCCGGCGAGGCAGGGCCAGGTGCGGGCGTCGCGGTGGGCGACCCCGGCGAGGCAGGGCCAGGTGCGGGCGTCGCGGTGGGCGACCCCGGCGAGGCAGGGCCAGGTGCGGGCGTCGCGGTGGGCGACCCCGGCGAGGCAGGGCCAGGTGCGGGCGTTGTGGCTGCTGTTCTCGGCAAAGCAGAGTGGGCGGCGGAGGAGCGGGCGTTGTGGCCGGCGGATCAGGTCTTTCGTCGGCCGGCGGATCAGGTCTTTCGTCGGCCGGCGGATCAGGTCTTTCGTCGGCCGGCGGATCAGGTCTTTCGTCGGCCGGCGGATCAGGTCTACCCCCTGGGGGCTTTGGAGCTTTGACCGGAGGCGGGTCCCCCTGGACCCACTCGCTGGACTCGGAAGCGTGGGCTGGAGGCGGGTCCCCCTGGACCCCCTCGCTGGACTCGGAAGCGTGGGCTGGAGGCGGGTCCCCCTGGACCCCCTCGCTGGACTCGGAAGCGTGGGCTGGAGGCAGGTCCCCCTGGACCCCCCTCGCTGGATTCGGAAGCGTGGGCTGGAGGCGGGTCCCCCTGGACCCCCTCGCTGGACTGCGGGGCTTCAGCTGGCGGCGGCTCAGCAGGACCTTCAGAGGCTGGCGGCGGCTCAGCAGGACCTTCAGAGGCTGGCGGCGGCTCAGCAGGACCTTCAGAGGCTGGCGGCGGCTCAGCAGGACCTTCAGAGGCTGGCGGCGGCTCAGCAGGACCTTCAGAGGCTGGCGGCGGCTCAGCAGGACCTTCAGAGGCTGGCGGCGGCTCAGCAGGACCTTCAGAGGCTGGCGGCGGCTCAGCAGGACCTTCAGAGGCTGGCGGCGGCTCAGCAGGACCTTCAGAGGCTGGCGGCGGCTCAGCAGGACCTTCAAAGGCTGGCGGCGGCTCAGCAGGACCTTTAGTCGCTGGCGGCGGTATAGGAACGTGCACCCCGCAGGCTTGGGCCGTGGCGTGTGCCGCAGGGACCCTTGAGACAGCCAGCTGCATAGGTTGAGGGCTTCTTTCGGCCGGCGGGGCTTTTCTCTCCTCGGCCGGCGGGGCTTTTCTCTCCTCGGCCGGCGGGGCTTTTCTCTCCTCGGCCGGCGGGGCTTTTCTCTCCTCGGCCGGCGGGGCTTTTCTCTCCTCGGCCGGCGGGGCTTTTCTCTCCTCGGCCGGCGGGGCTTTTCTCTCCTCGGCCGGCAGGGCTTTTCTCTCCTCGGCCGGCAGGGCTTTTCTCTCCTCGGCCGGCGTCGGCAAGATGTGCGCACCCACGCGGGCTTTGGCCGTGGCGTGCGCAGCAGGAACCTTAACTATAGCCAGCAGAGCGGAGCTTTCGGCGGCTGGCAGAGCGGAGCTTTCGGCGGATGCGCGCACACCCACGCAGGCTTGGGCCGTGGCGTGTGCGGTGGGAACCTCTGCGGTGGTTGGAGAGGCGGTGTGCACCCCGGCCTCGTAGGCTGTGGGAGTTTCATCAGGGGCGGACCAACATGGGAGAAGGTCGTCCCTGTCCCCGTAGAAAAAGTCCCACAGCTGATCTTCATGAAGGCGGGGTGCTCTTGCCAGACTATCCTGAGCGGCAGCATCTGCGCTCGGCCGACTCACCGGAGAAAGGGAGGTGACGTCGGCTGCAGTTGGTGCGGCTTCAGCGGGGATGTCAGGCTTGGCCTCAGGAGATTTTCTGTGCCGCCCAGTCCGGCGTCTGCGCCGGGAGGAGCCGGGCGGCGATGTAGAAACTGCTGCTGACGGTGAGGCATCAGGAGCTGCAGCAAAGACAGCAGCGGCGGAAGTTACAGCAGCGGCGGAGACAGCAGAGACTGGAGCTGCAGCAGCGGCGGAGACAGCAGAGACGGAAGGAGCAACGGTGGACAGGCAGGTGAGCTGTGGTCTGGGTGGAGGTGGCTCGTTGAGGAGCTGGGAATGCGCAGCCTGATAGTTCCACTCCAACTCCTCAAACAGCCCAGAGATTCCGAGGGTTGAGAGGAGCTTGATCTGGTCCTTGAAAATGTCCCGTGCGTGGTTGATGGCATTCAGCCGTTTCCAAGGCGGGCTGGCTGCGGCGATGGCATCCAGGCTTTCTCGGAGCTGGATACAGAAGAGCTCCGCTGTGGAGCTCAGGAAAGAGGTGAGCTCCGGGCTCTGTGTGGGTGACAGGTTCATTTGGCTGGTCCGTACTGTCAGGGTTTTGTGGATTGAACCCGAATTCAGCCACACACAGAGCCACAATTAAGGAGTCTTTATTGCAGGGTTTGAGCAGTGGATGAAAAAACCAGGAAACTATACCATGCTGGAGCTGAAGTGTGAAGATGGCTGGAGCTGGACGGCTGAGCTGGTGAGGGAGCAGATGCTAGGCAGACGGCGGACGAGGAACACACATCGACTGAGGGCATCTGAAGGTTGAAGACGGACCAGCAGTGGGGAACAGACTGAGGGAGTTTATATAGGGGAGCTGGCAGGTGTATTGAGTCCAGGATAACTAGAGCAGCAGGTGAAACAGATCAGGCTTGGAGTGGGACTGAGCAGAGTGGAATGATCCGGAACTGTCCATGGTGAAGCCGGAGGAACTGATCCCTGACACTGTATCTCATTAATTTCCCTAAGTTGTCTCGGTGGGTACTGTTAGGGTGTAAAAAAAAATCTACCTTTGCAGGGTGTACAAATTGATAGAAGACACAAATATTCATGGTGGGTTGGGTGAATTTTTAGAGGACAGTGAAGTGTAAAAAGAGATTTGTTCACTCTCCCACTGCCAATGCATGGACATCCCATAGATGACTCAGTGGACACTGACTTGCTGAACAAGGTAAGCTTTTATTTCAACTTGTCAAATGTTACAGATCCTGCGTACAAGACCTGGAAAAAACTGAACCAAATTGCATAAACACTCTTTGTTGATCTCTGGACGCACTCTCCTCTATACAGGTACAGACCATATTTTGTTGCCTTAATGTAGCTAACACTACAAACACATCTTACACACGCTTTCCCATATTTGGAATCCTTCAACCTGCAGCTTCCTGGATCCATACCTTTCCCTTTTTTTGACCCTCTTAGCCTGAGTCTCTGGTCCAGGAATATGCCCTAAATCAAACCTGAGGCGTCGAGTAGCAACAGACACCACAACAGTCTTGATGTGATAATCACTGTGAACATTGTGTGTGATTAACCCTGGAGTTGTGGGGTTCATCTAGATGAAAAAAGTTACACTCAGTTGCTGCTGTGTGCCAGATGGTACTTTTACACAGACAGATAGACACGGGCGCCTCAACAAAAACCCTCAAGGCTGCATATCTTGTCCGATAACACACAGACACACATTTTAAACAGAGAGAGACTTGTCGACAGAAACACACACACATTACAGCAGAAGAGGTCAATGTGATGAGGTTACTGCAGGGCAGATTAGTGGTACAGAGGAAGAGAAAGAGGTATTTCTTCATTGACATTATTGTATGTACAATGGAGAAATACATTTAGGTTGCTCTAAAAGGCCATTTCCGACAAACAAAGGATTGCCTCTAAGTTAAGAAGAAAGATCCTCCTTAGCCTTTTTTAAATCAGTTCAACCCAGCTCATCCCCCTGCTGACCATCAAGGAATAATTCCCATCTTCAGGTTCCACATCAGCTATTTTCACTCATTTAGACTTTCCCGTTCTCCATCCAGTGATCCCAGCTTCCACTCAACCATTGTTTTATCTCATACAGGGTTTGTGTTCATTTTCTATCATGTTTTAAATAAGTGGACTTTCATGATATCCAGTTTTCTATTCTCAATAAAATGTCTTTGTTTCAACTGTGCCAGCTTGCCTGCCTTTACACCAGGAATGGAAGAAATACCACCCCCCCCCCCCCCCCCCCCCCCCACACACACACACACACACACACTTCTGTTTTTTGCTATTTTCAAACAAATATTCAAATTGCCACTTAAACCAAACTGTGTCACCCTTTGCCACAAAGCATTATCTGGAATTATTCAAGGTCATGGCTCAGTACTATAATCAGATTCAGCCTAAAGCTAATGTTAAATTAGCCCTGGTGGAGCTCTATTGTTTCATCGGCAGCAAAATGACCAGTGATCCAAAGGCAGCTGTGATCGCACCTGGAAACTTAAATCATGCTGAATTAAAACCTGATCTCCCCAACTTCCAAAAAAATCATAAAGTCTCCGACCAGAGACAATAGGATCAGATCTACTGCAACATCCCAGGAGCGCATCAGGCTGCAACAGCTCCTCACTTTGGATTATCAGATCATATCTCTGTGGACCTGATACCTGCATATCAACCACGATCCTCACTGATCCTCAACACTGTCACGCCGCACGGTTGTGTCCTCAACCCTCTGCACTCGTGAGTCTCTTACGACTCCTCCGCTATCCACCCCTCAAACATTGCTATCAAGTTTGCGGATGACACCACTGTGGTAGGTCTCATTCCCAACAATGATGAGACCCACTACAGAGATGAGGTCCACAATTTGACACAGTGGTGCTCCAGGAACAACCTCATCCTGAACATCAGCCAAACCAAGGAGGTTGTAGTGGACAACAGGAGGGCCAGGAAGATTGAATATGCTCCTTTCTGCATACATTGGGAGGTGGTGAAACGGATGGACAGCAAAATGTTCCTGGACATTCACATTTCCTCCAATCTCCTCCAACCTCCCCCAGCTGGGGGGTGTGAACACCCCCCAGCTGGTGAAGAGGGCCCAGCAGTGGCTCTTCTTCCTCAGGAAACTGAAAAAAGCTGGACTTTCCACTAAGCTGTTACAGAGGCACAACAGAACGGCTTTTTTGTCTCAGCATAACTGTGTGGTATGGGAGCTGCACGGACCCAGAATTTAGCAAGGCTGTTGAGGACAATACAGGGGATTGTGGGATGCCATCTAAAGGACCTAGACACAGTCTATGCTGCATGAGTCCAGAAAAGGGCCAGACATATTGCCAGAGATCCCACCCACCCGCACAATGCAATGTTTGTCCCACTTAAATCAGAAAGGCTTCAGGGACATTAAAACAAAAAAGTAACAGACTTAAAAACAGCTTTTTTACCAAGGATGTGAGACCCCTGCTAACAATCAACAAACCATCAGTCCAGTTTACATGTCTACATGTGATAAAACTCGGGCTCGTTTCTACTCCATCTTACCACGGCCCGTCTCACCCATCCGGTTCAATGATTTGGCAGCAAGAGAGGAGACAAATAATCAGAGGCAAACCACTTAAAACATACATACACTTATTACAATTTGGAATTCCAAGTTGGGAGACAACTTACAAGTTTTATCAACGACGCGGATAGCCTAATCTTATCCCGAAATTCCTTCCATGAATTGTAAGTCGTGTCTCTCCGTTTACCCTCGGAACATGTCTTTTAAGACACACGAGCCTCTGAGGGGGCTGGACTAACCCCCCTTTCTGGAGACATTCAGTCGATATGTGCTTTCTGACACTTGGCCTGGCCTGTTTCTTGGGAGTCAACTAAAATAATATTCAGGGCCCTGAAAGTTTTTTTAAAAAAACCATTAACTGATCTACAAGGCTCTAATAAATTTTCCGTTCTCTCCTGCACCTGGCACTATTACTGAAGTCTGAATGTAGCCATTGTGTTGTGCAAAGAACCCCCTCCATCCCAGGTTACCGTGTTAAAGGTTAACTCTGTATAACTTTAAAATACACTATTATCATATAAATTATTATATAATTTCATAACACATGTTACATGTTAGAAACACACTACTGATGATTACACAGGTTTCTGATTTGATTGAAATCATTTCTACTGCTTCTCGCTTGCAAATGTCTATTCACGCACTTCAATCTATCAGGGACTGTCTGTTTTGACATCCATGCAAATTGCACAATTCTGCAACTAAGTTTATACCACAGTACTGTCGACTGCTATCTGACTTTGACTCAAAAGGGAGAACATTAGCTGCTAAGGACTATATGAAGCCCCTCAGGGAGTGTTGTTGCTGGGCACTGCCATCAACTGTTTCATGTTTGTTTGTTCAAATGGAAACATCACGTCTTCTCGTTTCTACATGTAATGTGTAATTATGAGCATTCAGAGTCGGTTTCAGCCTCAAAAGTCCCCTTTGTACTTTTATGGTAGATAGCAGATTTTTTTATTCCAACTCAGGTCAACTACATTGCAAAGAGCACACTAAACAAATCAAAAGCTTAATGAAACAAGTACTTCAACAAAAGGTTGCATTAATAGTTTAGTCAAACTGGTTAGAAATTCAGATGCAACAGACAGATGTTAAGGAATATATTCCATGCTAAGATATTTAAATGACAAAACCTGAACCAAAAAAAGTGTAACAGGGGTTGAAGCAGCTTTTGGGACCCTCGGGAACCTCTCCCGGTGAGTAATTCAAATGCAGATGGGTCGAAATGCGGCTAGACTGTATGGAAACCAGGTTTCCTCCCACACCTTAAAAGGAAAACCAAAGTAGATGTCTGGTTAACTGAATATTGGCTGCATATTGACCACAAATAATCTCCTATGTTATGTTGTATATATTATGTTGAACAGTTTGATTAAACAAGCAACAATGAGACGGCAGTTTACCATAGATCACTAGTTAGAGTGGAGCATTGCCTCCCATTTCCATGTACTTGCCAACTAAGTTTGTGACTACAGACCTCAGTGTTTTAAATTAAAACTTATGGTATTGTCTAATTTATCAGTGCATGTCTGATTTCCTCTATCCAGACTTTTTTTTCTACTCAGTTATCTAAAAAGTCAGTCTCCAAGGTTGCAACTCTGTCCCTGACAAAAGCGCTTCTGTTTTTGAAGATAATTGTCATTGTAAGAGATTATGTGACTACAGAGACAGGACTGCAATATCAGTTACTATGGAGATCACAGATAAACGGACTCTGGAGGCCAAAGCCTGACATATTAAGATTGGACAGAATGACTAATTAGGGGAAACCTGTCAGCTAGGACACGTCTGCATTATAGTATCCTCTCCACCAATGTAATGAACGGAACACTGTTATCATGTTGCAAACACCCCTGAATGGATGTAACACAATTGGCCCTATTTAAGGTGAAGAATGAACTCTGAGTCTCACTCTCTCTCTGTCTCCCTGTTTCTCTCTCTCTCTGTCTCTGTCTCGGACATCCTGGAAATGATGTCAGCGTGGAACTGAAGCATCCCTCTGCTTTTTTTTTCGCAGAGTTAAACGTAACTCTGTTGTCTGGCTAGAATATCCGGTTATCAGAACTCTACCCTTAACATTAATGAGTTATCTTTCTGCCTGGGTATCTCAAGATCCAAACTATAATTCAGGTGCAACCACCAGTTCCAGGGTAACTAGTCCTGTTTTACAAGATAATGCTTTACAACCATCAAGGTGTTAAAAGATGCGATTCAGAGGAAGCTTTTTGATCCCAGACTATTGTGTGTGTGCTCTACTTATACCCTCCTGCTAAAATGCATATTTTTGACTCTGGATCATTTCCCTGAGGGTCTTGGAAAATGATGGAAAGTTTCCTGTCTCAGTGACTCTGAGGTGAAACAACAGCTTAACTTTAAAATCCATGCCTTTGTGCTCTCATCAAACTAATACGAGAATAAGGTGATTTATTGGACAGCTTTGAAAGGATAGCAAATAATTTGGTCACCTCCAATGAAAATGCGATAGTAGTTTATAAATTAATGCTAGTAAAATGATTAGCTTGAGTAACTTGTGAAATGTTGAAACAATTAATCTCACATATTAGTGTGTGAGATTAGTAAATTCTGTTGAGGATGTGATCTTGCAGGGATTTTTTTCATCACTTTTGGTTTTTGTGTTTTCAGTCGTTGTCGATAAAAATTAAATCTTTTATATTGTAATGGAGCAATTTCAGCCCACTGTTTTGTGCAGAGTTGGTTTTATCGTCTATATTTGGAGGTTTTAACACCAGAATAGTCTGTTCAAGGTCTTGCCTCAGTACTTTAATTAGATCTAAGTCCAGATATTGACTAGGCAACTCCAAAATCTTAAGTTTAGATCTGCCCATTCAGAGGTGGACTAGGTGGTGCATTTTAGATAATTTTGCTTCTACATAATCCATGTGTGCTTGAACTTAACATGCTGGTAGAGAGCAGAATTTATGGTTCCTCTTTTGGTATGACGTTCTCTATCTGCAATGACTTTCTAAGATTTGTGAACATGACAACAATCAGGAGATAGTAAACGGGGAGTGTTTGTACGCATGCACATGTTGGTCGGTTTCAAAGAACAAACCACCTACTAGTGGCATGGCCCCAGAAATTGTAATATTCCTGTTGTTGTGTCCAAGGAGGCCACAATTAAAAGTTTGTAATCTAAAAGGGTTAACAGAAAGGGAAAAACAATGCCGCATTTAATGGATTGTTGCAATGTGCACAGCACCTACTAAGAGAGCTCTGGGCATACCAAACATTGTTGCCATGATGTAAATTACCTCAAGAAGACAGAGGGAGATATCTCTCCCAGGCACCTGCAGCTGTTTGTTTTACAAGCACAACCTACATATCTTCTAATTGGGCCGAACTTACAATGAACTCTTATAGGGCATAAATCCATGTCAATGCATCTTGTATGTAAACTTCAGACGTCACCAGGATAACACCTTAAATAAGCATGCATTAGAAAAAACGTTGCCAGTGGGTCATGTAGTATAATTTAGTTGAATACCTGAGCAAGCTGTATCCCTTAATGATTCAAGGGAGTTAAATAAAAAAAAAATTAAGAATGTTAATAATTGTATACTCTACCAAAAAGTATTAAAAACCACTGATAGAGAGATTATATAGTATATGACATGTCACTTTTTAATCCGATTTTGATGGATTAAAAGTAGGCGGGGCGATTTAAAAAGGGGCGGGGCTTATTTTTTAATTGACCTTTTAGGTGACCCCACTCACATGATCGTCACGTGGCCCTGCTCGTGACCCTCATGTGACACCCTATCATTGATATTATTACCCTACCGTGACCTCCATATGACCCCACCACGTGACCCCTCATGTGACCCCCCCACATTAATCATTATTAATTAATTAATTATTCTTTTATTAATTGTATTATTATTATTTTCATTTATATTCATATCATTAATAATATTATTACTACTATCATTGATATTATTGTAATTATTTAATTCTGTTATGCATACCCAACCTTATTTAGTAGTATTATTGTAATCATTTAAAGTTATTTATAATTATTTAACTCCGGTATACATACCCAATCTTTTTATTAGTATTATTATGATTATTTTGAATTATTTAATTCCATTACGCGCACCCAATCTTTAAGGTGGGAGGAAATCAGTCTTTGTTTCAGCCGTAAAAGCAGTCAGACTCTGAATACTTAAAGTTTCAAAATAAAGATTAAAAATAAAACTATATAAATCGTTTAGACGCATAAGCTTCCCCATCCGGAATCTGTAAATAAAAAGCTCAGGGTTCTCGCTCAGCCAGAATCCAGCGAGGCAACCCCTCAGCTCTCCCTGTAAACAGCAAGCGTTTAACCTCAGTTACTGACTGCTTACCAGTTGCAGCTTAGAACATAATAAGTCCATACACTCTACAGGTCACTGTCAGTTTGAGGGTCATAAGTTCACTCGGTCAGTAAGCAGTTAAAATAATACTCAACCTGTTCGAAGCGCCGCGCGGGAGGAGACACAAGGGGGGAGATCTCGCTTTCTCTCAATCATCTGACCCCTCAACACAAAAACTGTGTCTTTCTCTACAACCCTCGCGCTGTCATGCTTAGTATTTATAAATAGCGGACACCCTGTCACAAAAAAAATCGACAGGACGTTGTATTTCACGCCTTTACGTATCCTAAAAATCCCCATCACGCGGACAAACACAATGCCTGTATTATCAATAATGTATATATAAGGCCCCCTTCCCCTCCCACCTAATCGAAGGCATATACGGTGACTCCTCCGAAAAATGTCAAAAGACATTTATGTGTGAAATGTTTGTCTCCCCTTTATTATAACTTTTTCTTGCATCGTTACCATCAAGGCTCAGTATAAAATTAAGCATTGTAAAAATGAAAAATGATTTAACTTTTTGGTGCTTACTGCTGTTTCTTGTTCTTCATTCAATTTTGCACAAATATCCTATTTCTCAATAAACTATACATTAAAAGGGTGGCTCTTTTGGAAGTGGGTTTCTGTTATTACAAGTTAATCTCTGGCCCGCAGTATCAACCAAATAAACTTTATTTGTAAAGCACTTTTCAGTTCTGCCTCACATAGGTTAAAAAAATAACTAAACTGAGAGAAAAAGGTTATTTAGATGAATTAAAGTAATTTATGAGGAATGGCTGAAAAACGGGTGTGGAGTTTAATGAAGAAACTGCATTAAATATGAAAAAACTTAACACAAGCTATCATCATGGAAAAGCTAAATGTTTTAACAGGGTCTGCTGTAATGACACAATTTAAAAGACATAATACAAGATGTTGATTATGTCAAACTTCCATGAAGTTGAACTTATCTGCTGCAGATATCAGGGGCTTCTCATTTTACCTCACTGTTGATTAATATAACACTTCACATACTAAAACATAGTTTTCTTGTTTAACAGAATTCTTTGTTTCTGAATTTTTACAACATTTTTTGAGTAAAATGTTTAACCTTGGCTGAACAGAAGATGGGTCTTATTATCGATATGTCCATAAATTCTAAAAGACGTCAACCAGCTTCTTGGGAGTCGGGGTAGGGAAAAAAAGCCTACTCTGTGCAACCATCACAAACTGAAAACCTAACTGTTCTGGGACTTAGACTGGAACTGTGTGCTTCGGTCAGAAGAGTCTAAGCTTTAGCCTTTTGGAAACAAGCACTGCAGCAGGGTTTGGGGTCAAACAATGCATTAAATGTTGTGGTTGTAACATGACAAAATGTGAAAAACTTCCAGAGGTTTTGAATACTATCTTATTTATTAGTAAATTAAATCTACCTGTGTATCGTTTTGTTTCTTTGTTGTTGTTTTTTTTGGAGCCAAGGATTTCGGCATATCTGTTTCAGAGATTGATTTCTAAATCTGGTTTACTGAAGGTGGCAGCTTTTCCACATAGTTTTTTTCTGCCTCTGTCTTGAATCCCAACGATCTCAATCTTTTTGCAATGCAACACAAACTCGCAATAATGAGTGTGTAAACATCTGCCATTTCTTCCTCTGCAAATAGGTGTTCTTGCCTATACAGCTTTGATTCGTTTTGTATTGTTCACGCTACTTCTACGTTTGCTCGCTGTATTGCCAAAACAAATTCCTCGTAAAATACGAATTAGCAACAAATCTCACTCAGACTCTGCTCTGTGACACAGATGACCGGCATTAGTTCAAAGTTAGTTTTTTAATCATTTCAGATGAAGCTCAGGTGTTCAGATGTTGTCACCTACACCAACCTGCACAGCAGCACATGTTCAACACGTATTGTGCTCTATACATATAAATGTTTGCAAGGTAAATTACTTGATGATGATAACTGGTCATTCAAACTTGCTTAAAATAAGAGTTATGGTATTGTAAAATGCGATATATACAATAATTTCCTATTTGCCCACGCTTCTGTGTGCATTTCTTCAGTAAAGTTGTGTCCAGTTAAGTTGGCTTTGAATGTAGAGTTTATCATCTGTGTTAAAGTTGTTGTTTCATACATCTAGCTTTAAATTTCAGTGATTCTTGCTTGGAAGGTGGTTTCATTATTTCTTTCTTTTTTCTAACTGTAACTAAAAAGAGTGAAATACTTACTTTATACAAAAACACAAAATGTGTTTCCGTTGCTGCTTGTTGTGAATTCAGATTTGAGGTCTTGCTTTTGTGTACGACTAGAGAAGGCTGGGGCTTTCTATCCGGGGTCATATTTAGTTGGGGGGAGCTTAGGTCAAATCAACAGGTTTGGAAGTGGCTTTTTCTTGTTGAATGATGGCAGTAATTGTCTAAACTTCTTCTTTTACTCGACAAAACTGCTGACAAACACAAAATTGTTGGATTTTGTTGTGAAATCAAAGGCAGCCGCAGAACACCAGACTCTCTAACAGCTAAACCAGTGTTGTAAAACCCCTAAAGCTACATCTCCGCTGCAGGATCCGGGGCTAAATGGCTAAAAGTGGGTAGAAACGGACCCCTGGTAGGAAGGCAGAGTTTTAAGGATGAACCCTGAACTAAAGGTGGAGTTTTGTGGAGGATGGAAGTTTCTCTTAGTTTTCATCTAATTTACAAACACAACTAGACCCAGCAACCCTCTGTGAATGCCGCTGTTTTATAGAGTTTGCATTCAACCGCTTTGATAAAATCTACAAATCATTGCCGTAAATGTTTAATCAAATGAAGCTTGAACGTCCACTTTCAGCTTCACCACAGAAATGCCAACGGTACCAATCTTCTGACTTTTTAAGAGATTTTAACCTGTAAAGTTAGCATATTTTCAGCATTTAGGCTCTGAAGTACGGATGAAAGGGATCACAATCCCCCAGGACTGTTGATTATTCACCGTCTTTACAGAGCAGCGCCGGATTGAGGAAAAATCAGTGCTGTTCACGCTTAACAACAACAAATGAATAGGCCTACGTTCATGTAGGGCTTCAGCCAGATTGATAGTGTTAGTAAAATTGTATCGTACGTCGATTTATGGAAAAATATCAAATTAAAACCTGAAAATCTGAGTCTTTTTTTTTTCTTTCTAAAGTTGTATTTTGTAGTTGTAAGAACCCAACATACAATACGAGTGTGGATAGTAACTTTAGCCTCCCTGTACTAGCAGCTGAGCGACAACATTTTTTGCTAATTTTACTAGTAAGGTGAGGACTTGAATGTAAAATGAGGCACTCACTTTTTTCTGGGCTATGGGCTAAGGTGTCAAATAGGTCAGGGTGTGTGTGTCACTTTACGGCATATATGCTATAAAAACCCACCGGTTATTACTCCTTTAGGGTAATCTTGCAGAAAAATATTTTATTGCTTATCAGACTTTGAATCTACTCCGGCTTCCTCCCACAGTCCAAAAACATGAAATCAGAATGGAGTCAAATAATCAAAAGAATATCTGGTATAGTCAGATTTAACAACATTGACAAAAAAATATGCATCTTTTTGTGCAGTGTTTCTTATCGTGAAGCCTTTACTTTGTGACATTTTACATAAAAATGTAATCAATACATTATAAAACTTTGAATTAAATTACTCAAATAACTTTTCAGACTACACTGAAATCATTTTTATATAGTTTCATCATTAATGTATTTAAAATGGAAGTCTTTCACACTGTAAGAACGTTAGCTGATATTTAACTGATACATGCATACGGCAGTTACGTGTATTAAAAGTACACCAGGAACAAAGTGATGGTGTGCCTATAATACACTTTCATTATACAGCGAAAGCCATGTTTTCACAGAGCATCAATTCATTTGGACAAACTCAAATAACACATGATATACTTTATTCATCCGAGAATTGGGGAATTATCTAGCAGTAGCGGCATAATATATAGAAATCAAGCTAAACATGAGACCCAAAAATAAAAATATGAAGTGGAAGAGTATCATCTAAAAATGTCTATACATTCTTACATCTTATAGTTAAATCCATTTTGCCCTTAGCAGCCCCGTATTACTGACCTACTCAGTTAATGCTTTTAGCTAAGAAAAGACCTTGATGATTCTTTAGAGGATCCAAAGATAAATTGAACGTCTGTAACAGACTATGGGTTTACCGAAATATATAAATAAAAGGTGAGATATTAAAAAAAAACCTTTGGGGTGTAATAGTGTGTGACTTTAATTTTTAGAAGAAGAAGAAGAAAGAACATTTTAGCTGCTCCTTTGAAGAAATATTTCATTTAAGATACAAAATTAGAGATTAGTGAGAAAAACTGATTTATTGGTTATACACACTTTGGAATCCTGAGAAAAAGCATTCAATGTTTAGAAACCTAGTAGGAAAAAGGTTAAATTAGTCAAGATCTGATGAATTAGAACCATATTGTTACAATTTACTTTTGTTTATTTTTATTTAAACGCAATGAATTTTAACGTGCTATCATGGTGAAGCTGACTGCTTTAAGGATGGTAATAGTGGACTTTCTATGTTTTATTCAGTAAACCAGATTTAGAAATCAATCTCTGAAACAGATATGCCGAAATCCTTGGCTCCAAAAAAAACAACAACAAAGAAACAAAACGATACACAGGTAGATTTAATTTACTAATAAATAAGATAGTATTCAAAACCTCTGGAAGTTTTTCACATTTTGTCATGTTACAACCACAACCTTTAATGCATTGTTTGACCCCAAACCCTGCTGCAGTGCTTGTTTCCAAAAGGCTAAAGCTTAGACTCTTCTGACCGAAGCACACAGTTCCAGTCTAAGTCCCAGAACAGTTAGGTTTTCAGTTTGTGACGGTTGCACAGAGTAGGCTTTTTTTCCCTACCCCGACTCCCAAGAAGCTGGTTGACGTCTTTTAGAATTTATGGACATATCGATAATAAGACCCATCTTCTGTTCAGCCAAGGTTAAACATTTTACTCAAAAAATGTTGTAAAAATTCAGAAACAAAGAATTCTGTTAAACAAGAAAACTATGTTTTAGTATGTGAAGTGTTATATTAATCAACAGTGAGGTAAAATGAGAAGCCCCTGATATCTGCAGCAGATAAGTTCAACTTCATGGAAGTTTGACATAATCAACATCTTGTATTATGTCTTTTAAATTGTGTCATTACAGCAGACCCTGTTAAAACATTTAGCTTTTCCATGATGATAGCTTGTGTTAAGTTTTTTCATATTTAATGCAGTTTCTTCATTAAACTCCACAACCGTTTTTCAGCCATTCCTCATAAATTACTTTAATTCATCTAAATAACCTTTTTCTCTCAGTTTAGTTATTTTTTTAACCTATGTGAGGCAGAACTGAAAAGTGCTTTACAAATAAAGTTTATTTGGTTGATACTGCGGGCCAGAGATTAACTTGTAATAACAGAAACCCACTTCCAAAAGAGCCACCCTTTTAATGTATAGTTTATTGAGAAATAGGATATTTGTGCAAAATTGAATGAAGAACAAGAAACAGCAGTAAGCACCAAAAAGTTAAATCATTTTTCATTTTTACAATGCTTAATTTTATACTGAGCCTTGATGGTAACGATGCAAGAAAAAGTTATAATAAAGGGGAGACAAACATTTCACACATAAATGTCTTTTGACATTTTTCGGAGGAGTCACCGTATATGCCTTCGATTAGGTGGGAGGGGAAGGGGGCCTTATATATACATTATTGATAATACAGGCATTGTGTTTGTCCGCGTGATGGGGATTTTTAGGATACGTAAAGGCGTGAAATACAACGTCCTGTCGATTTTTTTTTGTGACAGGGTGTCCGCTATTTATAAATACTAAGCATGACAGCGCGAGGGTTGTAGAGAAAGACACAGTTTTTGTGTTGAGGGGTCAGATGATTGAGAGAAAGCGAGATCTCCCCCCTTGTGTCTCCTCCCGCGCGGCGCTTCGAACAGGTTGAGTATTATTTTAACTGCTTACTGACCGAGTGAACTTATGACCCTCAAACTGACCTGTAGAGTGTATGGACTTATTATGTTGTAAGCTGCAACTGGTAAGCAGTCAGTAACTGAGGTTAAACGCTTGCTGTTTACAGGGAGAGCTGAGGGGTTCCATCGCTGGATTCTGGCTGAGCGAGAACCCTGAGCTTTTTATTTACAGATTCCGGATGGGGAAGCTTATGCGTCTAAACGATTTATATAGTTTTATTTTTAATCTTTATTTTGAAACTTTAAGTATTCAGAGTCTGACTGCTTTTACGGCTGAAACAAAGACTGATTTCCTCCCACCTTAAAGATTGGGTGCGCGTAATGGAATTAAATAATTCAAAATAATCATAATAATACTAATAAAAAGATTGGGTATGTATACCGGAGTTAAATAATTATAAATAACTTTAAATGATTACATCATTATCAATAATATCAATGATAGTAGTAATAATATTATTAATGATATGAATATAAATGAAAATAATAATAATACAATTAATAAAAGAATAATTAATTAATTTAATAATGATTAATGTGGGGGGGTCACATGAGGGGTCACGTGGTGGGGTCATATGGAGGTCACGGTAGGGTAATATTATCAATGATAGGGTGTCACATGAGGGTCACGAGCAGGGCCACGTGACGATCATGTGAGTGGGGTCACCTAAAAGGTCAATCGCCCCGCCCACTTTTAATCCATCAAAATCTGATTAAAAAGTGACATGTCATATACTATATAATCTCTACTGATATATTCCAGACACTATATAATTCAAAGAAACATTAACAAACACATGAAAAGAAATATGTTTGCAGCAATCTGTGGTAACCCTGTTAATTCTCTAATAAACCCAATAAAAAATAATCACAACATTATTCAATTGTTTTTATTAAAACATGAATAGCTATAAATTAAACATTTATTTTTAACCCTTCTATATTCAGTTTTTAGCATCTAGTGTTGCATCCTTGAGGAAATGGTGGAGTAATGTTTTACACCCCTGAAATTTTAGGCAATGTGTTACAGTTGTTGAAATATATTCTAGGATAACGTGTGAATTTTTTTTCTGTACTGAACTTTAGTAGCTTCCAAGTCTTTCTTCGAATGTAATTATTGAAATAAAGAAGTGTTTGCTAAATGTTAACGATAAAGACATCAACGGTAAAAAGCATATAAATATAATGAAGACAGCAGCTTACCATTTATAACAGGTGCAAAAACTATGATTCCAATCAAGTTAGGATCTGACACAGCCTTTTCCAGAATAAGCCCTCCGATACTAAAAGGCAAATTACAAGTTAATGAATGCCCCATTGGTGAAACATAAATACACATTTTAAAAGGGTTTTTAGTTAACAGTGTGAGGAGAAATACATTAATGTCAGTTACTCTCATTATGCTCTAGAGTAGAGATAAAGTGTTTAAATCAAATGGTATTAACATGTTACAATTTCTCCAACACCTACAGCGTATGAACAAAACATCAAGATTTCTAAACACAAGCTGAACCAAGTAAAAAAAAGCAGAGATGTGTACCTGCTGATGAACATTGCTGTAATGATTGGCTCCCAGCCTGTATGGAGCAGGATGTTACTGGCTGGGTGTTTGGAAGCGACCACCATCCAGACAGGTATTAGACACAAATACAGAAGATCCACCAGGTACAACACATATGGATAAAGCTCTGTCAAAAAAATAAATAAATAAATAAATAAATAAATATATATATATATATATATATATATATATATATATATATATATATATATATATATATATATATATATATATATAAATGTTTGTAATTACTATTTCCACTGTGGTAGCTCTCTAAGCCTTAGATGCCAAAAAAGTTGAAAGGTGCCTTCAGCTGCCCAGAAGTATGTTTTGTGTGTAAATATATATCTTCAATACTTTAGCTTATACCATTCAAAACTTCAAAGCAAAGTTTCCTCATTCATCTTACCCATAAATGAGTAGAACCACCAACTGAAGCACACCAACAAAACAAGCGTGATGAGATCGCCAAAACTGGCAGCCAGGGGTGTGGCCACATTATCAGGATTGATCCCCATCCGCTTGGAGCCAATGATCACTCCCACCACTATGATGCCTGAAGACAGTACAAGACAAAAAGAAATTGCTCTTGAAATTGTTGTCACACTCCACCATGAACCCTGATTAGTTTGTGCGATGCTCTCCCATTGGAGCAGCAATGCATATTTTTCTTTTGCAACGTAACATCTTTGTAGCGGGTGTTGCTCTACAAGCATTAAAAAAACTGTAAATACAAAATGATTTGGTTTATAGCCATATTTACCTATTATTATTAATTTAACTGTTAATGGATCATATACAGCCTAGCAAAACCTCTCAAGGGTTGGGAATATTTTCTACTTAAAATTTTCAACAGCGGACCTTTTAACCACGCTTCCACAGTTATAATACTTACATACTTACTCCACAGTTATAAGTATGCATTCAGAGATAGCTCCATACATCGGCTAGCATGGAGAAGAAAACAGAAACAAATATAAGGAGCTATGGAGAGAGAGTTTTTTCTGTCACTGCCTCCCAGGGCCCCTTTTCCCTCAGATAGATACTTCCTGTACCAACCCCCGTTGTCTGATTTATTGTCACCTCCAGCTTCACCCAAGACCAAGCTCTCATTGTCTCCAAGAGACTCAGTCAACGGTTTCATAACGATCTACTAGCTAGAATCCTCTCCCGCCATCTCCACCATGGGCACAATACCCAAGTTTTCACAGACTCAAAAGTCCCCTTGAGAAATCTCTGCTTCTAGCATATTCCCAGAACAATGGTAGGGTTAGAGCCGTGGTAGAAGCTTACTTGCATGAATTAACTTTAGTGACAGAATTGAACATTTATGCTGAAGATGTATGAACAGTTTGTAGGAAAGAACATAAAGAAATTACAGTAACTTGAAACCATGGCAGAGTATTGGAAGGGTGTTTAATGCATACCAAAGTAATATTCAAACTTTTTTGTGATTGTATTGTATCGTAGTTTGTATCTCATTCTACACTAAAATTGACCCTTTTTTGTGATGAATGGTGTGGTGAAGAACCCAGAATTCAGCCAAACACTGGAGCAATGCTTTTGACGGTCTTTTAATGGAGGGAAGGTGAGGAGAGGGAATCAAAACAGGCAAACAGAACAGGGTCCAAAAAGGGTAAGGCAGACATCCAGACAACTTGACAGTGAACCGGCAAACAGAACTGGGCAGAACAAAACAGATCAGGTTACAGACAGGATCAATGTGCTGTGAGCTCTTACCAAACTGAGGCAATGAACGCATGGTTGACAAATGAAAAACCGACAGGGAGCAGAGAACTAAGGAAGGCTTAAATAACCGGACGAACAGGTGAGCAGAGTAAACTAATTAATCACGGACAGGTGGAAGCGATTGAGGGATCTGACAGAAACCTGAACGTAAAATCTAAGACTGAACAAAACACAGAATAGAAAACAGAACTAATAAAGAGACCAGGGGCCTGTTTCAATAAGGAGGTTCAACCAACTCTAAGTTAAAACTTGAACTTTGAGTTGACTTAGCCTGAGATGGGAAACTCTGAGTTTTGGGTTTCAGAACAGCTGAAATGAGTTAGTTCAATCAACTCTGAGTTCACTGACTCTGAGTTAAGCGCGTGCACCACAACTATAAAAAGGCCATTATCAATGGAGCGCAGATATTACGAGTCACCATGGCAACAGCATCGGACAAAAAAACGTGTGCATATTTCTCACCAGCAGAACTGGATGTACTTATGCAAGCAAATGCAGAATTTGAACATGTATTTAAAAAAAAAAAAAAAAAGCAACACGGCTGCAGTGGCGAAGGACAGAGAGTTAGCTTGGGTGAAAATAGCTGCTTGAGTCAATGCGTAAGTTTACATTTAATTACTTTTATACAGTGTTGGGTGTAATGAATTAAGTTACTAAGTCATCTAAATACTGTAATTAAATTAAAGACTATAAAACAATAGTGGATTTAATATCAAATTTTAAAAGGTATATTTTTAATTTAACTTTCTCCCTCTAGTTACACACTTTGGTCAATTTAAGATTAATTCATGCAATTGAATATTGTTTATTTGAAAGCATTAGAAGTGCAGTTTCTTATCTCTCCTTGTATTTTTCGAGTGGTTGAGGTTGATTTGGGATTTAGAAAGTAATTAATAAGTAAGTAAAACAAATTAGTAAGTAGACCAATACTTTCTAGAGACAGTAATTATTACATTAATCTAATTAGACTTGTTGAAGATAAAATTTGTAGTTAGTAATTAAGAACTATTTTAGAGTAACTTACCCAACTGTTATAATATCAGAGGTGAAACTGGAAGAACAGTATTTTGTTAAACCTAATTTAATTTTCATGGATAGGTGCAATCCTGCAGGCATCAAAAGAACATGGCAGCAGCTAAAAATGAAATATAAAAACATACTTCAAGCAGGCAAGCCTTGAGCACATCACCTGTATAGCCAGGTAGAGTAGCTACCTGGCTTTACAAACATTTGACATAATAAATGACTAAATGGCATTCAGTGTCTAGCAGTGCAACAGTATTTTTGACATAGGTCTAAATGTTCATTCTCATTTGACTTCTACTCAGCCAACAGAAAGAAGGCAGAGGCTCGTAAAACAGGGGGAGGACCTGCACCACCACCCCTGACAAATGCAGAAGAGATGGCCCTGAGCCTAAATGCTGGAAGGCCAATGGCTGAGGGAATTCCTGGAGGGACTTCATCAGAGCCAGTCACTCCAGAAGATTTAAGTGCCTTCATAAAATGTAAGAGGTCTACCTACAGTGTTATTTTTTAATATAGACTAAATGTGATATTTCCATTTATATTACTTTGGGTTGGGTTTTTCGTTGGTCCCAACAGATTCGGATGGTAATATCTGCCTCTTGGAGCCTCCTGTCCCAACAGTACCCCATACAGTTGTCAGTAGCCTACTCCATACACCATCAATTATGACAAATAGTATTATAAAGTGTACTCTATGAAATGCTCATCTTCACAGGATGATGGGGATGAAGAAACCGTTTCTCCTGCCACAGACAGGCCTACAGAGGTAATTTTAATATTATATGTCTACACATCAAAAATCTACACATTCACATTTATATGCGGAGTAGCCTATAGAATCCAAGTTTATATCTATAATGGTCATTCTTATCTCTACCCCCCAGAGTGTGGAAGAACGGCAGGAGGAAGGTCCATCAACTTCTGGTGCACAGATGGACACAGTTCAGTGATTTACAGTAAATGCCACAGTTTCATTCTGAATTTTAGACTACATTCATGATGTAACTCTAATCTAATGTATTTTCAGTTGCCAGTTAAGGAGTTATATAGACTTCTTCTTATTAAAAAGATAGAAAAAAAACAGCAAAGAACTTGTATACTTGGACCGCCAGATCCAAAAGGCAGATCTGGAAATCGACATTCTGAAACTAAAGCTAGAGGTAAGTGTATGGTCACAGGTGAATTCTAGGAAGTATTGAAACTATTTTAAAATCTTTTTTCTGTTTTCTTTTTTTTTTTTTTAGCAAATGAAGAACACCATATAAATTGCTGTGACAGGATAGGGATATGACAAAAAAGCCACTCTGGGCCTCAAAATCCTTTCCCGACGTAAATGTAACTACCTACGAAGTAATACAGCCTCTTCGTCAACAGGATCATCCATAAAAGGACATGCCATTTCATTCCCTTTGATGCGCTCTGCTGAAATGTGCGGAATGAATATATCCCCAAAGAATCAATGAGGTGTTTAAACACCACTTCCTCTTTAAAAAAGGGGAGAAGACCAAAATAAACTCTGGGTTTTGTTGTGGATGGGCCTCCCCACAACGTAATAATTTGTACTAAGTCCTTCAAAAATTCTAAGTTCTTGGTAAGGCAGTTAAAAATATCCAACAGTAGTCAAAAGTGAACAAAGGCAGCTGAAGTTCGGTCCAGGGTGGTTTATTGCAACAACACAAGACAACCACAAGTGAGATGAGCTCCAAACAACATCTGACAGCGTACTGAAAATAATCTGCTTATATACATTCTCTATGTCTTTGGGCTCCTCCTTGAGCCCCTCCCATTTTTACATATTTTCCATTGCTTTTTCCACAGATATCTTTGTTAATTTTTTACCTATCAGTGGAAACTTCCAGGGGGTGTACCTTTTTTAAAAAACATGGTTACACATCACAGCTCATTCCAATCATGGTCATTTCCATATGGTTACACGGTACAAAGTTACACATCACAGCTCATTCCAATCATGGCCCCTTACTACTGCCCATTTCCATATAGTTACGCGTCATTACCTTTTCTGACCATGGACCATGCATTTTCTAAGTTCATTTGCAACCTTCCCTGTTCTAAGTTCATTTGCCACCTTTCCTATTCTAATTTCCTTTGCTACCTGTCCTGTTCTAATTTACATTGCAAATGGCTTGCTCTTTGACCCAGAGGTTTCTTCCACTGCCCTGTTATGTGTCCCTTGACCATCTGCCTCTTAATCTGGACTTGTAGCGTGACACACACATGTTTCTTAGGTGAATGTTACAGCACACTTTATAACCATTGTGATAAGAATATATTTATTATAAGATATTGATCCACTACAATATTCATTGTGAGATATTAATCCCCTACAGTTTTCTGAAGAAAACCTGCTCCCCACCAGGTTATGTTCACAGAGTAAATTGCCATGGTAACTGACTCTGAGTATAAGTTACCTCTCTTTCAGAAACGGGCTTGACTTACTCTGCTTTCTCAGGTTTAACTTACCTCCCTTTCTGAAACAGAAAACCAAGAGTTTCCCTCATTTCAGAGTTAACATACTCAGAGTTTTCACTTAACCTCCTTTCTGAAACAGGCCCCAGATAACTGAAATAGTAAACAGACTAAATATGAATCTAAAACAAGACAGAACCTACTGTAGAAATAAATCCAGAGGCAGGAGAGAACTAACCTTCCCAAACAATAAACCTAAACCAAAACAGAACATCACATTTTTATAATTTTTTATAATTGTTTTAAATATGGTGTTAAGAAATGTATTGTTATTTTGTATATATGAAAAAGTAAATCATCAAAAAGGTTTTACAGACAAAGGTCTTGCCTTTTAAGATCTGATTCGCCGATTTTGAGTTTGTGTAACTAAATCTAATAAAAACGTGAAAATAAAATGTGCTGCAGATTTCCCTGAAAGAATTTTTTTAATGGTCTCTGATAATTAATTTTACATCACCTTTGCCCAGAAGAAACATTGTTCAAAACATTCACAAGGGGCGGTTCCAGACGGGGGCCAACAGGGGTCAGTGCCTCTGTAGAATTGGTCCTGGCCCCTGTTATGGCCCCTGTACTAAAGACTTGGTATTAAATTTCTTATGATGATATATACTGACGACCTGTCCAGGGTGTACCGCGCCTCTCGCCCATTGAACTCCTGGAGATAGGCAATATATTTCCACCCCAATCTTTTGTTCTGTACCCCCATGAAAAAATGGCCCCATCCTGGGCCCCCTGCTAAATGTGGTGTAGTGTTTTAACTTTAAACATTTAACATTTAACACACCCTGTATGTTAAACGTTAATTAACATAGTTTTGTGTTGAATAAAGTAACAAATAAATGTTTTAGCCAACAGTTGTAAATCCAATCAGTATCATTACATCAAAACAAAACAGAGTTACAGACTAAATCATTATCAAAAACAAGCTAATTTAGTTAGTTCTAAAGCAACAGAGTATGAAATAATCAAAATTGCCAAAATAAAACCAGAGCAAGTGTTGCACAATTAATGATAATACAACATATTTAGATTAAGATAAAATTAAATACTTAAGTTAAACAGAGGAAGATCAGCAGCCAATTTATACTACGATGCGACATAAATATGCAGTACGCATGATTGATTGTACAAACAACATCTTGGAGTTGCTAAAACGCGTACAAAAGGACAGCAGTGTCTGAGAGACAGTGTAAATGGTCCATGATCAAATCAGAGCCGTTGTGACCATTAGCATGTTATAAACACTTATTGATTGATTGATTGATTGATTGATTGATTGATTGATTGATTGATTGATTGATTGATTCAACAAACTTGTGGTCCACAAAGCGATAAAAAAACAAGAAAAATTAATACTTAAAAACAAATGGAATAAAAATTAAAAAAATTCAAATAAATCTTATAAAAGACTTGCATACCAATGTTTCCACAGAGCCGACTGGAATCTTAGCGCACTGAGAGAGGGATGTGAAAACATTACAATAAGACTGTTCAATGAGCTGCCCAAACGACACATAAACCTGTATATCAGATTTCTCACAAGTGCCTGGAATGTTCTGACATGTGCGTTACAAAACATCATCACACTGGCACTGCTGAACCTGGGTTTCTTAAGCAGAATTCTCAAAGAGTCATTATATTCAATTCAATTCAATTCAATTCAATTCAATTTTATTTATGTAGCGCCAAATCATGAAACATGTCATCTCAAGGCACTTTACAAAGTCAAGTTCAATCATATTATACAGATTGGGTCAGATTATACAGATTGGTCAAAAATGTCCTATATAAGGAAACCAGTTGGTTGCATCAAAGTCCCGACAAGCAGCATTCACTCCTGGGGAACCGTAGAGCCACAGGAAGAGTCATCTGCATTGTACATGGCTTTGCTGCAATCCCTCATACTGAGCAAGCATGAAGCGACAGTGGGAAGAAAAACCACCCATTAACGGGAAGGAAAAACCTCCGGCAGAACCGGGCTCAGTATGAACGGTCGTCTGCCTCGACCGACTGGGGTTACAGAAGACAGAACAGAGACACAACAAGAGAAACAAAAAAGCACAGAAGCACACATTGATCTAGTAATCTGTTCTACATTAGATGGTAGTAGCGGGTGAGCAGTCTTCTCTGGATGATGTCACAGTTAACAGAACGCCAGACCAGGTGTACCTACTATGAAGAGAAAAGAGAGAGAACAGAAAGTTAAAGCAGAAATGACAACACATAATGCATAATTGAAGAACAGTAGAACTCAATAGAGTGAGAAAATTAGATCCTGATATACTCCAGTAGCCTAAGCCTATAGCAGTAAAACTATAAAGATAGCTGAAAGTAACATGAGCCACTAGTTATAATTTTTGTCAAAAAGAAAAGTTTTAAGCCTAGTCTTAAAAGTAGACAGGGTGTCTGCCTCACGGACCAAAACTGGGAGTTGGTTCCACAGGAGAGGAGCCTGATAGCTAAAGGATCTGCCTCCCATTCTACTTTTAGAGACTCTAGGAACCACCAGCAGACCTGCAGTCTGAGAGCGAAGTGCTCTGTTAGGAACATACGGGGTAATCAGAGCTCTGATATATGATGGAGTTTGATTATTAAGGGCTTTATACGTTAGAAGAAGAATTTTAAATTCTATTCTTGATTTAACAGGAAGCCAATGAAGGGAAGCTAAAATTGGAGAAATATGATCCCTCTTGTTGATTTTCATCAGAACTCTTGCTGCAGCATTTTGGATCAGCTGAAGTATTTGAACTGCATTTTGTGGACTTCCTGATAGTAAAGAATTACAATAGTCCAGCCTTGAAGTAACAAATGCATGGACCAGTTTTTCAGCATCACTCCTGGACAGAATGTTTCTAATTTTGGCGATATTCCGGAGGTGAAAAAAGGAAACTCTGGAAACCTGTTTAATATGGGATTTAAATGACATGTCTTGGTCAAAAATAACACCAAGATTTTTTACTTTATTACCAGAGGCCAGGTTAATGCCACCCAGATTAAGTGATTGGTTAAGAAGTTTATTTTTTGAGGACTCTGGCCCAAAGATTAAAACTTCGGTCTTGTAATATTTAGATGCAGGAAATTTAAAGTCATCCAGCTTTTGATGTCATCAAGACATGACTGCAGTCGAAGTAATTGATTGGATTCATCAGGATTTATGGATAAATATAGCTGAGTATCATCAGCATAACAGTGGAAATTAATCCCATGCTGTCTGATAATTTTGCCTATCGGAAGCATATATATAGTAAAGAGAATTGGTCCAAGGACTGAACCCTGTGGTACTCCACAGGTGACCCTAGAGTTTGAGGAAGATTTATTATTAACATGAACAAATTGGAATCTGTCTGACAGATAAGATTTAAACCAGCCTAATGCTTTCCCCTTAATCCCTACAGTATGTTCAAGTCTTTGTAGGAGAATATTGTGATCAACTGTATCAAACGCAGCACTGAGATCTAACAGGACAAGTATAGACACAAGTCCATTATCTGAGGCCATGAGAATATCATTAGTGACCTTCACCAGAGCTGTTTCAGTGCTATGATGAGCTCTGAAGCCTGACTGAAACTCCTCAAGTAGGTCATTACTTTGTAAATGTTCACAAAGTTGATTAGCAACTACTTTCTCAAGAATTTTAGATAAGAAAAGAAGATTAGATATAGGTCTGTAATTTACTAACTCATCTTGATCAAGAGAAGGTTTCTTAAGTAAAGGTTTAATAACAGCTACTTTCAAAACCTGTGGTACATATCCATTTACTAAGGATAGATTAATCATGTCTAAAATAGTGCCACTGATCAAAGGGAATATGTCCTTAAACAACTTGGTTGGGATTGGGTCTAACATACAGGTAGAAGGTTTAGATGAAGCTAAAATTTTAGATAGCTCAGAAAGCTCTACTGCTTCTAAACAGTTCAAACACTGCGCAGATTCTAAAGATTCCTCCAATGCTGCCTCACTTACTGAGGACGAGGTAATCATGTTTGGGAGGATGCCAATTATTTTATTTTTAATGGCATCAATTTTATTTATGAAGAATCCCATAAAATCATTACTACTAAGAGCTAAGGGAATGGATGGATCAACAGAGCTGTGGCTCTGGGTAAGTTTGGCAACTGTACTAAGGAGAAATCTAGGATTATTTTTATTTTCTTCAATTAATGATGAAAAATATGCTGCTCTAACTCTGCGGAGGGTCTTGTTATACAACAATAGTCTGTCCCTCCAGATTAAGTAGGATTCCTCTTGGTGTGTAGAGCGCCATTTTCTCTCCAATTTCCTAACATTGTGCTTCAAGGAACGCAGCTCTGAATTAAACCAAGGAGCCAGCTTCCTGTGAATAATCACCTTCTTTTTCAAGGGAGCTACATTGTCTAATGCAGAACGCAATGAGGAAGTCAGATTGTTAGCAAAGGTATTGATTTGTGAATGGGAAGAAACAGCAATGCTGCCATCTACAGGGCATTTCTGCAATACTGAGGATATTAAAAAGGGGACAGACTCTTTAAGTTTTGATACAGCATTATCCGATAAAAATCTACTATAATGGAACCCTCTTTTGGGGGTGGAGAACTCAGTTAGATTAAACTCAAATGTTATTAAAAAATGATCAGACAGGACAGGGTTGTGAGAGAATACTGTTAATTCTTCACAATCAATGCCATATGTCAGAACAAGGTCTAAAGTATGGAGCCGAGAGTGCGTCGGTTCATGCACATTTTGAGCAAAACCAATTGAATCTAGGATAGTTTTAAAGGCTACACTAAGGTTATCACATTCAGTGTCAACATGGATGTTAAAATCACCCACTATAATAACCTTGTCAGTATTTAACACCAAATCAGATAAGAAATCTGACAACTCATCCAAAAACTGAGTGTAAGGGCCTGGTGGACGATACAAAACAACAAACAGAAGAGGTTTTATTGCTTTGCAGTTTGGATGAGGGAAACTGAGGGTTAAATGTTCAAAAGAACAGTAATTATTAGTTGGCCTGGGACTAATTAATAAATCAGACTGAAAGATAGTTGCCACTCCTCCTCCTCTTCCCACAGATCTGGGAATGTGGAAATTTGAATAACTGGAGGGGGTTGACTCATTTATACTAACGTAGTCCTCTTGTAGCCAGGTTTCTGTGAGACAAAACAAATCAATCTGATTATCAGAAATCAATTCATTAACTAACAAAGTCTTTGGAGGGAGAGACCTTATATTTAATAGACCACATTTTATTGTTTTATTTTTAGGTTCAAGGTGAACCGTATTGATTTTTATTAGGTTTTTATGATTTATTCCTTTTAGTTCAGTTTTTGATCTGTTAAGTTTTGGCCGTGGGAAAGACACCGTCTCAATAGGATAATGGATGGGTAACAGTACAGAAGCTGCAGAGAGGTGTGTTAAACTACGGCTCTGCTTCCTGGTCTGGACCCTGGGTTGTCAGCATTTAGGAGAACTAATAAATCCGTCCAGATTCCTAGAAAGAAGAGCTGCACCCTCCAAAGTAGGATGGATGCCGTCTCTCCGGATCAGACCAGGTTTTCCCCAGAAAGTTCTCCAGTTATCAATGTAGCCCACGTCGTTTTCTGGACACCACCTAGATAACCAGCGGTTGAATGATGACATGCGGCTAAACATGTCATCACTGGTCAGATCAGGCAGGGGACCAGAGAAAATTACAGAGTCCGACATAGTTTTAGCAAACTCACAAACCGAAGCAACACCAACTTTGGTGACCTCTGATCGGCGTGACCGGGTGTCATTACCGCCAGCGTGAATAACAATTTTGCGGTATTTACGCTTATCCTTAGCCAGTAGCTTAAGGTTATAAGCAACCTTAAGCTTCTGCATGCTAGCTTTTTTTAAATTACACCACAAGGGAGCTGTATACAAGGATGTACAGTAAGCTTTAAGCAGGCTTATTTTTACATCATCAGTGCACATATAGAATTTCCTCCCCAGAATGTTTGCCTGGGCGTACAACACACGACACTGTCGATAAATGTCATCACCATCACAGAGCTGGTCTGTGATGTAGTGACCCAGATATTTAGTTTTGGAACAAACATTTAACTTTTGCCCTGACGGTAAAAAAATCAGGGAAGCAACGTTGTTTGTCTGCTTTAGTCCTACAAACTAATACAACAGTTTTCTTAGCATCACACTGCACATCAAATCTCAACTCATAACCAGAGCAGATATTCAGTAGCTGCTGAAAACCAGCACTGCTGGGTGAGAGGACAGTCAGATCAACAGCATACATGAAGTAATTGACCAAAGTATCGCCAATCATACATCCAGTTTTAAAGAGGTTAATTTCCTTTGACACGTCATCTATGTACAATTTAAACAAGGCAGGTGAAAGAAGCCCACCCTGGCGCACACCATTACTCACTCCAAAGGAAGCAGAGATGTTATTGCCCCATTTTACATGCATTTTCTGGTTAGAATACCAGTAAACTAAAATTTGTATGAAAATATTTGGAACCCCTTGCTGTTTTAATTTGTCAAATAACTTGTAGTGATTGACACGATCAAAGGCCTTAGAGGTATCAATGAACCCAATTAACATAGATGAATTTTTTTAATAAATATGCTCTTGCTGCCTCTTTCAGGCCATAAATACAGAAATCAGTACTCAACTTGGCTTTGAAACCAAATTGGTTTTCTGCTGTACTAATAAACTATAAAGCCAGTAATGTGGTAAACATAAGGGGTTCATTGTCTCAAAATGGTCGCTAGCATCTGGCCATCATTAAGTCGGTCATAGGTCATAAGTCATAAATACTATGTCAAAGGTCTTAGATTACATGTCATAAATCTTAGATTATAGGTCAAATGTCAAAAATCATGTGATTTGACAGAAGGGTTCTTAACCTATTTTTTTCCTAAGATTTATATTTTTTCATATATGTTTCAATTTATTAGTTTGCTCCATATTTTTACTGATGACATTATTTGTTGTGTTACTAATATGTTAGATGTATTAATTAAGGCTGACAAGTTCACTCACTATATTAATTAACAGCCTGACCCACTAACAATATGTTTAAAAAAAGTTATGAGAATATTTACAGATATATTTGCTTTTCCCAAGATAACATTGACTGATCATCTTACATTAAATATGTTACCGGTACGTCAGTATGATAAGTGCCAAGTGGAATGAAAAAAAAAGAATAGATGCAGAAATAAATGGCTTAATATGTGACTTAAATATATGATAGTGAGATTTTAACCAGACTTTTTAGCTTACAAAAGCAGAAAAAGGAAACAAGAAACAAACCTTATTGTAAGTAAAGAATATATGTTGAAATTTGCTATCCGACCAACGACATATACTTAATGATCTAAGGAGCAAGTTCGGATTTAGGCAACATTAAATAGTTATCCTCATGTGGGGAATTTGTAAACCAACTCTTGCAACATTTACTTCGTTTTCCAGCATTTTTAAACAACTTTAAAGTTTAGTGTTTAAAATTAAAACACAAAAATTTAGAGTACACAAGTAAAAACATAGATACACTGAAACATTTCTAGTCCCAGACTTCGCTTTGAAAGAACGTAGAAATTGTCATAAGCATAAAGGCAATTTCAAAAACATGTCCTCCCCTTTTAGCTAAAATTTGTAGAGAAAACCCGGAGTAAGATTTTTTAAGAGTGTCGTTTTTTTTCTTTCACTGTAGCCGAACTAAGAAGCTAAGTCAGGGCAATGTGTTCAAACATAACATGGATCTCCAGCCAGTAGAGATAACAAACCATGGGATAGAAAAACAATTGACTCTAATTTTACAGCCACAGCCCTTCTAATGGGTAAAAAGATTAAAATGGTTCAGTGATGACAAAAGAAGCAATGCAGTTACGTGTTACATCCTGAAACCAGAAAACTCTTGTGAATTATTTGTTTAGGAATATGTCACACTGCCGAAGTTCGTATGTAGAGATATATTTTACAGGTTTTACCTAAAAATGGAATTGTAGACAAGGTCTAATGGAAATATCTTTAGGGATGTATTTTCTTGTCAAATGTTACTTGTGTCAGGTAGGTTTCTTTCATGCGATGTTTAATGCTAATACCTGACTGTTCTTGGTCATGTTGCTAGATCTCACATAGGATCAAGGAAACTGAGGCTATGTTCACACTGCAGGTCTTAATGCTCAATTCCGATTTTTTTGTGAAATCAGATTTTTTTGCATGGTCGTTCACATTTCCAAATATATGCGACTTGTATGTGATCTCCTGTGTGAACTGAATGCGTTCAACCGAAGTGTGCCGCATGCGCACTCGAAGACGCCGTGACGTCACACGTAGCAAGCGTCCTTAGTGTTTGCGGAAGTAAACATGGATTATAATGCTGGCGCGCATTTTGCGGTCATTAACTTATTTTCTAACCAGAGCTTTCCGTCCATTGACTGCTCTTCTCATTGTAGTCCGCTATGGGTGTCGTCTTTCTTCCCGCTTCTGGATAGCAGGACACAGAATAGTGACGTTTGTCGAGTATCGGTGACGTACAGGTCGGATAAATGCGACCCGGCCGTACAGACACAGGTCGCATTTGAAAAGATCAGATACGTATCGGATTCAGGACCACATATCCAAGTGGCCTGGGTCGCATTTGAAAAAATCCGATCTGTGTCGTTCAGACTGTCATAAAAAGATCAGATACAGGTCGCATATAGGCAAAAAAAAAACAGAATTGGGTCACTTCAAGCTGCAGTGTGAACGTAGCCTTAGACAATGAAGAAGTGAACACAAAAATGATGTACCTTTAACACGAAAGAGGCATGTAATTCAACTTTCTGCCACAGTGTAACCAGTAATTTTTATATATGTTATTCTGAAAAACAGGAATAGAAATTCGAAGATGCAGGATCATTTTTTTCAGAATTCTGAAAAGCGGCGTGTTCATATTTATCACTTTTTGCTCTCTAGATAAAAGATGGTGACCTAAATAGTAAACTCATGTTCTTTAAATAACATTAAATCAGTGGAATTACTGTGCAGCTATTTTCATGAGGTTTAAACAAGCAGAGGTTCATCAGCCGCCAGGTCACTCATACAGTTCGAAAGGCGGTGGGATGGCTTATTTTCAAAGCTGCGTCACTTTCTTTCATTTAGGTTTACCTTACCATTTGTGATTCTTTCAAATAAGTATTTTTTCTGTCTGGTACTGTGTGGGTATGGACAGGTTGAATCCCTGTTTTGGATTTTAAATTTGGCTTAGAACGCTACTTAATAAGATGTCACCTTAGAGCTAAAAAATCCTGTTTTTCAACTCTATTGAAGGATATTGTCTTAAATTTTACATGTTTGTGGGTATCCAAACCCCATTCAGACGACCCACGGACAGAGAGAGATCATTCCCCTCCAGTGCGACTGATGACCAGAGGCGGATGAGAGCGTTTGTTCGATGGCCAGGGGGATTTATACAGTGGGCCCCCTGCTGTGAGATGCCGGAAAAAGTCTTGCATTTGATGTAGTTTCCAACTTACAGTCTGATCTTATATTCTCTCTTGGCTGAAAGCACAACAGCAATAAAATTGTCATTCAAACCTAATAGGATCTAACCTCAACTAACTTTTAATAATACTATTTCACTTACATGAGACCCGTCCAGAACATTCCTGAAACCTACAGGGTGTGTTCTACAAAAGTAATCTTATAAGATCACTCAACAGGTTCTGTAAAGTTGCTCAGAAAGGCCAAAACAGCTTTTTAGGATCACGATTAACCCGGTAGAGATGAGTGACGGTCCGTTTCAGTGAAGGAGGATTGCTGAATCCCCCTTCAGTGATCGTCTTTCACCCACAGATTCTACCCCCACGTTTTCTTAACCAATAATTGTAAAAAAAAAAAAAAAAAAATTCACACATTATCTACTGTATAAAAGATGTATGCACTGCATGATCACTGCTTTCTCCTCGGTATGCCGTGTGTGCTTTAGAGTGGGATTGTCAGCTAAACGGAGCGAAGGACTTTGTCACCAAACATTGAGTTTTCAATAAATTCTCAATTGGAAGAAGCAGCCGGGTGGGCTGACAAACACACAGAGTTTATAAAAATCAACAACTCCGTACGGTTTGACTACCTTACTCAGTCGGACCTTTATTGCTCCAACTACTCCACTCCATCTACACATCTACATCTGTCCTCCCTTTCCCTGCAGATCCTTCTGTTAATTTAATTGTACTGGCCTAATCCTGCTTAGCTCTGAAGGCCCATTTCTACCCCGGTTTAAGATTTGACAGTAAATGAGGACTCATTGATCAGAGGTAAACATTGTAAAATGCATATTTAATTCATTAGGAATTCCTAATGGAGACAAAAAGTTTACATTACCATTTTGTTGTATTCATTACAAGCTGACATCCTGGCGATGTAAACGATTGTCTACCTTTCACTAGTCGGAATACATCTTTTAAAGGCTGTGTCCCTCCCATGCTTGGGAGGAGGGTGATCTGTTCTTAAAACAAAGAGGCTGTTCTACTCTGCCAAGGGTCAAACCAAATGACCTACCCCCCTGCCATAAAACCCATGTATGTTATCTTACCCGCAAAGAGAAGAGACAGTCAACAACTCTACATTCCTGAGTTCTTCCATATGAATACAACTAAGATATTTATTTTCCTCAATAATTGCGATCCGGTTCACCCAAGGTTCAGAAGTATGTGTGTATTATGCTGGCTCCCTGACATTTAGTGTCATTCCACTGTGCTCGAAAACATATTGGTGTCTTGCACATGTTCACGTATTCTTCTGCTGATGAGGGATCACGAGGACAGTACTTACCTTGTAGCAGTGATGCCACAAAGGCGGTAGAAAGACTGGTTGAGCAGAGGATCGTCATGTGGCTGAAGGGCATCTGTCTATCTGCGATCCAACCCAACAGAGTCGCCAGAAGAGAAGCCAACAGACCCAAAATTGTGGCTTGGAGCTGGAAAATAGGGAGGGATCATAAACTTTGGCCGAAGAAATCCTGATTTCATTAGTTAAATAAATTTGTCACGTTAAATAAAATCCACCTGTTTAAGCGCAAGGTTTCCACCAATCAGCATCCACTTTTCTCTGGTTGATTCAATTTTTCCAGCATTTACCTAGCAACATCAAACATGTATTAAGTAGAAAAATATATATGAAAAGCTTGTCATAATTTAATCACATTTAATCAAAGTGTTAATAAATCATTTGGGTAAAACATGCTTTCAGATGGGCAGTTTAATGTGTATTGTGCCAATTAAATCTCTGAACCCAGTAGCTCCACTGAGGATTTTTTTTTTCTTCCTTTTTACAAGTACATATAAATCTGAAGATAAAATGTAGCCATTTTCTCTAAATTATGCAGCAAAACCATAATATAATTTTAAAAACGAGACTGTTTTCTCCTATATCTATATCTATATATATCTATATATATCTATATATATATATATATATATATATATATATATATATATATATATATATATATATATATATATATATATCTTGGAATCAGTTGGATGAGTCCCAGACATGGTACTCATGTTGACAAGAGCACAAGCTCCTTTGAAATGTGTATCTGGGTTTCATATCAACTTCTTTTCAGTGTACTGTGATGAGATCACCACCCCAATAATGTGGCCTTGGAGGCAAGCTGCATAGCTCTCAGTCTGACCTAAAAAGCTGCATGTGGATTGAGGCGGGAGTTTGAGTATCAACTGGGTGTAACTATGAGAAGAAACTGGATGATCTCACTTTATTTTGAGTGAACACATAAAAGACGCTCTCATGGTTTAATGAGAGCTTGAAAAAATGGTATGCACGATGCAAAATGGCTGCAGGAAAGGACAAATGTTTTGTCTGAAATAAACAATATGTGTACGTGGACATTTTCTCAGTCAATGAGATTAGAGATGCTTCACTTTACTTTTGATGGCAATGTCCCAGCCACATTGGCAAATAAAATTACGGTTTGTGTGAAGCACTTCACAAAGGACTTTACTATCAACAGTACACGGCAGGATTTACTGAAGGAAAATTATGTCTTGTGTAATGTATTAACTTTGATTAATTTTTTCTACACTTTATGAAGGTTTAACCTGCTTTTATATGCTGTTATATGCTTTTAGATAACTTGCAGAAGGTTCCAAGGTCAGTTCAGCAATTAGCAGAAGAGAAAAACAACTCCATAAATGGTAGAAGTATCTGATAGTGAGTAGAACCGATACTGTGTGCATCATTTGCTAGTGTAACTCTGTAAATTCCTCCTGTTTGAAGTTAAATAAAGCTATGGAGCGATATTTGTGCCTTCTGATTGAGCGAGCAGAAAACCAATTCGAGCGCACAGTAACACAACACACGCGTGCTCAAAACCGGTCTGGCGTGCGCTGAACTCTGAAAAACTCTTCTCAATCCACTGTCCTCGCACTCAGTTCCTTCTTTGCTCGCACACTCGACCTGCTCATTCCACGCTCAACACCAGCTTTGCACTCGCTGGGCTGTTTCTCCTCTCGCTCGACTCTGTCTCTGCGCTGCCTGGCGACTTCAAAAACTGTCCACCTCACCTGCCAATCACAGACAGGTTTCTTTCCATCCAATCAGAGCATGGCTTACAAACACTGCATTCAGATGGATTAAATCAAAGTGCTGCAACTTTTGGCAGAAATTACTAAACATAACGGTGGGATTGTCACTGCGCGCTCGGATTGGTTCCTGCGCGCTCAATCAGAATGCACCAACATCGCTCCATATAAAATGAGCCTGCACAAGGAGGAGAGCAGAGTTGATGGTCACAGACATTGGCTGGTGCATCTCCTCTCCCTTTGCAAAGGTGAAACTGAATTCTGTTTCCTGGCTGAGTTTTGTTGCACTCAACTAAGTCCTGCACACGAATCAAACGGACTGGGGAAGCAAGACGGCTTCAACAACCTTCAGCATGATGGTAACTCCACCTTGCTTGGCAGTTGCTGTAGTGCTGCTACGTCTTAAGGATTATTTTAAACAGAATAAAACAAACTATTCAAATATATCACTAAAAGCTCAAAATTCATATAGCATTCATGACCTTTATGTATGTAAATCTCTGACCAGAGCTGAGTTTTTGATCGCTGCCGCCTCACTCTGTTGGCTTGTTTACATTCAAATGACTCACAGCAGTTGACAGCCTTGATGCCAGAGTCATTTCAAGGTTCCCCTTCATGCCTAAAACAGCAGGAACCAGAATGTAGAGCTCGGTGATCTCCTGGAACACATCCCAGCCCTGCCACAAAAACACAGAAAACAACTTAATCGGATCGTAGACTCCAGACGATAACTGAAATAGACAATTATTGGCTGTGTTTTTATTTTCAGCTAACAGCTAAAAATAAAATGAATGAGTGTTGGGGTGTGTATTAAGTTCTACCTTGGGTAATCTTTTAATCTCATCACTTTATTAATCTAAGTGCAGCAGAGACCTTCTTTCTCCAAGAGAATAGTTTCCTCCTGGTGTTTTCCCAAAAAGTCCTTATTTCAAATCCTTTTATTTTTCCCAGAGTTCTGTCGTGTAGTTTCCTGAATCCTGCTTTTGACTAACTTTATGTTTCTGTTATTGTCTGAACGTTTATCTGCATTAATCTGTGGTTTCCTCACCTGCACAAAATCAAGCAGAACCCCAGCAGAAACCGTCCCTAGCCCAGCCAATACAAACGGCACCAGAATCTGCAGCACCATGGAACACACTGATTCTGTGGGTCCACTTGAACCTCTTGCATCCTTGGCGCTGATGGATCTGCTGAACCTGGGCCCATTCCGGAGCTCATTGGAGAGCAGATGGTCTGACTCACTGTACTCCAGAGACTCGCCCTCCAAACTGTTATTGACTGAAGATATTCTATGAGAGCTACAATGTTGTACACATCCAGAGTGCTGGGAGAAGGATGGGACTGAACCATAGTGCTGGGTGCCATGGGTTCCCAAATGGCTGATTTGGGACGGTGTCTTATCTGGTGATTTTGGGACAAACATGATGTAAAGTTGGTCTCAGGAAATGATCTTCTGCTGTTCCAGAGAGTGATTTAGGAACCTGAAAATACATGAAAAGCCTGAAAAGTTAGACACATATTAACTTGGAAAAGCATTTGTTGGCAGTTAAACTCAATATTATTATTATTATTATTATTATTATTAAACTATTAAAAAATATATATTTTTGTGGATGGCTTGAAAATCCCATTAGTATCACAAAAAAACAGCAGCAAATGTTATTTGTATTGTAAAGTCTTGCATCATAAAAACATGCAAATAATTGGAATATTAGCAGGGAAACTGGAGACATAATGACAGAATCCAGTCAAGTTTGAGGAATGGTGCTTTTGCGGCTTTGAGCTTTGTGGCTGTAAGAATATAATATCAGCCTTAATTGATTGTGACTTTAATGACTGAAAAAGTCCCTGGTGTTATAGCAAAGGTCAAATATCACAGGTAACATCTCATCAAATGAGATCATTTAACAGAAACACTTTTATCATAGTTTACTTTTTTTTCCAGCAGATGTAGATGTGAAAAAATACTGGCTTCCCTTACCTCCTGACCCCAAAGGAATGCGTCTCTGGTTTGACTCAGCATCTGTTTAATGAATTAGCCTCCAACCTTAAATAGCATTACAATAGAAATAGATTACCAAAAATGTTATGATCAAACAACAGAGGTTAATAACTGGTGTAGAGGGTACAACCCAAGTGATGTATGCATGTGTGTAAATTATTTAATATGGTAATTGTCAGGGGGAAATTAATCTTGCAAGGAGGGAACTACACATAGCTTTGCAAACGTGCATTCTGCGTTTCAAAAGAAAGCAAGCTCTTTTTATAAGATGTAGTAAACCCCTCCTCCAACACTCACACAGCTCCAGAGCTGATATCCTGAACTGCAGCATTCTAACTGGCAAGCAATAATTTATCAAATTCAGTTTTAAATTCAGGCAAATGTTACGCACCCAATTATCAGCCCCTTTCCATGGATACATGGTTCTCTGTTGTTCGATTTTCCTGTATTACTAGCTCATTCCCTCCAAGTTTTTATTCAGAGAATCTTGCCGGATCATTCTGTATAATATATATTTGTTTTAACACATACAGACACCATTCTAACAGCTTTTTTCCTTAAACACAGAGTTCTTTTGGCCAGTAATTGCTTCTTTCTCACAAAGGGTCTATGTAATCACCTACTCCAACTCCATACTGTGTCAACACACACACACACACACACACACATACACTGACATAGACTAATTTGTCCCACGACACCACAGGCAATGGGGGATAAGGGGTGTAAAGACCCCACTCAAGTTTTTTTATTCTTACATTTGCAGATAATTTACTAAGACTAAAATTAAGTATTTAGGCCACCTTTATCGATAAGTCTCAATTGCTTTGGCAGAAAATTAAGATTAGCCTATTTATTGTATATCTCTTACCATATGTTTTGAAACCTTATTTTCTCTTAATAAGTAAATAATAACACACACATCAGACATCGCGTAACAAAAGCTCTTCATTGATCACCTTTGAATAAAGCATGGGTAATAGGTCAATTCTAGGGGTAATTTATATCATTTAGACAGCAGAGCGATAAATATGACCACTCTGCAGTTTTCATATTGCTGAAAAAAACTTCAGTTTTTAAAAAATAATACAATATATTGACATTACATGATAGATGGCAGTAGAAAGTTCAATTACATACCAAAACCTATTTCGGTAGGATCTATTGGTAAAGTGGGTGTTTAAGTACTGTTAAATTCACCTCTTCATCTTCTAATTTTCTTGATCCTCTGTGAGCTCGAGCAACAAGATCATAAACAAACATTCAGGTATTAGCATCAAGCGTTGCAGGAAAGAAACCTGATTGTAACAAGTACCGTTTGACAACAAAATACATCCCGTGAAACCTTTTTTTCTTAAGTAAAACCTGTAAGATATATCTCTGCATACTAACTACAATAATGTATCTCAGGTTTCAACAACCTTTACAATCCAAAGAGCCATCTTTACCCGGATTCTTAATGAATAAAATAAGTCTAGAACAAAAAAAAAACACCTATGCAACCCTGTTGTAGTTTACTCAAAAGTACATTTTGTACTTTACATATTTATGGAAAATGAAGGCATGAAAAAACAACAATTCAGAATGAGCTTTTTTACCTTTTAAATCTAAAAAATATTTCTCCCATGTATAATATTGAAAAGGGTCAATGTATAATATTTTTTAAGTTGAAAAGGGTCATTCCTAAAGAGCCTACCATGGTTCTGGAACCATTGGATGCAGACCCCTGGTCCAACAACTACTTATCAAGTACTTAGCAAAATTATCAGGGTAATGTATCCAGTTATTAGTGGATGTAACAAGTAGATTTCCATTTCATCTGCCATTGACTATTTGTTTGAACTTCTTATCCACTACATATTCAAATATTGAACTATTTTACTCAGGATACCAGAATTTGTATTAATGGCTACATTCTGTTATGGAAATATATAATAATTTTTTTGTTAATCGTGTATTTTTCTTAAAGCAGTAAACGTTACCTAAAATCTAATCACTAAACTGTGGCTTGGATTTGAGATGGGATGGGGTTTGCAAACTCACTCAAAAGCAATAAATTCATTCAAGCTCTCGTAGATACCAGGCACTAAGAGTTACTGGAGGTTTTATGGGGGATAGCGACAGTTGGAAAGAGATTGCAGCTGTTACAGGATATCTGCCAAGAAAGAGGAAGTGGCCCACCTGTGGCTCAGAAGAAGGGGAACAAGACCTTTTGTTCAACCGACTTGCTGCCCGGGTTTAAGAGGAAATAAGAGACTTTGTACTGTTGTTCAGTAAAGGGGGGTGGTTCGAAGCTTTGCAACCTTCCAACGGTTCTCTCACCACATAAAGAAGAGATCATTTGGGTGTTCGGGGCTCAGTCCTTATCTCAGAAGACACGCAACACAGAACAGAAGAAAGAAGACCCAAGACGGAAAGAAGATCAACGAGCCAAGGGAAGAACACGGTGCCCCTGTCTCTGAGAACCACCGGGACTAAGTCGAGTTACCCACTTTTTCGTGTTTTTCCACAATTCGTGGCCAACGATCTACAAGTACAAGAAACGCTGTGGTTTTGAACTGGTCGATGAAAACCACCTGAATGTTCCAGAGATGGGAGTCGCACCCACGGGATGTCAGTTCTGAGGCTGAACCAACTTGTCGAGCAGAAGAGACGAATCTCGGACACTGGCATCAAAGCAGAGGCAGAGTCTTTGTGAGTGAGACAATAATGGGACATCAGGGTTGCCATCGAGAGCAGGAAAGTTACTCGTCTGACCAAGTCCTTCATCCACAAATCAAAGACACTTTGGGACTTTGTCTGCAGTTTGGGTCAGTCTGCTCCTCTAAATTTAAAAGCCTCTCCTGAACACATTAGTAAGCAGCCTTAGATAAGAGTGAGGAAGTTGATTACATTTTAATTTGTGATTTGTTAAATTGCTTAATGCTGTTGCTAATTCCCTGCTAAAGCATACTAAGTAAAGAAGCAAATAAAATTGTATTAGAAGTTGTAGACATTCAGTTATTGAGTCAACAGTTATTTGAGTTCTTCAGTGGTTGTAAAACAGACATTGTACATGTTTCTAAAATTATTTAGGAGGTCTTAAAAGGTTGCCTGTAGCCAAAACTTTAAACAACACCCTTAGGGACTTTTGAGTTTCTAAAAAATGTATCGATCCACAAGTGCTGTTGTATAAAAGTAGGCGCTACCGTTAACGAATTAGGTGGGTTCGGGCTATTAGGTTGTCTTACCTGTCCACTGAAACAGGGTGTGGTCCTAGGACGAAGGTGGTTAGTAGATTGGTCGTGTCCAACTTATCTAGCTAAAAAGGTCTCACAGGAACTCTAAACAGGCTAATACTCGTTAGATTCAGAGGTCTTTAGAACCCTAGCTAGTCTGAGCTTTAACCCAAAATAGAGAAGGATTGACAAGGGGGTTTAGTTCTAATCTGACAACAGTATGCAAAAGCTCAGTCTTATATAGTAGTTGAACACAAACCGGCTTTAACCGATCCTTTCCCGCAAATAATTTTTCAGGAAATCCTTATTCTGATCATTTAAGATGAATATACATCCAAATGGCAGATAGCACCCGTTAAGATTTATGATAAATGGGACAGAAAAACGTTTTATATTTGAAAATGACACTGAAGAAAAAAAATAAGTCTAAAGATAATCAACTTATCCATCCATCCATCGTCTTCTGCTTATCCAGGGTCGGGTCGCGGGGGTAGCTCCTGTTTGGGCCTTCAGTAGGGAGGCCCATACATCCCTTTCCCCACCCACTTGGGCCACAGTGTCGTGTCGTGTCCTGGGTTATCCCCTGGGCCTCCTCCCGGTGGGACGTGCCCGGAACACCTAACCAGGGAGGCGTCCAGGAGGCATCCTGACCAGATGCCCGAGCCACCTCCACTGGCTCATCTCGACGTGGAGGAGCAGCGGCTCTACTCTGAGTCCAGAACTTTAAGGTATTCAGGGCGAATCTTATCCACCCCCGGGGCCTTGCCACCGAGGAGCTTTTTAACAATCTCGGCAACCTCAGCACCAGAGATGGGAGAACCCGACCCAGAGTCCTCAGGCTCTGCTTCCGCGATGGAAGACGTGTTGGTGGGATTAAGGAGGTCTTCGAAGTATTCTGCCCACCGACTCACCACGTCCCAAGTCGAGGTCAGCAGCACACCACCCCCACTATAAACAGTGTTGGTACTGCACTGCTTCCCCCTCCTGAGACGCCGGATAGTGGACCAGAATCGCTTCGAAGCCGTACGTAAGTATTTCTCCATGGCCTCTCCGAACTCTTCCCACGCCCGAGTTTTTGCCTCAGCAACCAACCGAGCCGCCTGCGGCTTTGACTGCCGGTACACATCAGCTGCTTCCGGAGTCCCACAAGCCAAAAAAGCCCTGTAGGACTCCTTCTTCAGCTTGATGGCTTCCCTCACCGCTGGTGTCCACCAACGTGTTCGAAGGTTGCCGCCGCGACATGCAGCGACAACCTTGCAGCCACAGCTATGACTAGCCGCCTCAACAATAGAGGCACGGAACACGGTCCATTCAGACTCAATGTCCCCCGCTTCCCTTGGGACGTGTTCAAAGCTCTCCCGAAGGTGGGAGTTAAAGCTCCGTCTCACGGGGGACTCTGCCAGACATTCCCAGCAAACCCTCACAATACGTTTGGGCCTGCCAGGTCTGACTGGCTTCCTCCCCCACCATCGGAGCCAACTCACCACCAGGTAGTGGTCGGTGGAGAGCTCAGCTCCTCTCTTCACCCGAGTGTCCAAGACATACGGCCGCAGGTCAGTTTAAATGACAACAAAGTCGATCATTGAACTACGACCTATAGTGTCCTGGTGCCAAGAGCACATATGGACACCCTTATGCTTGAACATGGTGTTCGTGATGGACAAGCCATGACGGGCACAGAAGTCCAACAACAGAACACCACTCCAGTTCAGATCAGGTGGGCCATTCCTCCCAACCATGTCTCTCCAGGTTTCACTGTCATTGCCCACGTGAGCTTTGAAGTCCCCTAGAAGAACGAGAGAGTCCCCAGGAGGGGCACTCTTCAGTACCCCCTCCAAGGACTCCAAAGAGGGTGGGATGATGAACTTATTTAAGTTGATTATCCTATTCTGATAATTTAGAAACATAAAGAACCTAAAAATAATCCACTATCTTTCTTATGTTTAAATATTGCTCCCTAATGGCATCAAACCTTGATTGTTAAGATGTCTCCATTCAATGAAGCAATCATTTTAAAAATGTTTAAAAGGAGGATAAAAATCCAGTAATTACTTATCATAACCATGATGGTTTGTTGACATTTTGAACCTTGTCATCTAAAGGAGGCCTGTTTCAAGACACCTTTTGTTTTTTGGCTATCATCAGATAAATCTATCACTGAGGCCCGCTCACCCGGTTTGTAAATTCAGCAGCAAAGGAAGACAACAATTATCAAATTGTCAAATTATCAGACAAAACACTTGGAATATACATATATTTGATTACAATTGCCAGATGTTTTTAGGAGTTTACCAAGATAAACACTAAAGAACAATTTAAAAAAAAAAGCTTTTAAGCCATAAACCTTCATGAAGCTTACCAACCATAAAACATCATGTGACCCTTACATGCCCTGGTATCCCCTGTGAGTGACCCTGCAGACTCCATACTATGTGCACTCCAGGCCACAAAGTTTAACAATAGTAGTTTAAACTTAGGTTTTGCTTACTGCTTTATAAAAATACATGATTAATACAAAAACTGATTATATATTTCCATAACAGTAAATGAGCTGAATGAGCACTTTCTGGGGTTTGACTAGCCAGCAGGTGGCCATAACTTCAGGATCCTGAGGTGCTGTGTGGATGAGCTGTGTGGCATCATGGGGCACATCTTTATCAGTCTGATGCAGAGGAAAGTACCACAGCTGTGGAGAACCTCCTGTGTGGTAACGATTTCTTTTAGTACGGGGGTAATACCGATGCCTAAGACGACTCCCTGCTAATTTTGGATTATTTTTACATAAGCTCTCATCAATATGTTTTAGTCTTCAATAATGTCATTGTTTTACTAAATTAACATGTGGAGAAATAAACAGAAATCTCCTTGTATAATAGCATTTTGAAAAGAATTTGACCCAGCTCAATATTACTAAAATATTTAAAAGAACAGCAGATGTAAGAACTTTTTTTTATCTTTGAACAGAAAATAATTTTGTGCACAGAGGAAACGTTCATATCTGTATAAAATATTATTTTAAAATATAGATTTTAATTAAATATCTTTGTGTCAAAATAGATCTAGTACTAAAATAGTTAATCAAGAACCTGGGTCTTCTCTTATTCAAATTGGGAACAGAAATTAGATTTTTTTCAAATAATTGTATTTATTTTATATTTGCTTTCATTCATTGTTTCATAGTTTTTATTTTGTGTTTGCCTCTGTGTGGAGAATAGTTCCACAGCTGTTGCTGTTTCAGAGTCATCTGATGGCATGGATTGCCCACATTATCATTCCTCATGATCGTTTTCCATCAGCAGCACTGAGACCATGTTGTCTGACATGAACAAGGTCATTCATTTGAAATTCCCTAGTTAAGCAGGAACTAATTCAGCAAGATCAGCATGCTAGTGACGAGAAATGGTGGAAAACGTGCAACTTCTTCGCAAGCTGCTGAAAATCCTGAGGAGAGATGAAAATAGTTCGCGTGAACCATCCTGCCATGTAATTTTTTTAATAAAAGCGTAAAATGTTCAGACAGTGTAAATCGCAAAAGAGTGTCAACACCGGAGAGCCGAGGACATCACTCAAAAAAGTTTTCATCCCAGCACAATGTTTTTTAGAAAGACATCCCTCTTTCTACATTTCTTGCTCACATTCACACCAAAACTAAAACCTAATGCCAGTATCATCATCTTGTTTATCTCCACTGATTTGTTCAAATGGGAAGTGAAAATGCTAAATCTCTTACCGCTTTACTTTGCTGGAAAGATGTCTGCTCTGGGACACCGCTGGTGAGCCTGTCAGTCCTTGTCTGAATCGGCCACTGTGGCATTACCCATTAGCCCTCTGCACACACTCCTTCTAATAAACACACACAGAAAAGTCACATCTCTCTCACTCCTGTATGAAACATAGATTTGTGCACACACATTTTACAGCTGTTTTTTTAGGAGTGCCTGTTGAAGTAAAAAAGCTATTAATGACAAAGATTATAACGGCAAAGTAAATAAATTCAAATTCATAATAAGTTTGTGAATGCTGTTAATAATAGGTTCACTAAACGGGCGACAAGAAGGCAATCCTTATAGACAACACCAAACATTAGGTAACTTGTGGGAAAACTACAGAATATAAGGGGGGGGGGGTTGTTTTAGATTTTTATTTTTATTTTTACAAACTACCTACTTTGAAGGACTTCTGTTTACCGTAGTTGTTTACTATGGCAAACGCTTTCTTACTTTTGCAATTCTTGCCCCCCTTCCTACAGGAAGGGTTGTGTGGACAATAATAATTACACTGAAAATCCTCACCAAATAAATACAACCAATATTCAGTTACTGACAGACTGAAGGAATCTCACTTTGATCTGATTCCATTATTCTATTTGTGTACAGGTCCAAAGTGCTGCCGACCACAATGTTACCATTGAGACTGTAGGAGTCGTAAAAGGTGGAAGGATGGAGTCTACGAATGTGGTGGTATCAACAACTGGGGCAGCACCTTTGTCATGAAATATACATGTATGGTTTTTGGGAGCAAGAGAGACCTGAAAGCTGAAAAGTATAATGGGGACCAAAGCCACTTGTAGTGTGTGAAAAAAAGTTTCCATACTTTTACAGTGGACAGGAGCTCAAGATAGACCTGGATGTATGGTTGTCCAAACAGCTGATCGCTTGTCATTGTGTACATCATGTAGAAATAAGACTTTGAGATTATCACAGAGCTATGGCGATCCCACAATATAATGAACTGGAAAATCTCAAAGAAGAAAAAGAATAAGCAATGTTTATATTATGAATCAAGGATAGTGGTTCGTGACAGGACATAATTTGAAAATGGGGTTTCACTGCAGACAGGTTTGCAATACTAACAGAGTTTCATTTTAAAGACGTTTTGATTCCAAGCAATTTTTCTTTTTTATGAGTTGGACCCCAGAGCGGGCTAAGGAAGTTGATTGCAAACTAAAGTCATTTGGTAGAATCCAATTTATACCAATGAGTGCTGTGGGTTTCATGGTTGGCCTTTCACTCCTAACAAGGATTAGATCTGCAGTGAGCCCTACATCAGCAGGCTCCTACCTACACCTGTGACCTAATTAGGCCCTACAGCTCGCCTCAGAGTCTGAGGTTATCTGGACAGAACCTGTTCATGGTTCCACAAACCTGTTTTAAAACTAGGGGCGACCGTTCTTTTGAAGCTGCTGCTCCTCGACTATGGAACGAACTTCTTCTCCGGCTGCGTTCTCTGAACTTTATAGATTAAAACCTACTTGTTTAAACAAGCATTCCTGTACTAACTGACCCAATTGCCACTTCTTGTATTGTCCTGTTTGTATTGTCTTATATTGTATGGTTTTATTACTGTCTGGCACTTTGTGACTTTGTGTCTGTGAAAAGCACTATACAAATAAAGCTTACTTACTTACTTACTTACTTACTTACTTACTTACTTACTTAAGTCTTGACTGAACTGTTGGAGATTTTTAGTCATTCTTTGGTCATTGTTGTTTTTTTATTGTATTTTTATTTATGTTTTTTGAACACAGTGAGAATATTTGCTTAACACTGAGCTTTCACTACATTTAGGAATTTGCTGAGATGTCTGGTTGGCCAAGTGTTGCTGCAGGCTGAGATTTAGAGTAGGTCTGGGCCACCATTAGGGGATTAATAGTCAGTGAGAAAATATACGGCGCACTACTTTTGTTATAAAATGACTGTTGTTCTAAAGAGGGTCATTTCCCAGAACAGTATGGGTTCTATTTGATTAAATGTTAACTGTCATTGTAACATATTTTTGTCATTTTCCAAAAACTAAAAATGAACTTTTTTTAATAAATTACTGGTTACACTGTGGCAGAATTTGGAATTACATGCCTCTTCAGTTTTAAAGGATTGACCTTTTGATCAGCCTTGTTTTCTTTTTTTCACCCTTACTTTTATATGAAATAACATATTCAGGTGTCTCATACTTTTTGGAAATGATTGTTTTATCGCTTTTGCTTGGTAGAGAAATTCTCCAAAAAATCAAAATTTGAAAAAGAAAACCTTCCCTTTGCAATGCTGTGCTGCTTTGTGTCAATTTGTCACAAAAGAAATACACCAAAGTTTAATCAGTGTGAATACTTTCTAAAGGACTTGTAATGTAATTAAGAAAATATAGAATAAATGGTTTAACTACTCTACACGAATTAGTAATATCCCAATTTGGCTGTTTTCAAAAACTGAGAGATTTAAATATGATAGAACTAAAGAAAGTGGTAGGTAGAAGTTATAGGAAGCAAATATTACAGGTATTTAGATAGTTATACAGATGGTCCCAGGATGAGGAAGATAAGGTGGAAATAGGAGTACATATCAACAATGAATATAAGTATTGGGAAAAGATTACCTGACCAGATTTCAGTGTAAGCAGCAGAGATGACGATGGTTATTGTAGGATTTGCAGTGAGTTGAGGAAGTAAGAACTGACAGAGTGGTGTGTTGTGTCGATTTTGTAGCAGCCCTTTTTCAGTATTCAAAATATGACATTAAGTGTAGAACCAAAGACTGTGCAAATTCTCAGTTTTCCAGGTCATCGCAACAGCAAACAAGCTTAAATCGGAGGCAACCAAATTTTTGTTCAGTTCTTTCTGAAAAAGTTTCAACACCTATCCAGGAGTCTTTGTCGCTCACTCTTGAACGACCTGTAGTTGGGGCGCTGCTGTTTTTAAGGACATGGAGGCCCATCCTCCTAGGCACATTCTAAGTCAGATACAAATTATTTGACTCACTATTTGTAGGAGGAGGGTGCATGGGGGAAACAAGCACCATGGTTTGGTGTTTGGGTTCTCTGCTGATAGAAAAAGGTTTTGCACAATAAACTGAGCAAATTTAACACATCTACAAGCTAAGTTCAAAAATGAGCCACTCTCTTGTCTACCACACTTTCTGTCCTGATTCAAAACATACAGCTCTGGATTGTTTAAACGTGCAGTAATAAAGAGAAATAAACCATAGCAATTCATCATAAATGCAAAAAACTATCACAGAATAATTTCTTTATTTTTCTGAACAATATGTGTGATGTTATATAAACAAATTAAACAAAGATACAGTTTTATTCAAAATTAAAAACAGATACCATTCTATTTATATAGTATTAGTAACTGAAATATTAATACTGATAACAAGACAAAAGATGAGGGTCCAAGGAAGGTCCAAGATGATTTACTATGTTATTTTTTTCCACTCTGGTAAAGGGATTTTCTGTAGTTTATATCAGCTTAGTTTGAGCTTCTTGTTTGATATTTGTTGAATCATTAAAAGCAGTTAGTTACCAGTCAGTAGCATGCATTTCACTTTTTTCTTTTTACCAATTACAGCCTGAGATCAGTAAGTCCTTCATATGTATATTACTATTATTTGTTTCATTGGCGCAAATTTCATTGGACTCTCCTATTAAAAACTCCAGATCCCCCTTTACCAACCCCTTATTGTGCAGTATCTGAAAAATATAGGGATATTTATATTTGTCTTAAATGGTCAAAATAAAAATGTCTTGCTATTGTGTGTTTATTAGCGGAACAGGGTTTGCTCACTTTGGAAACGGAAAAAAACCTCTGTGTGTGTGTGCTGATTACACATTCTGTTTTGGCTCTTAAAAACTTAGACCAAAAATGCGTGGGGAAATTGGTCAATGTTTCTAAATATAAAGGTTATTTAAAATGGCTAGCTTTAGGATGGAATTAGTTCTGCAATATGTGCATAACATTTCCTGAAAGGAAGAAACTAATGCTGTATAGAATATTTTACTATAGATAAATAAAGTATCTTTTGTCAATAGGTTGCTGTTTCATCATTTTTGATGTAATTTGCTATAAAAATCAAATGTGCAATTGAAGAAAATAAAAAATACATAAAAATACTGCTGGTTAAATAATAACTGTTGATCTTTAATAAATACAAAACAATTAAACAAATTTCCTGTAGTATATTATAAAAATAAGCTCTTGTCTCAAAGGGATGTGTAACTTTTGTGGCTTTAAACAAAATTTGTTTTGCTGGACCGAGGGCAAAAATGGCTCTAGGGGCTCACTGTAACTTACCGATTTTGACATGCACGCCAAAAAGTTTGGACACCACTGACCGGGAAGACGTCAACAGTTGACTCCATTTCCCATGAGCACTAGCAAATCAAAATCACAAGATCCATCATGGGGTCGTGTAGCTCTACTTCGTAACAGAACCGTGTTTGGATTTTGTGGGGGACCTAATCTGGAGACATGGCTGCAGAAACCATCGCACCTGACTGGGAGTTTGACCGTTTTGACGACGGTTCCCAGAGTAAGTCCTCCATGTTGTCCAGAGATGAGCAGGAACGGCGTGAAGCTGCTGTTTGCTAACAGTGTTAGCTCATATGCTGCTAGCCAAATGCTAAGCCACGGTGCTCGAACCAGAGGATACCCTTCTATCGTTTAGTTGAAATATCAACTTTGTAAATGGTTACATTTAAGCGTGTTTTGGTTGGTTTAAGTACCCGTGCTGTTGAGCCATGAGAACAGGTTGTAGTTAAAAGCTAGCCACGTTAGCTCACCCTCAGTGACAGCTGATAGTTTGACAGTTGGTTAGAAAGAACAGGAATGTCAATGTTGAGCCCATTTAGTGTTGCTTAATTATTACTTAAATGCTTTCGTTGTGATTTTGCTACTGATTGCTGTGTCAGGCCTAAACCTTTCGCTGTCTTTTTATGTTTTAGGCATTTGTTTTTTATTGTTGATATTCAGACAGACTTGCAGGACATACTGTGTGATTACTGTTTGCTAGAAATAGTACTGCTTCTCTATCTGTAAACCATCCAAGTGATTATCTTTATACAAGTAGCCCCCACAATGTTCTTCTGCATATAATGTACCTTTGTAAAATATATTATTTACCGGTATTTATTTGCTTTTCTGTAAGGATGTCTGGGTCATTATGAAGTTAAGCGTAAAATATTAACAAGCACCTTTTGAACCTTACTACGTTTGAATAATGGCGTCGACAGAGACTGAGCTGATTTCTTGTTGAAATAGAAAAATATTAGCTCATTGCAGCTAAGGTTTCTGATACGGTGTCCAGCTGGACTGTGGAAATTGCAGCTAGAATGGGGCAAAATGTTTTATGTGAAAGTGAAATGTAAGCCCTACACAAGACAGGATTAAAAGTCAGTGCTTTTAGTCATCTCATTGTCCAGACTTGTTTCAAGTTGCTGTAATTAAATTACCCAACTCACGTGGTGTCTTTTTTATTATCACTTACCTTTAAATACTTGATTGTTTACCTATCCCTTCTAAGACTTATGGGCATGCTTGTACCCACATAGCATTTTCAATAATTAATGTTATTGCCTCTGGCAATACTTATTGTTTCAGTCTAGGGCTGAACGATATGGCCAAAACTTAAATTGCAATGTAGTTTCTTTATTTTGATCGAAAAAATATAGTAACGATATCGATATAAACAAAATAAATGCCTCAGACTGCCAAGAATGTCCTGAACTAATGCCTGTTGAAACCTATGACAGTTATTTTGCCATGTGTATAAAACTCCTCCAGTATAACATTTTTAGAAATACTTTCTTAAAAAAAATAAGACATAAAACTACATAAAACCCAGAGCATCAGTCAGTGACAAATGCTGTAATCATAGACTGTAACACTGAAATATTGGAAATGTCTTATCACCTTTTATTGAATAAAGTTGATTTATTGTCTAATAATAATAATGGCTATTCAAATGTTAATGTTTCAGATCAAGGGTAAAAAACAGCTTCCTAACTTCTTATCACATCTTCGCTCTTTAAAAGTGAGGTGCACTGCACACATAGGACCTTTGAGGGCTATGTACATACAGTACACACACAAATTACTGACTTTATTATTTTTTTTTTACTTTTTCATGATATTCAATCTTTTGAGCTGAGTAGTGGCAGCAAAAGCTTTCATTTACATAAACTACGAATGAGTGAAAAAGGAATTTTGTTGCAAAGAACAACTAAATGCCTTTGTAAAATCTGGGGAACACATGCTCATCTATTATACTCTCCATGGAATTGGTATAGGAATGTATTTATCCTACCTAAAACTGTCTCAAAGCAAAGTAAATTTTTTATTTTGCATTCTCAAACACTAAGCTTTTTTGACTTTCTTTGAGGGCAGTTATTCATTTCTTATTTCACAGAAATACACACAGAGGTTCAACTGAAGAACTACAGTAAATTTCTGGAAGAGTACACCTCCCAGCTGAAGGGCATTGAAGAGGCTCTGGATGACTCTATAGGAGATGTGTGGGACTTCACTCTGGACCCCATCGCTCTAAAGGTAGGACAGTAAAACTGAGTAGCTGCACCTCAGCCTGCAAAGTCTGACAGAGACTAAACTCAGTTTTCTTTGATTCCTTCCAGCTTTTCCCACTTGAGCAGACTTCATTATTGGAGTTAATTAAAACAGACAACAAGGTAAAACAATCAATATATGTATAGATAAAGATGTAGATAGATAGATGTATACATACTATGGTATAAAATTGACCATCTGTGTTGTGTGCAGGTTCTGAACAAAGTTATTACGGTTTATGCTGCTCTTTGTAGTGAAGTGAAGAAGCTCAAATATGAGGTGAGAATTACTAAAACAATAAGTTCTGTGCTTCTGTTAAATTTGTTTGGTTTGTGTCTGTTTGCTCTCTGAGACACTAATATTTTTAATTTTCAGGCAGAAACCAAGTTTTACAATGGATTATTGTTCTATGGAGAGGGAGGTACAGTATCAGCTGTTCCAGTTTGTAGCATTCTGTATTACAGATGAAAATAAGGGATGATGCATGTGCTGTTTTTTTTTTTTTATTACAGTGTGTGAAACCAGTGTTGTTGAAGGCGAGTCACAGATTCAAATGGGCAGATTTATTTCATTCCTACAGGTGAATTGTAAATCTTTTCCCCTGAAACTTTGTTTATTTTTAGAGTTTTTTTTTTAACTTATTGTCTTGTCTTCCATAGGATCTGTCCTGCTTTGTTTCCAGATGTTATGAAGTGGTGGTCAGCATCATTCATCAACTGGCTGCCCTGTACAACAGCAGCAAGTAAGTTCAATGCGTCGAACTGTAAGAAAAATGCCTAATATCAGATCGACTGAATGAGCCCATTGCCAATATGAGGCTTTTTTGACTTAGCAACCAGAACAATCAATACGTACAATAACATCACGAGTGTTTCAATGAAGCTTTAAAGTATAAAAGAAAATCTTTAACAGGTAAAATTGGTTGTATCACTCTAGAAACTCTCGTTTTTTTCTGTCATTTACATGTGATAGATGAAAACTTTTATTACATCAAACTCAGATCTATTGTGTAAGTTCTTCACAATAATGTCTGTTTGAGTTTGCATTTCTTTGACTTCTGAGTTTTTCTTGCAAATGTACTGAAAGATTTTTATCGAGCCAAAGATTATTATTTTTTTCTGAAATAATTTTTCTACCTCATTTGAAGCTAAAATCAGTAGTCTCTGACTTATTATATGACTGCAGTCAGTATATTGTACCTACTTTACATCCTCCAAACTCAGAAATCTCTTTCAACATCTGAAGTTCATTTGTCCATATGGTTTGTGGACTTTTTACTCATAAGGTCATAGAGCAGTTTATTATTAAAGTAAAATTATTCAACTTATTCAAATTATTTATTATAAAACATTTTTTTCAAAAGCACCTCTCAGAGCACTTAAGGACACTGTACAGATAAAGCAGCGTAATAACAATAAAGCGCGATAAAGACAATAAACATTGAAAATGTAGTATTAAAGAGTGTAAGAATCAGTTTCTCAGTAAGCTGCTGTGAGAATTGACTCCTTGTTTATCTACTCTGTCCAGCTGTGTGGATCCAGATCTGCTCTGGCAGACAACATTCAGAGTGGCAGAGCAGAGAAACTGGTTCTAAACAAAGTTTATTATGGGAGTTAGGGTCATTTTGACCTTTTTCCCTGGCTCTCGCCGATGGGAGTTAAAGGAAACATCTGGAGTCGGTTTTTACTAGGACTGTTCCAAGATATGTCAAGTAGTGGAACTAATCGCTCTGTTGTTGTACTTTTTGTGATAAACACTTCCCAGAATTTAAGCCCTGTTGCCAATTGACGTCAATAGCGTGTAACGCACACACACCAATGGAGACACACAGACACTTGTGTTTAACGCACACACATTATGAGCCTTTAAAATTGCAAGCTTGTATTTGAATGTCAGAATTCGCTCCTGAAACCCGTTGTACGTTTCTAGGCATAATAAAGACGAATTCTCGTTGTTAAGACAAAGGAACGCCATTTTCTCTGAGTCTTTCTTTCTTTTTAAAAGGTTAATAGTTAAGTAATTCTCCCACATTATAAGCATAATAAAGACATAACATCAACCTCAAAAGCAAGGCCAAACACTCATTAGACGTCAGCAAGCAACAAAAATTTTCCATTGTCATTCCATCTGCCCGCTGGTCCCATCACCAACTCACCAACCGACCGGCTAACAAAGGGAAGCCTGACAACTGTAGAAATGTCTACTATAATTCAGTTTAAAACATGAAATGTTTGCACTTAAGATGTGCTAATTCGGGACAGATAACTCTGGGATTGTGAGTTTGGGAAAGTTATCTTGAAAAATTTGTAGGAACCCTCATCACAGGATCCTTTTTTGCTGTTTCAATGCCAAATTGTATTTTCCAGTGATTGTAACTCTGAAAGGTTATTGCAGTTTCTACAGCATTTTTAGGTCTTAAAGTGATATTAATTAGTGACTAGACATTCATTCCAACTTGATGTGAATTTAATGTAGAAATAGAGATTAATCTTGGTACTGTTGGAATTTGCTTATTATTTAAACGTGTTTTGCATGATTTGCTCTCTTTAAAAAAACAAAAAATGGGAATGTGCAACATTTTTTCTCACTTTTTAGGGGTGCAACAAAAATCATTGAATCGTCTGGTGTCCATTTCCAGGTAGTTTTTCAGATTTGATTAACTTTTCACTTGTTTTCTTTTGTTTTACCATTTAATTTTTCAGTTAATTTCTACTTGGGTTATATTTCCTCATGTGTCTGTTCTGCATTCTTGCTGCAGGTGGTGTATGAGCACTTGGGGGAGCTGTTGGTGGTACTGATTACGCTCGATAAGATTATGGAAAATCACATTACTCTAAAAGATCACTGGAAGATGTATAAAAGGTCATTATACCCACACACACACAGATAAAATATGCAAAAGTTACAAGCTTTTCTTTGTAGATTCCCCATTACACAACAAAAGGTTTCCATCAACCTTTGAAAATTCCTGCTTGTGAGTAATATGTGGCCCTTCAAATTGGGGGGGTGGGGCTGCAACCACAATTAAAGGATGGTACAAACTTGGCTCATCAGCAATGGCAGCAGATGCAGATAGATGCTTTATTTAAAAATACCCATATACCCATATAAACTTGCCAAAATTTTGTGACCAACATATGTCTTCAAATAAACTATAAAAAAAAAATTCCATAGATTTATGACTGCTATGATTCACTTTTAGAAATGGCTAAAAACTGTAAAAGCCATCAAAAGTGCAAATATTATTTAAGTGAGTTAAGCATTTGGAGACTCTGCACAATATATAAACTTTTCTGCAACCTTACATGATTTTAACATATATTTCTCTTGTACATATATACAGGTTATTAAAGTCTGTTCATCACAACCCTGGAAAGTTTTCCATTCCTGAAGAAAAGCTGAAACCATTTGAGAAGCTCCTGCTGAAGTTGGAGGGGCAGCTGCTGGATGGCATGATAATGCAGGTGGTTTTATTTCCTTCACGCCAACTGATTACTGCTTTCATGATGGGAAGCTCCTCTGAGCAACAATAACCTCGTAATGTCTGACAGGCCTGTGTGGAGCAGAGATTTGATGACCCAACCGAGGGGGTAGCTGTCTCCAAAAACAGTGCCTTTGCCGAGGAGTTCGCTTTCAACATTCGCTCCATATTCACAAGTGTGGAGTCCAAAATTGGTCGGTTTCTCTCTGTCTCAGTGTAGACCAGCCTGTCTTACCCATTTTTGTTTATTTTTGACCAGATTTATTTCTATCTCTTAAATTTTTCAGGTGAACCTTCCGAAATTGACCAGAGAGATAAGTACGCTGCGGTCTGTGGTCTGTTTGTCCTACATTTTCACATTTTCAGAAGCGTCGACAAAAAACTCTACAAGGCGTTGCTAGATATCTGCAAAAAGGTAGCGTATTCTTAACTTAATTAAATAACATCCCTTCATCCTTTTTTTAAAATCTCCAGCTCGCATATTTCTTTATTGTTGTTGTTTTTTTCTTGTAGGTTCCTGCTGTCACTCTAATCGCAAATATCATCTGGTTTCCCGACGCCTTCCTCACCGATAAAGTCCCGTCTGCTGCCAAACAGATTGACAAGAAGAGTCTCCAGACGATAAAAGGCCACAGAGACACCTACCTTCAGCAAAGGGCTCAGACATTAACAAAGTCAGCACGAGTAAAATTAATTCACAGTAAAATGCAATTTGAATGGCTGTAATCTCATATGTAGATACCTCTTTTTTCCAGGGATGTCCAATCCTACTATGTTTTTGTAACTTCCTGGATGATGAAGATGGAGTCTATCCTTTCCAAGGAGCATAAAAGTGACAAGTTGGCAGAGGACCTCAACAGCAGATGTAATGTGTTTGTACAGGTAAGCAGCAAAAACAAAAAGGTTTGCCACGCTCAGCTTGACCTATTTGTTAAAGAGAGTGTTTTTTGAATTAGTTTTTTTTAGATGAATCATCTCTTTATTATAGTCTATCTGGGTGTAACAGCATACAAGAATTTTGGTCCGGTATATGTCACGGTTTTAAAGTCATTTAGTCCTTTTTAGTATGCTTCAGTGAAGAAAAACAGATGCAAATGTATGATTTTTATTTTTTGTATGTGTGTATGTTTTCTTCCGTCAGCAGTAAACAAAAGGATAATTTTCAATGTATGAAGTTTATTAAATTTTATTACGTTCCAAAGCTTGAAGAAATGGAACATGTAGAACTGACTGAGGATTTTGTTGGGTTTTTTTCGTTGAATAAACTAGTATACCAAATTTTTCAGACTAAAAGTCACTCCAGGATATGAGTTGCATCAGTCACAAAAATGTGTCATAAAAAGGAAAAACATATATAATTTGCCTTTTATTTAAAAATGTATTAAATCAAAATGGTAAAGCAACTTATTTAATTAATTACTGAATAACATAGAACATACCTGGGAGGATGAATAGATTAGATTAGCATAACTGTGTTATAAGTTTGAAGAGTTTGTTGATGTGAAGCAGATTTTTCTTATCATCTACTTCAGGATATTCTTGTAGAGGAAAGTCTTCTGGAAACAAATCTCAGGGCACCTTGCAAAAGTATTCATCCTGCTTTGCTTTTTACCTACTTTGTTAAATTCCAACCTGTAATTTAAATGTTTTTTTTTTTTTTAATGTGTGATGGATCCGCACAAAATAGGGAAGTATATTTAATAAAGAAAAGAATAAGAACAAAAAAGCCTTGACGTTCCCCCGGAGAACCATAAAATCCATCTTATTCAAATGGAAAGCGCATCGAGCCACAACAAATCTGCTAAGAGAGGGCCGCCCACCAAGACTCATAGACTGGGCCTGGAGAGGATTAATCAGAGAAGCAGCACAGAGACCAAAGGTCACCCTGAAGGAGTTGCAGAGCTCCACAGCAGAGTCTGGAGTATCTGTCCATAGGACCACAATAAGTTGCATACTCCATCAAACTGTGCTTTATGGAAGAGTGCTCCAGAGAAAAACGCATTACTTAGTGTTAAAAATAATTTTCAGTTTGTCAAAATGCACGTGAGCAACTTCCCAAATGTATGGAGTTAGGTGCTCTGGTCAGATCAGTCTAAACTTAAACTTTTCAGCGCTATGTCTCGCGTAAAACTTAACAGATCCCGTCACTCCAAGAACACCATCCCCACAGTGAAACATGGAGGTGGCAGCGTCATGCTGTGGGGATGTGTTTCAGCAGCAGGGGCTGGGAAACTGGTCTGAGCTCAGGAAGAGACCCATGGTGCTAAACACAGACCTATCCTGCAGCAAAACTTGTCTCAGACTGCCGGTGATTTAAGAATAGGCTCATCTCGTCAAAGTCCAGACCTTAATCCCATTTAGAATCTGTAGTTAGACTTGAAGATTGCTGTGCAGAGGTGAAAACCATCCATCATGAAGGAGCTGGAGCAGTTTATCCATGAGGAATGGGAAAAAGTCCCATTGGCGAGACGTGGCAGAGGTCAGAGACGTTAGCTATGTTTACATGGACAAAAGTAATCGGAATAAATGGCCGAATGGTATAAAGATAATAAATGAATTAAGAGAGCTCCTTGGTCTTCATGCTGTGATGCCTTTTGCTTAGGGGTGTTGCAGTCTCATGGCTGCACACTAATGGACTTCATTTGAAAAGTTATGAGACTTTTGAAGGTAATCCATTGCACCAGAACATTTTAGGGGAGTGCTGACCTAGAGGTTAGAGAGCTGGGTGTTTGGGTCCTGGAGAGGCCCTAAAGGTCGAAGGTTCGAAGCTCAGTCTGCCACTCTGGGTCCCTGAGCAAGACCCTTGACCACAGATTACTCCCCATGTGCCACTCAGTGTCAGCAGCATTCTGCTTCCTAAGGGAGGGGTTAATCACTGAGACAAATTTCCCTTCCCTGGGACTATAAAAGAGAAATATTTATTTATTTAAAAGAGGTGCAGACATATCCAAATGGCAAGTCAAGGTTTTTTTTTTTGTTTGTTTCCTTTTAATGTTTTTTTTTTAATTCTCATTTCACTTCACCGACTTAAATTATTTTGTGCAAATCCATTATATTAAACAAGATTAAAATCATTTAAATTACAGGGTGGAATGTAACAAAATGGGTAAAAGGCCAAGGGGGCGAATACTTTTGCATGGCACTGTAACCATTTGCATTAATTATGGTGAATTTAGGGGAAGTAAATGTTCTTGGCATGTTCTTGGCTCACAAACTACAAAACAAGCACGTAAATTTTTTATAAAACTTTTTTTTATTGGACTTTTTTATTGTAAAACAGCAGTTGACAACCACTAGTACAGAACAACTAAGAGGGGACCAACAAAAATAAACAGCTCTTAGACAAAAATAAAGTTTGAATAAAACAATGTTTCTGCCAAGATCCTATAAAGCAGATCCAAGTTATATGACAGTTTACAAGGTTTCTGTGTCAAACTGATGCAAGCTTGTATGTTTAGACAAAATGTTCTTGGTTGGGGAAAGTGTGTGTTATTTTTTAACGCTAATAGATTCCTAGAAAAGTCACATCGTGAGTCCACAAGCATGTTGAAGATTGATGTGAATCACTGACTTAAAGCCATCTAAAATGATAGATTGCTACAGTTGGTAGAAAGTCTTTGAATATCATATTCAGACTGCTGTCTACAGACTATTGTAGGATATTCCTCAGTACATCTTAGACACAAAAATTGCAACTTTAACACTTAGCAAGATGCATTCTTTTGCAGTTGTACCTTTGCAAATAACAACAGAGCACAAAATGATTGAACAAAAATCTGTTTTCTTTAAATAGACAGAACACAACTCTATGTTTAAGTGTGAATGCAGCTGAGATTGATAGAAAGGCTACATTATTTGAAATCACAAGGCATTTTTTGTGCTATGTTTTTCTCACAGGGCATCCTGTACGCTTACAGTATCAGCACCATCATCAAGACCACCATGAACATGTACATGTCAATGCAGCGGCCCATGACCAAGACGTCTGTTAAAGCGCTTTGTCGACTGGTTGAGTTGCTGAAGGTGTGTGCCAGTGGTTTTAACACTTACTTTTTTTGTCTGCTTCCTAAATAGTATAACAGTCTTGCCAGTTTACACCATGTGACTCTCCTCCTAGGCTGTGGAGCACACCTTTCACAGGAGGTCTATGGTTGTGGCCGATTCTGTTTCACACATCACTCTGCAGCTCCAGTCTCAGGCCCTCAACGCTATAAACACTGCCAAGGTAAACACAAAAACCTCATGTGTGATATGTGTTGGAAAGGTGTTGTATTCGTTTTCCTCTAATTGTTTTTTTCTTTCCCAAAAAAAAGAAAAGGGTGATCTCCGATAAGAAGTACAGCGAGCAGCGGTTGGATGTCCTCTCTTCTCTGGTGCTTGCAGAAAACGCTCTGAGCGGGCCGAGCACCAAGGAGCGACGCCTGGTTGTGTCTCTGGCTCTGTGTGTCGGGACTCAGCTGGTCCGTTGGAAGATCTCAGCCATACCCACAACACGGACACACACAATGCTGCTTCTCTTATGACCTTTTTTTTTTATTTATTTTGTTTTACCTAGAAAACCTTCAAAGATGAGGAGCTGCTTCCGCTTCAGGTTGTACTGAAAAAGCTGGATTTGATCAGTGAGCTTAGTGAAAGGTGAGGTATTTTTCTTTTTTTTATTTATTCTCTCGGTAAAAATAATATTTCAGGATCACGGTGGGAGAGGAGCTTCAACATGTGCAGAAACTTTTCAAGTCACAGGCATTTTCTAGTCTTATGAAAAACATTGTGTTAAACATTTCTTTCTCCAATAATTAAATGTAGCAGTCATTTACTCTGGAAAGAAAATGTACTTCAGGTTTCTTGATAGAAAGCCCCCAGAAGACAAACGGATTATAGAACAGTGTCCTATTTCAAGTAGCAAAGCATCTCTGCAACTCATATCTGGTGTTTACAAACCTCTGAGACAAAATATTTGACAAAAAATATGGTTTTCATTTATGTGTTTCTGGACCCAAAAATGATGTCACCATTTTTGTTCTGATGCATTTGTTTAATGCACCAGAAAGAAAGAAAAAATCCACCTATTTGTCCTGATCATAGATTATGAAGGAAACCTTTCCAGTTGTGATCACTGGCTGATTAGTTGTTGCATAATCCATAAGTAGTTGCAAACTTCTTGTTTTCATACACATGAACAGATTTCTGTCTTTGTTTTTTCAGGGTCAGGCTCCAGTGTGACTGTAGCTTCCTTTACTGGCACCGAGCTGTCTTCCCCATCTACCTAGATGACGTGTATGACAACGCTGTAGATGCTGCACGGATACATGTAATCAGACTCCTAACTCACAACTCATAACATGCCGCTGAAATGTAAGGCCAGCTAGTGTTTGATTGGTCGGTATTTGCTGTTTGTAACATCTGTTTCGTTGCTCTGCCCTTCTGCTGTTTGTAATTGGTGCGAGCAGTACATGTTTAGTGCTCTAAGAGACAGTGTGCCATGCATGCTCCATGCTAAACACTTGGAGTCATGTGACCAGCTGCTGGAGTGCTTCGACAAGGAGATCATGGATGTGTTCACTGAGGTAAGCAGCACGAGCAAAGAGGAGGAGGAGGAGGAGGATGTATGTAGTTTTAAATGGTGATAGCAGGATGAAGCCTCTTTAAGTGCCGAGGCTTTCCATCCAATAGCTCGACTCTTGTGTCTTTGCATCAGGATTACGGTTTAGTTTGCTGTACCATGCCATCAAGTGGACAATAAATGCAGAGCAAGCATAATGATTATTTGATATGAATTTGGTGTGTGAGGCAAATTGACCTTTATTTAACCAGGTAAAGCCTCATCGGGTGAAACAAGTCTCTATTCCAAGCTAAAACCGAAAAACTGTAAACCTTAGCGGGGAACCAAACCCATGACTCAGCAGTGAAACCACTAGACCACAGAAACAACTAGCTGATAAATTATGCTTTAACTGGGCACAGATGAAGTGAGAGAGCCAGACGAGCTTCTTCCACCAAGCTGACACTAGAGACCTTGAACCTATAAACCCTTGGCAGGACTCCCCATCCGTTCCTGGTCCTTGCAAAAAGCTTCCCAGGCTTTAACGAGGTACCATGAAAAGAGCCTCTATCATAAATTTGACCTTACACCCAAGCAGAGGAAGAGCAAACCGTTCAACTCCAACCCTATGGAAATTTAAAAGTATGTTGCGATCTACTGTATTAATTCCTAATATGAGGTTTTATAGTGAATTTGGTTTGTATTTGCGAAATTTAAATATCCGGGGTTTCTAATTGGGAACAAAGTCTGCATTTAAACTTGGAAACAGCTGCCGCCCATATTAAAACATGGTGAAAGTTGCAGTTCTGTCTCACACTTCTTTCCTCTTTTATCTCATTTAATCAGTGACACTCAAAGTACTCTACAATTTCGTGTTATTGAACATGTTTCTTTAGTCTTGGAAACATAAAATGGAGACCAATAACTTGCTACATCCATGCTCATTGTGAGGGATTGCTGCAAAGCCAAGGACAATGCAGACAATTGTCCACCCTGGGTACGCACAAGAGTGAATGCTGCTTGTCAAGACTTGTTACAATCTGCTGGGTTTACTTAGATAGGAAACGTTTTGACTAATCTGTCAGGATGATTTGATTGAATTTGACTTTTTAAAACGCCTTGACATGACATGTGTTGTGAATTGGCGCTATATAAATAAAATTGAGTTGAATACATTTTTTGTTAACTTGTATGGCTAAATGTTGGTAGCCTGGTCACTCATCAAAACATTTCCTAGATGTTTCCTCACTTTCATCTAGAATTTTCCCAATTTGGGTTTATATCTGAGCTCCAACCCACGAGGCAAATCAATCAGCTTAAAATGACACAGCAGTCTGAAAGACTGGGTCGGGTTGGTTGGGGGACATTGATCACAATAGATTATTAATGTCATGTGGGCAGGTGATATTAACGTACTTTACCAAATTAATTTTGAAAAGTCAAAGATTTAAAAGTCGTCATGTTGTAATTAATTAAAGGTTTTACCAAAAGGCTTACTTGTCTAATGTGAGAACCCAGAATTTATTGCAGTTGGACTCTTTTTCCCTAAAGAAAACCCAAGTTGCCCTTAAAAGTTTTATCCCCTCCCACTTTTTAATAAAATCTTTCTGGTCTGGTGTTACGTACTTGTTTTTAAAGTGAAGTGTCCTATTTTTGCTCTATCCAGGCTTTCAAAAAGACATCCACTCCTCTTATTGGCTCTGTTCCTCCAAACATTCCATAAAAGGAGCTGTATTACATAAGACTTTGTCCTAAAATGGGGTTAATTTCCATCATAACAACAGCTGAACTGTCTGACTGTTCTCCTATAACCTCTAAAGAGCGAGTAATGTTTGCTCCAGTAATGTTTGATTACTAAAGTCACATTTAGATTCAAGGCTCAGGGTAGTTACCCCTTTCTTTACCAAACTAGTTAAAGCAGAAGAGTTATTTAGCCTACCTGCAGTCTTTCTTCTTCTACTTTGTGAAACACCAGTTTTCACAGTTTTACTAATGTTTTTTTTTTTTCGTTTTTTCATTCCCACCTCCTTGCAGCACCTCCTCGATAAGCTGTGTAAGGAGATTGAGAACGACCTACGTCTGTCTGTCCACACCCACCTGAAGCTGGACGACAGGAACCCTTTTAAAGTTGGCATGAAGGACTTGGCCCACTTCTTCTCCGTCAAACCCATCCGATTCTTCAATCGTTTCATTCACATCAAAGGTGCAGAAAAACCGTCAAACAAACACACATTCATCATTTTAAAGGATTTAAATAGAGAAATTTCAGTCAAGTTGACATTTGTTTTTACATCCATGATTCTATTTTTTGAGTATAAGTAAAACATGGCTGCTCATACTCATTAAAAGACATAAAGACCATACGGTGGGGGAAACCCTGCATCAGTGATGGTGATACCAAAGATGGCATACTGTAGTATTTAAAAAAAAAAAAGAAATCAATGTCTCAATATAATCAACACCAAAAATTAATTATTCAAGAGACATACTTAAATAATCTATATAAACAGACCCATTCATATCTCCCCAAACTGTCGCGCTTCTTCCATCAGCACAAACACAGATACTCCCATCACCTCCCTGCAGCTGCGCACACACACATCTGACCCAAATAGTGAGCGGCTGCTGGAAGGGTTGAAGTCTCCCGACATGTGGAGAACAGCCAGAAAAAAAACATGTGACCCTCTTTATAGATGAGATAAACACAGAAGTGTTGTTCGGAGAAATTTTCCCAGGCGCACAGACAAGAAAAACAAAATGCTGAGCAGTGCAACACGTCAAGCTCTCCTCTTTGACACATCACCCCATCACACCCTCCCCCAATAAAACTGCCCACAGGCTTTGTCAGCTTACTGGGAAAGTTCAAGGAATATCTTTTATCTCCGTAAGGCAAACAATTAAACAACAACCGTCAGACACACACATGCACAAAAAAAACCCCAAAAGGCACTTTAATCATTTGTTCAGCATTAGAATTCTAAAAACTCTTAAAAACAGACACACTTCACCTCATAAACTGCTGCTGGGTGTCACCATGACCAATTTTTCCCCCTAATTTTTCTGTGACCTCTGTGAGCTACATCACATGTGCACAGTGAGGCTACACCAGTATTACACCTGTCCAAAACCTGAGGTCATAACAGGTTACATGGCTTACTAAAAAAAAATCCAATTACAGCAATAATTTCTTTTAGATTACTTAATTTAGATACGACTGATTTAACCCGATTACATGAAAAAGGCAAAAAAAACTTGGATTTTTTGCAATGAGCTGTATAGTGTAGTGGATTAATATCTCACAATGCATGTATTTTTGTCACAATAGTTGAAGGGTGTGCTACCATATCTCACAATGAATGTATTCTTGTCACAACAGTTAAAAAGTGTGCTTTAACATGTATCTAAGAAAAATGTGTGTGTGTGTGGCAGTCCAGAGGTCAAGATAGGAGTTAGAGGGTTAATGCACACAAACCCTGGCAGTGGAGAAATACAGGATGCACCATTGAAACATCTGAACCAAAGATCAAGTTATACTGTAATGTAAACAAAATGTGTATGATGATGGTCCAGAAGGGGAGATGATGTGTAGCCGTCCAGAATGGCCAAATGATGTTAACTTAATGAGGTGTAGCCATCTGGAAGGATGTAATGATGTGTAGCCATTTTGTAAATGATGTTAACATAATGGGGTGGGGCCATCCTGAATGATGAAGACTTAGCACTAATTACTACGTCGTCTGGAGGACATCCACGACAATAGTATGTTTTATGTCAGAGTAGGGGTCCTGCTAAGGAAGAACTGAGAGATGTGTATATCTTTCTGAGTTCAAATGTTATTGTAATTAAATTATTTGCATTTTGTGCAATGAGATTTAGCACAAGTTTGTGGTGCTGTGCAGCCTCACTTCGGTCAGTCTGCCCCAGGGCAGCTGTGGCTGCAGTGTAGCTCACCACCGTCGGGGTGTGAATGACTGAATGTGGTTTAAAGAGCTTTGGGGTCGTCGGACATGATAAAGCGCTATACAAGTACAAGCTATTTATATTGCTGTAGTCCTCAGGCATACACTCATAAGATAAGAAACATAGAAACAGAGTTGTTTTTTCAAAAACGGGTAGAACAAGGCTGGTCGGATACCAGCAGAAGCCGCGCACTGCAAAGGACTCCATCTGCAGCTGATAACACCAGCAAAGCACTAGCGCTCCAGAAACGTGTAGCGCTTAAAAAAAACAACCAAATTGGTTAAAATTTGGTACTTACAATCTCAGATAAGCAGAACCCAAAAAAACACAGTCACACAAATAGCTGACATGCAGCAGGAGGAACAAAGATATGAAGGCGTCTGCCCCACCCGACAAATCGTGGTGCGCTCCGATCAGCACCTGCCGCACACAGAGCAGAAACGTGGGAACACCGTCTCACCAGAAATGCAAAATGGTAAAAAAAAAAAAAGACCTCTGTTTATTATTATTTTGTTTACAGTTTAGCTTGGATTTTATTTTCCGCGCTGCATAGATTTGCTGTGTGCGCTGAATCCAGATGCAGCGCGCAGTTGAGCATGCGCGCCGCTTCGAGGGAACAGTGCCCATGACCCAGCCTTACTCTGGGCAAACCTGTTTTTGTCATGGACCCCAAGTTTTACTCTGCTAAAGGAAAAGGGTTATTTCTCCTAGAAGTGAAACATCTGGTTTTTGTTCAGGCACAAATTCCCTGCCCAGAGTTCGTCTGAACTTGTGATGAACTTTTACTTAAATCCCCTCCTTTCCTCCCTTTCTCCTGCCCAAATTTCTTCATCTCCTTTCTTCTTTAGTGCTGTGTTTTATCCATCCTTTCAGCTTCAGTTTTTTTTCCCAGATTCTATATTTAGGGTAGTTTGATAGAATAGGCAAGGCAAATTTATTTGTATAGTACATTTCAGTACAAAGACAATGCAAAGTGCTTTACATGATTGAAATATAGGAAAATAAAACAGAATAAAAGCAAGTTGGATAGATGAGTTTGAGGATGAAACTACCTGGACAGAAACGTCAAAGAATGCGGATTGTGGTAAATACCACTACATTGTAGACCTTAAAGTGTACAATGTAGGGGTATTTACCCGACCCACACACAGACGCAGCCGTTGGCCGGTCCAGTTCTGGAGCTACAAGAGGAGGACATATGATGAATGATTTAACAGTCCTTTTTAAGGGCTAAATTAGAACAGCATTTTTCAAAGCCCCCCCACAAACATCTAAAGAGCGTTCCTTCATCATTTTTCTATCTCCTATTTTGAATGAAAAAAGCTTTGTCTCCGCTGCGCTTCTTTACCGCGTGTCATATTTTTGTTAAACATGAAGCCACAATCTATATTACGTTGTACTCAATGTGTAACTGCCCTCAACAACTGTATAATTCAATTCAATTCAAAGAAAAATCCCAAAGGGAAGTTAAATGCTGGTCTAACTTGGGTTTCTTTTATGAGTTGTTGTAGCTGGTGATGGCTGCAGGCAGGAAGGATCTCCTTCTCTAAATAAAATGCGCCTAAGGGTGCTACTGTGGAATGTATTAACTTTGATCCGTTTTTAATACACATTTATGAAGGTTTAACATGCTTTTAATTTGCTTTTATATGCTTCAAGGCCACGCCTGTTGTTCAGAGGAATAGAATGTGAATAGATTAAGGTAAAATGCGCTGTTTACGAGCAAAAGTATCAGGAGAGAGTTTCAAGGCCAGTTCCTAGGCATTGGGAAAGAACAACAACTCCATTTCACACGCAGCAAGAGAAAACAACAAGACTAGATATTTATAAGGGAGTAAGATAGCGATAAGGTGTGTGCGTCATTCATTGTGTCTTTGTATAATCTATTTTCCAAAATTAATAAAACAAGCCTAAACGGGGAGGAGAGTAAGAGTTGCTGCCCGCAGATGTTTGATGATGCACCTGCTCTTGCCTTTGCAAAGGCGAACTTGAATTCTGAGTCCTGAATGAGTTTTTATTGCACTCTCGAATAACTCCTGTACAACAAATTAACGAAACCCGGGGAAGCAAGACGGCTTCAACACTACTTTAATGTTACTGCGTAACTTTTTTACAATTTTGAACAAGTTCACATAAAATTCGCACGGAATGAGCGAACTGGTGACTTCCGCTGGAGTTAAAAAAAAAAAAATTGGCTTTTCTGTGAAATCGCGTTGCGGCAACCAATCAGGGACTGGTTGCTGTTTGTCATGCTTTGTGCTGTGAAATGTACAAAATAATTCTAGAAGATGTGGTGATACATCAGAAGACTGACCACACCTGTCTGCAAGTACTATAGTATTGATATTAGAAGCAAGAAAAACAGTCATAAGCTTTCAGTATGTGTGAGTGATAAATGTCTTAAAGCCTCATATGAAATCTGGATCATCTGAAACATAAATGCCACTCTATAAATGCTTGTATAGGGCAGGCAGTGATCCATGATATAGTTCTTCTGAGTGGATGTGTGCTAATCTCCCAAGCTTGTTGATCACCATGTTTTGCTTCCTCAAATAGATATACATATCTCACAGTCAATAATAATACTGATGATAATAATAATTCATGTTATTTGTAAAGCACTTTTCTTTGTTAAAAGCAATGCCAAGATGCTATCAACAAGGCCCGTCATCACTTAAGATTAAAAACACTTCTTTCAAACATATTATCTCTTTTTCTTAAGCATGAAAAAGATTATAAATTTAATCTTTATTAGTGATTAGCTGGTTATATCACTTCATACACAGATTAAACCTACTTTCTGCCCGCCACGCCCAGCAGAGAGTCTTTTTTATTTTTTCCCGGCTGTCTCTTAAGATAGAATAACACGTTTTTCAGAAACTAATGTTTCTGAAACAAGTTGCCAAATGAGTTTTGTACAAATACATATGGTTTTGGAGCTTGTTAAACACATGAGGTAAAGGTTGTTCAGACAAGGCTGACACAATGATAAACATACTACAAAAGACGTCCATCTTGGTCAAAACTGTCATTCTTGGTATCATGTGAAACTAGACAAGCTCACCTTTCCAACAATATATCGCACGTCCTTGTAGCATCCCGATGAAGTAAGATCCGCGTATAATCGCAACGACTTAACTCTGTGCCGTGTGCTGATACGCACAGAGCTAAATGTGCTTCAGTGGATTCAGTCCACATTTGCTACACTTATTTTCAAGATATGCATTTATAAAATCCAAGGCTATTCCTGTGTTTTAGTTTTCAATGTTTTGCACTTTTAAGCAAAAAAATTTTTTAGCCTCGGCAAGGCTAAAAAATGTGGATATTTTCTTTTAATCACAAATGATACAGGCAACGAAGCAATTGTAGTAGTGGTTCCAAATATTCTTTTAGGTCTTGCCTTTACACAGGCACCAAAAAACTAGTTTGGACAATATACTTTTTAGTGTTTTATGTCGGGACTTTTGCACACCGTCTGCAAAATCTCTGACAGTTATTTGGCCTTATAATGCCCAAGGAAACTCGAAGGAAAACCAGATTTAATCGAGTGGAGCAATAAAAAAGGATAGGGAATAGTTTGGTGCAAAACACCCCCTGGTTGCTGTAAAATCATAGAAATTCACCATGGAAATACTTTAGTAGTGCTTGAATTTAACTTTTTAAAAGGTGTAACCTAGAGCTGGAAATGCCATAACACAGAACTTAAACATTTTCCTGGGGCTGTTAGGAAAACCAGTGATTACCTCCCAACTGTGAAGCACTAAATAGAAAAAAAACTATTGGAAACACAAACTTATGATATTATATTTCAAGTATTCCAGCACCGTATCAATGTAGTTGTAAAGTACGATATGCTGACTGATTTGATGCATTAAAACTATCAGAAGGGCAAATAAACAGTTTATTACTGGTACTTTAGATTTATTTTATACACTGTCACCATAATGAAGCCTCAGTTGTTGAGAAGCCTCCAGCTTTTTAAGTCTGAATTCTACTAAAATGTTCCATCTTGGGGCTTTCTGACTTGCAAGTATTAATGAAATACACGGTACACCTATAACCATAAAGTTACATTTAACGTGAGATTTACTGTATTTATTAAATCTTGGGCACCAATTTGTCTGATGTAGGTCAAGGTTGTCAAAACATTTATTTTTATGAGATAAACTTGATCGACTACATTTCTTATGTTTAATTGAGTGCTCAGATTTAAACAAAGCAACAATGCATTGGCCTGGACAAGTAAATGCTGTTTACTATTTAGACTTAAACGTTAGACTTTATTAAAGTTGCATGGCGTTGAGGGAAGTAACATCATACTTTTAAAAACACTTTTGCAGCCTACGTAACGCACTACCTGGATAAAACCTTCTACAACCTGACCACTGTTGCTCTGCATGACTGGGCCACCTACAGTGAGATGAGAAACCTGGCGACGCAGCGCTACGGGCTCACGATGGCAGAGGCGCACCTACCCAGCCAGACGCTGGAGCAGGTCAGTGGCGGTGGCACGTCGCACATCGTGACCGAGGAAAGCTTTCCAGTTAACAAACTATTCGCCATCTGCTCTCGTCAGGGTTTGGATGTTCTAGAGATCATGAGAAACATTCACGTGTTTGTCTCGCGCTACCTCTACAACCTAAACAACCAGGTAGGACTCCAACTTAAAATTCAAACACTTCCCCTGTCCTGTTCACGGCCGGCTCTGAACTGATTTTTTCCCTGCAGATCTTCGTAGAAAAGGCAAGCAACAACAAGCACCTCAACACCATCAACATCCGTCACGTCGCAAACTCCATCCGGACACACGGCACCGGCATTATGAACACCACGGTGAGTTTTACTTAAATGCACCTGCATGTTTTCCACGTTGCCTCAACAGGACTTAATTATGCTTTTTGCAAATGTTCTTTGGTCCCGTCAGGTCAATTTTACCTTCCAGTTCCTGCGGAAGAAGTTCTACATCTTCAGTCAGTTTATGTACGACGAACACATCAAGTCCAGACTCATTAAGGACATACGCTTCTACAGGGAAATAAAGGATCAGTCTGACCATAAGGTAATGTTGTCTCCCTGGCCAAGATGAGAATCTTTTAAAAAATGTATCTTTATAAAGATGTTATGTGACAGACCAGTACAGAGCAGTTCATGGTTGAAAAATGGAAAGAAAAAAAAAACATACATGGGATTTCCAATGGTTTTAAATCAGCATCTGAAAGTGCGAAGTCAATTTGTGTTCAGCCCTCCTGAGTCGAGTTATAGAGCCACATTTTGCTTGAAGGTTCACCGTGTAAGTTTTAAACCAAGTATTAGCTTAATCTGACATATATTAGAGGATTTTTCAGGTTAATATAGAACATTTGGCACATATTGATTCTCCGTGCCCTGCCCTTCTCAAAAACTTGCCTGTGTAACTTGAGATGGTCGGATTCGTCGCTGAATGGGTCATTTGACCTAAAGCGCGTAGTTTGCAGCAGTCTGGGCTCCCCTTAAACACGAGCGTTAACCTTACATGCTCTTACTTTTCTCATACTCTAGACCGCTACATTTTTTACAAATATCCTTGACTAAAATTTTGTATAAACTGAAATAGTATTCACGTTTCCTTCTGCAGTTGCAAGGTCAGATTTATGATGGAAGCAATACATTTAAAGATAATTTTACCACTAGTGTCTATGTGAATATTCCAACCTATCCAAACCAAATCCGTGTTTTACGGCAGCCTTCTGGCAGCCATTTTGTCATCTGGACTCCAGATGGGACTTTTTCCCAGAAACTGTTAGATTATTTCCTAACAATCACATCCATTTTATCTATGCCAAGAGCATTTGTTTATCCTAACGCACAAGCTTGGGTCAGCTTGACTGGATATTATTATTTTCCTGGCGGGAGCACATCTGTCAAACAACTTGGATCAGCTTTGCAGAGCCTTGGCAGGACATCATGTTATCTAAACTGTATGTTTGGCCAAGTAAACATGATTTTTTTTCTGTCCTTTTTTAGCTTATGCCAACATTCCTTCCCCTACACCACCATCATGTTTGACCTTTGAGATACAGCATGTGCTGGCTAAGTTTTCACAATATACCATTTTAGCACTTTAGGGTTAGGGAAAGTGATATTAAGGTCTCCTCTGAGCAACTTCTTCCATATGTCTCCTGTGCATTCGTGTGGAAAACTTTAAAACTGGACTTCCTACGACGTTCTTTCTTCCTGCCACTCTTCTATAAAGCCCAGTATTGGTGACTCCTTAACTAATCGTCATCTTGTCAACAGATTCTCCCACCTGAGCTGTGGATCTCTGCAGCTCCTGTCGAGTTCCTCCATAGGCCTCTTGGCTGCTTCTCTTACCTTTGCTCAGATGAGTGTAGTTCAGTTTATTAGCATTCTGTCAAGTCACAAGAAATTTCATCTTCAAGGTACTTTACAAGACAAACAGTTCATATCCAGCAATATATGAAATCAGTTCAATTTGATTGATTGATTGATTGATTGATTGATTGATTGATTGATTGATTGATTGAACAAACAATGCCCTATTTACTAATTTTGTGACATCCGAAGTCAATTGGGTAGTCTGCCTGGATTTTATTTTGGGGTATCCGTGTGAAAGAGGACTGAATTCGAATACTCTCCGCACTTTTCAGATTTTTATTTGTAAATACTTTTCCAACCACCTCACAATTATGGTAACTGTAACTCAACGAAATGCAAAGGAGTATTAAGTGGGTATGGGTACCAACATTAGATGCAGTCTCTAAATCTCTCTGCGCTGCTCCCTCCCTGTCATTGCTCACATTTCAGTGGTTTGTTATGTGCTGTAGTACCCTTTTGAGCGTGCAGAGAAGTTTAACCGTGGCATCAGAAAGCTCGGCCTCACTCCGGATGGCCAGAGCTACCTGGATCAGTTCAGACAGCTCATCAGCCAGATCGGTGAGGATTTTTCTCATCACGTAGAAACGATTAGCCCGCAGGTGGAACCCGGCTCGCTTTTAACTCCCTTTCTTTCAGGCAACGCCATGGGCTACGTGCGTATGATCCGTTCTGGAGGCCTTCACTGTTGTAGCAGCGCAATCAGGTAAAAGCAATTGAAGTAATCTTCGCAGTATTTAATGCAGACCTGATTATATGAAAGCACACAGGTTATTCTTTTTTGTTTTATTTTTTGGCATCTAACTGCATTATTGTTTTTGCATAATTTCCAGATTTGTACCAGACCTGGAAGATATAGTCAACTTTGAAGAGTTGGTTAAAGAGGAAGGACTGTCTGAGGAAACCCAGAGATCTGCCAGGTAGAAGCTTTAAATATCCACATTTTGTCTGGGAGGCAAGTTTACTTCAAATAAATAATAATAATAATAATTATTATTATTATTATTATTATTATTATTATTACTTAAGTGCACATGTCCACTTTCAGCTCTGAGCTTTAGTAAAAAGTTTATAATATTCTCCAAAACCCCTTTAAATCAGGGGTGTTGAAACTTTTCAGTTTGTGGATCTAAATTGTCAAGTCAAATGCACTCGAGAGACAAAAAAATTAACGAATGGCTCTACAAACTATAATAATTTTACATAAGCAAATTATTTATGTAAAATTCTGTATTTAGCCAGTTTTAATAAATGAATTCCAATCAGATTTTAATGCACCAAAGTCTGCATTTGATTAAAAGTCGTTGGACAGATGTGGTACTATATACTATGAAATTAAAATGCTTGTCAAATGTGTGGTTATTAAAATACAAATATATTGTATTATGCCTAATATTAAATGTTCAACTTTTAACGTGTGTAATAATGTTGCCCTAATTGAAAATAAAAAGTTTCCATGAAATGCAGTTGGGGCCGCAAATGGACCCCTGGGCGTCGCGCTTTGAACACGCCTGCTTTAAATGGTCGTTTTGTGTCATTCTCAGCGTCCTGGATGCGGTGTTGAGCGATCTGACCAGCAACTCTGCCGAGGGGACGGAGTACTTCAAGATGCTGGTGGCCGTGTTTGCTCCTGAGTTTCGTAGTGCAAAGAATATGCACCTGAGGAACTTCTACATGATTGTTCCGCCTCTGGTCAGCGCTGCGTGATCTTTCAGTTTGCCGTCTCTCTGACTTCTCTCACAGAAACCAACTAAAAAAAAAAAAACACAACTCTCACTTTCAGACCGTGAATTTTGTGGAGCACTCAATCAGTTGTAAAGAAAAACTCAACAAGAAGAACAAAACTGGGGCTGCCTTCACAGACGACGGCTTTGCAATGGGTCAGCACAAACCGCGCCTGAAGGAACAATGCTGATCGTTTGCTTCTGCCTGAGCTCATGGCTTTGCCCGTTTCCTCACAGGTGTTGCGTACATTCTCAAGCTGCTGGACCAGTACCTGGAGTTTGACTCTCTGCACTGGTTCCAAGCGGTCCGAGATAAGTACAGGAAAGAGCTGAGCGCGGTGGCGAAGGAGCAGACCGTGCAGTCCGCCGGCCAGGATGAGAAGTTGCTTCAGACTATGAATCTGACCCAGAAGAGGCTGGATGTCTACTTGCAGGTGCAGGGCTCAGCCAGTTGTTTAAAATACTTACTGTACCTTAGGGCTGGACGATATAGAATAAAAGCATATAGACAAAATAGAAATCATATTGATCGATATCGATAATTATCAAAAAAAATATATATATATATACATTTTAAGTGCATTTTATACCGTTACTTAATGGACTATTTTCAAATAAATTGATTCAAACACAACCCTTTATTCAACCAACTTTTTAGAAAAACTGTGTTAAAAAACAAAAAAAGAACATGTGCTCTCTGAACTCTCTGAAGGCTGATGGAGCTTTCCTGGGTTTGTGATTGGTCAGGAGGATGTAATGACTGTAGTATTAACCTACATGATAGGCTAGAATCACTGATCTCTATTTATTCACTGGATTGCTGATTCGCCGTCTGTAGTTCACTGTAAAGCCACCAGCCGGCATATTAGTACTCCCCATTTTCCTTCAGTAACTAGGGAATACGTGCGCTACAGCATCGAACAACGATGATTTTCTCATGTTCAGGGGGAGCTTGAGACTTTTAAAATGTAAAATGCCATATACTTTTGTTATGTACTAATACTATCAAGTACTGAGAAAGTCATGTGCTGAAATATTTTGCATGTTATTTATATACACACACACACACACACACACTTCAGTTTTTCGGGCCAACCAGAAATCCAGTGAATAAATAGAGATCTGTGGCTAGAATGCACTGTTCTTTTATTGAACTTTTTATTGACCCCAGTTTTTTTTATATTGAACCATACGTCTATCCATCGATATATATTGTTTTTGAATTATCGTCCAGCCCTACTGTACCTCCCAGTAGCGTTTGTCACATTCCAATTATTAACTTCCTTGTTTTTTTTATCGGAACATATAGACCAACACAGAGGTATGTTTGTGTGGAATTTAATCTCAGAATAAATGGCTGTATCCTGTGAGGGCCTCGGGTTTGTGAGATAACACTAGTCAACTGACAGCGTCTTGGAAAACAGCAGATGGGTCTTGGAGCTAAGTTGGGGAGAAGGTTTTCAATCCAGCCATCCATTTTCTGTCACGCTTGTCCCTGCTGGTGCCCATCTCCAGCATTTAATGGGCGAGAGGCGAGTTACACCCTGGACAGTTAAATCCATCATCTAAAAATAAAGACTGGTGCTGCCTAGATATGAGCAGCTACACTGCAAAAACGGATCTAAAAATAAGTAAAATGTTCCTTAAAATGTATGTTTTTGTCCTAGATTTGAGCATGTATATACAATTATCTGCCAATGGAATGAGTATTTTGACCCCTAAAATAAGATAATTAGACATCCTGCACTTGAAATAAGATGATGAAGATGAGTTGTTCCTATTTTAAGTGCAAAAATCTTATTCCATTGGCAGATCATCTTATTTACCTGCTCAAATTAAGGACAGATACACTCATTTTAAGAAAATATTACTTATTTTTAGTTCTGTTTTTGCAGTGTATCTAAACTCCCAGACTAGGAGAGCAGTAATCAGAGAGGAAACCAAGAGAACCGCGGTGAAACTGGAGGAGCTGCAGAGATCCACAGCTTAGGTGGGAGAATCTGTTGATGGTGTATTTATTGCTCACGCACTCAATAAATCTGGCTTTTGTGGGAGAGAAGCATGAAGAGTGCCATTGTTTAAAAAAAAAAAATAATTGCTGTAATTTTACTACAGGGATTGCTCAAGCATCATTAAATTTATTGGCAGGTATCTTGTTATTGGGGATTATTACATTATTGGTTGCTTCACATCCTGCATACGCACTCTGGTGGTGGCACCATGTTTCAACTCACACATGTTTCTAATGCAGGGACAGAGAAGCAGATTAGAGTTGGTGAGATGGAAGTAGCTGAACACAGGGAAATCCTGGAAGAAACCCTGTTAGAGGACAGAGGTGGAGGTTCAATTTCCTGCAGAATGAACCTAAACATTCAGCCAGAGCTACGGCAGTGTGGTTTAGATACATATTCATGTTTTAAAATGGCCCAGTCAAAGTTCAGATCTAAATGAAATTAAGAATCTCTGGCCAGGCTCCTGTCCGCTCAGTCTGATTGGACGTTCTCCATCCCACCTGACTGAGCTGGGGCCATTATACAGAAGTAGGGCAAAAAAAAAAAATATTTAAGCTGGCAGTCTTAGCCCGAAAGACTTCTAAACGTTGAACTATGCAAGGCATGCTAATAAAACAAGTCATGCTTGCAAAACTTTACCGTTTCATTGTTTTTATTGCAGGAGTTCGAGCTGCTTTACTTCTCATTAAGCAGCGCAAGGATCTTCTTCAGAGCTGACCAAACAGCAGCTGAGGAAACCCAGGAGAAGAAAGGTAAAGTTTTTTTTGGGTTTTTTTTGTACTTTGGTCTTCTGGACATGCTAAACTCCACCCGTCCTGCTGTGCAGCGTTCTTGGTAAGTTAGACTTCAAATAAAAAGCTAAAACTAGAAGTTGTCTTTGTCTTTTTCTCCCGAAGAAGAAGCTGGGAAAGCAGGAACGTCGTCAGAAGGCTCCACACCTGCTGAGTCGTCGTCAAAGTGAGATCAGAGGGTTGTTTTATTACTCCGAGAGCTCTGTGGAGGAAGGATCCCGAAGAAAGAAGCTCAAGTGGACCCCACTGATCTCAGTTTTTGTAGTTTGTGGATAAAAGACTGAAAATTTCACAAAACAATGGATGGTTTTATATCACACAGTAATCCTAAAGACTGTGTACTTTAAGTGCTAATACAGGAAGTCTCTCTTCACATTTCTGTTTTTTGTTTTGCTCGTTTTACATCCAGTAAGTTTAGTTTGTTGCATTCACACAAGCGCCTGCTACTTGAACTAATTTGAGGCAAAAACTGCTGTTTTTCGTGTCTCACCCTCAGCAGACTGGTGCAGAAATATCTGCAGAAGTCGGAGACAAGGATTTGATAATTCATTCCAAGGGTTTTGTTTCTTCGAGCATTTTATAGTTTGGATGAATCGTATGTGCCTTCACAAATTTGGGGTGGTCATTTTGATAATCTATTTACAAAAGGTAGACTAATTCCCAAACTCCAGGCTTTTTGTAAATTGTAAAGGTTCATTAGGTTTGGTTTTTATCATCTGGATGTTCCTGAAATTGTCAGAAATCACACTGGTGGCTTCTAGTTTCAGATGACTTCACTACTTCACTTGGAAAAACTCAGATCAGCTGTTTTGCGATCTACAATACTTTGATTCTTATGGAACAATATACTGAATCATATATATATATATATATATATATATATATATATATATATATATATATATATATATATATAATGAATGTTTTTGTTTGCTCTGTTAACCTGAGTTCAGTTTTTTAAGCTTTAATCTTACGGTACCAATAAGTCAAAAAACAAAAACAAATTGCCAGTTCTGAAATTCTTTTTTGCTAGAGATACATTCATTTAACAAAAACAAGTTTTTGTTTTTAAAAAATGAAGGATGCTCCTTTCTGCAAAAACAATTTGAATTTGTTTCTAGTGATACAAGATGTCCACAAACTCAAAATATTCAACGTTTCTTACTTCTCTACTTTTCCAGACTGTTGAAATGTGCAATAGGTTTATTTTATCCCTGCCATTTTTACATTATTTCTATCATATGCATGTGGTGCACATGAAGTGGCAATCCCATAAAATCATTTTATTGTTTAGAGCTTTGTGCTAAAGGTTTTCAGAATGAATGCGTCCCCAATCAGGTCTGAAAGCCCAGGTTCAGCTGATGTTCATCTAGGATGTGTAAAGTTTAAACTGTCACAATAAATATAAAACAATGTGGTCTTTTTTTTTTTTTTTTAACCCTTAATTATGATGTGGGTTGATCGTATCTAATATGTCCAGGATCGTGTTGCAGTGATCTGCTTTTCCCAGGCTGGAAGGGAAACACCGTCTCCCATCAGCTTCCAGGTCCGACATGAGAGGAACCCAGATCAGTGGCACAAACCATCTAACCTGCTTCCTTTCAAAGCAGCATGTGTTCACGAGCCCATTCTTTGGGTCACGATCCATTTCTGCAAACCATAGTCTGACCAGAAAATGATGAGCTTCGTTTGTATCAGAGCAGCATCTGCGCCACTGCGGCCAAAACGCTGATCCATCTCCCAATAGAGATGGAAATAAAGTAACGATATCTGAAATAATTGTGTAATAAACAACACACAGGGGGTTCAGGAAAGCCTTTTCTGCTTTAATACAAAGGAAACTTTGACTTAAAAAAAATACAAGACTAGTTTTGATTCTTTTGAACCAAATCCATGCCCCCCCCCCCTCCCCTCCCCAAAATGAGCTAGTGTTCCCTACTTTTCAGTCTTAATTAAAATGCACCACTTCTTCACCACAGAGATCCTTTCAACAATTCTTTCCTTTAAAACTGGGGAAGTTGACATTTAGGCCTTTCCTTTATTGACATTTTATTAGCATTGCTTTGATGCAAGTGCCCACAGTGCCAAAATGACACTCTGTCCAGCAGTTCCAGAAAATTTGTTACATCCACATATCCATGCTCGCCTCATAAAAAAAAACGAGGTACAAGGCAGGGCAAAATTTCTCTCAAAATAGATATATAGATATATATATATACAGACATATATATATATGTAGCAATCATATATACACATTCGTACATATAGTCTTATGTGATGCAAAAAAACAAAATGTACACTTTTTTTTTTTACAAAAATCGTAACAAAGACTGGAAAGTGTTTTGCTTGCTCTCGAGCGAAGTTGTGTTATTTGTTCTGCGAGGATTTCTCCACAATTGTGGAGATGGAAGTCGCCTCTCGGGGTTTTACGTCCACGGTTTGCTGCCACAGAAGTCACAAACGAAGGGAGAGATACAGAAAAGTGTTTGTTGGTGCGACTACACGAGTTGGAGGAGCTGATGTGGTTCAATGGAACCGGGAGAAGAAACTTAAATGAAGGCGAGGATGTAGAAACCAAAAATCAAGACAAAAAAAATGGAAAACGTGTCATGGGAGTGTTGATATAAGAAAAGCACAAACAAATTTTGTGTTCTTTTATTACTAAATATAGTGCAACAATGACCATTGCATTTCTTTCACCCCTTCACTTGAATTTGAGGATGCCAACTTTGCTTTTTTTTTTCTCCCCCCCGCACCTTTCTGTGTTCTGAACACTTGGTGTGAATAAAAGGTGGAACCTTTGTTCTGTCATAGTCCCACGTCACAAAGTTTTTTCCTCCTCTGGTAGTAAACAGGGTTCAGAGACGTAAACATAACACAGACCCTGCTCAAAAGACAAAAAAACAAACAAAAAAAAAACAACAAACAAAAGACAGGAACACAGGATAAAAACGGAACAAGTGAGTTTTTCGGGCAGAATGTAAATATAGAAAGGCAGGACAGTTTTAATGATGACGACGACCCCTGCAGTTGGTTAGCCAAATCCTCCAGGAATAAAAACCCAAACTATGTGCGTCACAGCGCCCCCTCCTGGACAGCAGTGCAGCAGACTTTGGACTGGTTGGGCCTTAGAAGGCCTGCTGGGCTGGATTGTAGTTGAACGTTGTTGGCACGTGAGGCCTCTCTTCCAGCTTGTCATATTCCAGATGAAATTCCTTAGAGATGCAGGCGTAGTTTTAAACACAATCCCTCTAAAAAGCACATCGTGAGTCAGGACAGCTTACAAGGAGCGCCTCAACTCTTACCTTGGCTACTTTCCTCCAGTTAAGACAGTCAAAGAAGTAGTAGGTGCCCCTCTCATAGGTGTTGGTCTTGAGCGTGGGCTCCATGCCGGGTGCTCTTGTTATCCAAACCCGCTCCTCTTTGTGGTATCTCCAGTCCCGGTTAAACCTAGACAGGGCAAGGAAGGAAAGAATGGGAGAAAAACGCCAAGAACAAACAAATTAATCTCTACATTTTGCATGACCCAAGCTGATTGAATCATGTTTGGAGATTTCTAGAAACACAGATCTTTAATTCCTGCAGTTTAAAGTCATGTTGACAACTTTATAAAAAAAAAAAAGTTAACAAAAAACAAAGCGATTTAAGGTGTATTCCCACCAGGAAAGTACTTTGTTTCAGATCAAAAGTGGACTTTACTTTTTTTCCCCTCATTTGGTGCAGTTTGCTCTCATATTGTACATTTTGCAGGTGAAGTATAACTTGTAACAGGGCTACAATTATCAGCACTCCAATTGGACAGAAAATTACTAGGTGGAAGATGTAGCACAGACCTGGAAATTTACGAAAACAAATGGACATGAGAGTCCTGCCTGCTGCTTTGCTGTTATACACCTGTGTGCTACTATGATAGCAACATTCTTTTACTTTGACCCGGCATTAAGGAGACCACTCAAAGCCCTCTCTCCATAAGCCTGGTTTCATGCTTGACACATCTGCACGGCCATATTACGTCATTTGGGCTACCCCGACCCTCCGCGCACTTAGGAAAATTCCTGACTATGAGGACATTCCTGTGCAGAAAAACATGGCGGACTAGCAAGAGCTCCTTCTGGCTGGGGTTCGTAAATATAGACCTCTTTAATAGTCGACACATAAAGATCACCTTGATCAACAATTTGTTAACAATTCCTGGACAGAAATCGCTGTCACTCTTGGAAGAAAGGAAGAGAACTTTGTAATGTTGGAAACAACTGTGTTTTCTACTTTTATGTACAGAGCGGTGTGGTACGCTTGGCACAGGAGCGCAACGCTGCCCTCTAGAGTCCAGGAGAATAGTGCTACTTCGAGAGAAGAGCCACATGGAGCATAAATGCTGCAGACATGTTCAAGCGTCTCATTTCCGTCCGTAACGTATACGCGCGTCAAGCAAGACTAGTCTTTTAATGTCTGGAACACGACTGCATTCTTGTGTGTCTTTTCTAGCAGTTGAGGCATGTCTGCATCTACCTAAATGTCGAGGAGGCACAGTGTCGCCTCGATGCCCCAGGTCTCTCCACGGTTCATTGGTTGAAGCATCGATGCAGGAGTAGCGTTAGCAACACTAAAGGACACATTCTCGCCAGATGACCCGCAAGGGTGGCTCATCAAGTCCAAAAAAGACGTATATTTCCTGTAGGCGGGTGGTATCGAGGCCGGTTTGTATTTAGACCAGAAGCCAACCACGCCAGAGACCGTTTGGAAGCAGACCTGTTGTTTAGGCCGGACCAAGGGGGAAAACAAATTCTGGTCTGTTTAAAGTGGACCAAACGCGGCAGGTGTGAATACAGCCTCAGTTGTAACGATACAAAAATACTAAAGACTCTCACATACTCAGGTATATTGCGCACATACTGTAAGCAACGCGGACTGTCTGCAGACGTTTTACCCTTCATAGTGGGCCGCTGGTCGTCCAGGGACTCAAGTCCACACAAGTATTGTGGGAGACTTAAGAAGTCAAGCATATAGTACAGATGCACCACTGTGCCTGATTTCCGTCTTTTGGGGTTTTTTGGGAAAGATTTGCTCTGCTGATTCTGACTCCTCTTAAAGAACTATAGTTTACAACGATTCATAATAGCTGTCAAAATATTTTTATCGTCTTTCTGCCATGAGCATAAACTTATTTACTGTATATTAAAAGTAGAGGCAATGTCTCAACACCTGTGTGAAAACAGTCGAATAAAACGTGGTTTTTATCGTAAAACTGAGAAAACGATTAGACTTGAGGTTATAATTGGTCTTATAATCCTATATTGGGACATTGTAGGAAATACAGTTTTCAGTTTTAGTAGCTTTTCATACCTCTGTGTTTCATCTGACTACACTTCAAAATAGTGAAAATTCTGATTTTTTCTTCACTCAGTAAGAGCATCCATACCGAAAAGCATTTTTTCAACCTGCTAGCACTTATATATGGTGCGTTCACTGACCGAACAAAGATTGGATTTTTGAGATGCAGACCACCCGGTCAGCGTTCAGGTTCTATTGAGCGGATACTTATTGGATTTTTCTGTGTATCCCTAGTATATACTACTGAGAAAAAAAGTTACTCACAGCTCCCCTGCTGCCAGGATCTGAAGTAAGTCCCCTCCATTCATGTAGTACAGGTAGAACAACAGATCTTCACCGTATCGAGCCAACTTAATTGCAGCTAACTAGACATAGGACAATTAAGAATACGTACTGTTATTTTTATTTATTTTTTTTACAACCTATAAATTAAACACAAACTGCGGCACTGTGGTGGAGTTTCTAATTACCTTGTCCCTTATATGGATGTTGGTTAAATACTCAGATGGAACATGGAAATCTAAAAAGATACAGCCAAATACAAGTTATTGTATTACAATCCCCACACAGATTCAATCAGTACACACACCTGGATAACACGTAAAAGCATTCATACCCCTTGAACTTTTTCACATGTTGAAATTCTACAACCGCAAACTTTAATGCATTTTACGTGACAGACCAACACAAATTAGCGCATAATAGAGCAAATAAGGAATACCTGTGTCTAAATAGTTCTCCAAAATGCTGACAACCCAGGGTCCAGACCAGGAAGAAGAGACATTTTTTAACACACCTCTCTGCAGCTTATGAACTGTTACCCACCCATTACCCCGTTGAGACAGTGTCTGCCGCAACGACCAAAACTAAACAGATGAAAAACTGAACTAAAAGGAGCAAATCATAAAATCAATACAACTGAACTTAAACCAAAAAGTAAAACAAATCACACATTAAATTGATTCTATTAAAAATAAAATCTTTGGCATCCTCTGTCAAAATACCTCTAAAATCGGTGGTGTGGTGAGCTCGTCCATATTCCACGTCATTCACAAAGATGTTAATTTGGATATTAAATATATTACTTAAAATAGATAACAAAGAGCGCTGTAATTTTGTGTTTAAATTGATTGTTTTCTCTTTATTAATTTTTCTTTCTTAAAAGGATCAAGCATTCATGTATGTATTAAATGAGTGAAAAAAATTATTATTTTAATGCAGTAGATGTGTCAGAGAGCCTGAGGAGAAAATAGATTTGAACATGTTCAGTTGAGAGGATGTGAAACGATGTAGGAGTTGGTTAAGGGGGGGGGGGAGAAAGAGGAAGCGGTCCGTCTGTGGCTCAGAAGAAGGGGAACAAGACCTTTTGTTCAACTGTCTGGCTGCCTGGGGTAAATGTCGAGGGGCCCGCCAAGGTTAAGAGGAGATAAGGACTGAAATAAGGACTGTTCGGGGCTCAGTCCTCATCTCAAAAGACACACAAAGACTAGAAGAAAGAAGACCCGAGATGGAAAGAAGATCAACGAGCCAAGGGAAGAACACGGTGCCCCTGTCTCTGAGAACCACCGGGACTGAGTCGAGTTACCCACTTTTTCGTGTTTTTTCACAATTCGGGGCCGACAATCTACAAGTCTGTCAAGAAGAATCGCAGTGGTTTTGAACTGGTCGATGAAATCAACCTGAATGTTCCAGAGACGGGAGTCACAACCACGGGATGTCAGTTCTGAAGCTGAACCAACTTGTCGTGTAAAAGAGACTTTTAAAATTTTATTAGAAGTTGTGGACATTCACTTATTGAGTCAACAGTTATTTGAGTTCTTCAGTGGTTGTAAAACAGACATGGTGCATGGTTCTAAAATTATTTAGGAGGTCTTAAAAGGTTGCCTGTAGCCTAAACTTTAAACACCACCCTTAGGGACTTTTGAATTTCTAAACCAATCCAATAACAAGTGCAGATGTATAAAAGTAAGAGCCACTGTTAACTAGAGCGGTCTGAGCTTTAACCCAAAATAGAGAAGGATGGAGGAGGGGGTTTAGTTCTAATCCGACCACAACACCTCTCAAACATGATTACCCTGTCCTCAGTAAGTGAGGCAGCGTTGGAGGAATCTTTAGAACCTGCGCGGTGTTTGAACTGTTTAGAAGCAGTAGAGCTTTCAGAGCTATATAAAATTTTAGCTTCATCTAAACCTTCTACCTGTATGTTAGACCCAATCCCAACCAAGTTATTTAAGGAGGTGTTCCCTTTGATTAATGCCCCTATTTTGGGCATGATTAATCTATCCTTAGTAAATGGATATGTACCACAGACTTTTAAAGTAGCTGTTATTAAACCTTTACTAAAACACTCTCTTGATCAAGATGACTTAATAAACTACAGACCTATATCTAATTTTATTTTCCTATCTAAGATTCTTGAGAAAGTAGTTGCTAACCAACTATGTGAACATTTACAAAGAAATGACCTGTTTGAAGAGCTTCAGTCAGGCTTCAGAGCTCATCATAGCACCGAAACAGCTCTGGTGAAGGTCACTAATGATATTCTCATGGCCTCAGATAATGGACTTGTGTCTATACTTGTCCTGTTAGATCTCAGTGCTGCGTTTGATACAGTTGATCACAATATTCTCCTACAAAGACTTGAGCACACTGTAGGGATTAAGGGGAAAGCATTAGGCTGATTTAAATCTTATCTGTCGGACAGATTCCAGTTTGTTCATGTTAATAATAAATCTTCTTCAAACTCTAGTGTCACTTGTGGAGTACCACAGGGATCAGTCATCGGACCAATAGCGTACCGCGCACGTGACGTCACCGTCTCAAGAGCAACGCCCCTTTTGCCGCTTAGGTAGGGCATACAGATAGAGAACGCCCGTAGCAACCAGCTATTACACGCGCAACAGAACCAGCGATATGACCGACTTTGCAGCCGTTAAACTTTCCCAAGACGATGTCCCAGGCGCACGGATTACTGGTCGCACTGTGGAAGAACACACCAACCTCCAGCTCAAACGATGGCTTGAGTGTCGAGGGCTTAAAAAGACTGGAAAACAGGCCGACTTGATCGAACGGTAAGCTTTGTTGTTTTTTTTTCCTGCGCAGCGGTCATGGCGTCATCGGACGTTTTTTTGTTTGTAATCACCGTCCAGGGATCGGTATATGTTTAATGTTTGTCTTATTTGAAATGTTTTTGAGTAAGCTATCCTGGTAGCAGGGTATCATGTTAGCGCTTGCTACCATCACAGCCTATATGCTATCATGGTAGCAGGCGCTTCATTATTAACATGTCGGCCACCAAAATACTCTTACCTTGACTTGATGTCGCTGGAATTGGGTCAGGATGTTCTTCGGTTGTGCCCTTTCCTCCAACAAAATGCTTGCTACATATGTACGTGAATTTGGTAACTTTTTCCGGGTTGAACTGTTGTGTAGGCTGACCGCACCGGTGTACCCAGCACACACATTTCTCCTTGGCAGTCTTGAAGAAAACATCCTTCATATGCGGCCGATCAGCGTACCTCGAGTCGCTGTTGCACGTTCCATAGCAACAATGTTTAAAAACCATGGTCTTAGATTTGGAAAAAGCAGTCGTTTACCGAGTAAAACCAAGGGTAACGCACATCTCTTTTACAGCGAAACAGCGGCGGACTATGCAAGCTTGCCCTACTGCGTACCACGTGATGTGACGTCATCGTGACGTTACGTTTCTAAAAATAGCTCGCTCGCGGTACGCTATTCTCTTTACTATATATATATATGCTTCCGATTGGTAAAATTATTAGACAGCATGGGATTACTTTCCACTGCTACGCTGATGACACTCAGCTATATTTATCCATAAATCCTGATGAATCCAATCAGTTACTTCGACTGCAGACATGTCTTGATGACATCAAAAGCTGGATGACATTAAATGTCCTGCTTTTAAATACTGACAAGTAAGAAGTTGTAATCTTTGGACCTAAAAAAAAAAACTTCTTAATCACCTAATCTGGATGGCATTAAATTGGCCTCTGGTAATAAAGTAAAAAACCTTGGTGTTATTGACATGTCATTTAAATCCCATATTAAACAGGTTTCCAGGGTTTCCTTTTTTCACCTGCGGAATATCGCTAAAATTAAAATATTCTGTCCAGGAGTGAACAACATTAGAGAACAATGTCCTGGTTAAGTGGTTAGGTTTGAACCAGGGTTAACTAATAAAACAAATATTTCAAGGTTTGAATGTCTCCAAAAGCTCTCTTCGATCCATCATCTGGAAATAAAATACTACCAAGACATGACCAGACTGAGAGGCTGGGCAAGGAGAGGCTTACTGAGAGAAACAACCAACGGGCATAAGGTAAATCCGGTGGACGACTAGTCATGCACTCCACTGGTATAACCTTTTATGTAGAGCTGGGCGATAAATCAATTTAATTGATTAATTCAAATTTACAATTCTTTAAGACTTTAGCTTTTGGAAAATCTGGATCTGGATGAACATTTTTAACTTAGTTTGAAGTTCACAAGTGAAGTGAAGCCTGTTCTTAGCTCAATGTGTAATACCACTAGCAGCAAATGTTTTGTTATATTTTTATTGTTTATAATGGCACGGCTGCCATCTTGTTTTACAAGCATGTTTTACAGCTTGTTTTTAGTTGCACTTTGAATTCAGGTCAACTCCCTGACGAAATGCTTTAGATAAAAAGCAAGGTTTTAAAATAATTTCTTTAATTTCTTTTTATCAAACAAAAAGGAGGAAAAAAAAATCGATTAATCGGGTTTGGTATGATAAAATCAGAGATTTATTTTTTAATCCATATCGCCCAGACCTACTTTTATGAGGCTAGAATAAAGCTATGGGTATAGTCCTTCTTGAAATTTGCTATCCGGCTATGTAAGGAACACAGCAAATGTGGAAAACATGCTCTGATCAAATGAGCCCAAAATTCTACTTCTTGGCTTACATCCAAAACATTATGAGTTGAGCAAAACTAATGCTGTGCACCACCCACCATCACCATGTGAAACATTGTGGTCGCAGCACCATCTGTACCGGTGCCTTCCAGTGGGTGTATTGTAAGCCCATTCCTCCTCTCTCTGTACACAAATGACTGAACCTAGACAGATCAGTCTGCAAAACTTGTGAAGTTGGCAGACTGGACATGATGGTGGTTTTCCAGAGAACACGCACAGACTCCCTCATCTGTCTATTCTCAATCACACACTGTCTTCTGTGGATCACTCCCGGCTCCTAGGAACCACCCTTTCTCAGGACCTGAGATGGTCTCCACACTGTTCAGAGGGCCCAGCAGAGACTGTACTTCCTGCGGGAACTGAGGTAAAACCTTCCACTGGAGCTGCTGGTCATCTCTAAACTGTTCTGTGTTTGTCCATCACTGTGTGGTTTGGCTCATCCACAAAACAGGTCCAGGCTCAGGAAAAGTGCAGCCAAAATCTATGCAGACCCCACACCATCCTGCACGCAATCTCTTTCGACTTCTACCTTCAGGTCGGCGCAACAGAGCGCTATTTGCTAAATCCAGCTGCCACAGAAACTGTTTCTTTCAAACCTTGCCTGCGAGCTGAATACTCGAGGTAATTTTTGCATTCACAGAGACACAAGAAGCCATCAATCTGGCTTCTCAGGTTAATTTCTTTCCCCAGGCTGTCACCATTCATAAACTGATACCATACAAGGTTGGACTAATTCAGTGGTTTTCAAATTGTTTTATTCCCCTTTGGAGAATAAAACAATTTCACCCCCCCCCCCCCAAATTACAAACAATTGGGTCCAAAATTAAACTTTTATTAAAAGTTAATGTGTTGAACCCGTCTCTCTGAAGACTACCTATAATCACTGTTCCATTTTCTAACAACTAAACACATTCTATAACAACGGTTTCTGACAACTAAAACTGTTCAACATTTTTTAAGCTATACAAAAAAAACATTATAAAAGGGTTTTTGCCTGACACAGCCATACAGTCAAGACAAAAATGAAATTAAACAGCTCGTTCTCTCTCTGGATAGATACTACTTACTTTTAGCTAGATATGAACCTCATCAATAAAACACACAGATCTAAAATAGACAAGCTAAAAATATGACAAAAAGATCAAACCATTAATATTTAAGACAAACTAGAAATACATTAAGTTTTATACTCTTCATGAGTTTATAACTATTATTCGTTCACAGACTACTTCAATGCCGTGAAGCCGTTGCTCTGAGGATTACAGAGAATCCCTTCCTACTCCTACTACTGACTGCAGATTCAGACCAAACGGCAGATGGTGCTGTTGTCCCATTTAGCCGGATTTATCCATAATCTCCCCACAGACCTTTATAACTAACATCTGGGCTGTATTTTGTGGACGAAAATAGGCTGTTCTTGCACCGTTGCTGTCGTGCCTTTATGCAACCCACTAGGGGGCGCTCCCCACTATTTGAAAACCACTGCACTAATTCAAACGTGTCCTCATGTCTATATCAATATTTACAAGAGAGTTTCTTAACAATTTTGCTTATTTTTTTATATTTAAAATCAAAAACTTTCATACATTGAGAGGAAAGTGGAACCAAAGCCGCAATAGCTTGTTTGTGTTTACAAAGTTGGCAATTAAAGTTGTTTCCGATCATGGTGTGAGGATGCGTTGCTTCATCATAGGCAGTGAAGCTGGTCAGAATTGACGGGAAGAAAGATGGAGCCTAAGACCGGGAAGATCACTTGTTAGAGGCGGCAGAAGGCCTGAGACTGGGTCAGTGGGACACAGCAACAACGGAACGGTTCAGATCGAGTATTTTCACATGTCAGACTGAAATATACTCAAGAATCTGAGCACTTGTCTTATTGAGCTTGAGTTACTGCAAAAAGGAACCATGAGAAAAAAAAATGCAGGCCCTGGACATGCAAAGCTGGTGGAGACGCACCCCAAAAAGACGTGGAAGTGTAACTAAACCGAAAGGAGCCCAGAGTATCTAATGTAATGCACTACTTTGTGTTGGTCTATCATATAAATCCCAATAAAATGCATTAAAGTCAGAGGTTGTCATATGACAGGTCCAAGTGGTATGCAAGCCCCTGTTCTTTTGACAAAAAAAAAAAAAACAGCTTCCGGTTGCTGAAGCAGTTTTTAGTTAAACTAATAAGAGCCACTGTCTTACCGATGTCTTGAGGTCGACATGGTGCAGAAGCCCAGGGAGAGGCGAACTTTGGGTACAAGTTTCTGCCAAAGAGAAAAGTTTCATAATTCCTACCAATAACGAGGTCCCACGGTGAGAGAACAGCGGTTTTAATGGCGGAGTGGCATATCTTACTCTGGTGAATTTAAGTTGAGTCCCAGTGTTGTGAGGTCACTTCCCAGCGCCAGATGCACCATCCCCGGATCCGTCTCTGCAGCACGGATAAACGTCAGCAGGCCCACCATGCCGAATTGGTCCGTTACCATTCCTGAAGGAATGTTCGTCACCCGACCTGCGGCAGAGGAGCGATCGAGATTCACCAAACCACAGCTCTACAGTGGAGTGGGGATCTACAGAAAATACTTACTGTGAAACCATTTCTACACTGTTATTTGTGCACAAATAAGAGAGCAAACCGAGCCACTTACTTCTCCTTTAAAACTAGCCCTCATATATAACATTATGCCCTGTTTCATGCGCAATATTACACTGTTTTGGCCTGCTCAGAGTAACCCTATCTGACAGTTATCAAGCCCCAAATGCAGGGTAGCGAGCCCAACTGCCTCACCCAAGTTGTGTGATTAAGAAGGGATGTCTCAGAGGAATTGGAGCGATACGATTGGCTGAGAGGTCTCACCATCGGGCAACACCTGGATCCCTTTCTTCTGGTTGTTGTTCTGTGCCGAGATTGTCTTGTCACCAGGGAACTTCGGCCCATCTGTGCTAGATGTGCTCTTGCTTGTGGAGTTCAAGTTCTGAAGAGGGAAAACAAATTTAAGACTACATTTTTAACTCCGTAGTCCAAACAAAAAAAAAATCAGAAGGAAAATACCAGGGAGATCCAGCGGTGGCTTTAACTTACAGCTTTACTGTCGTCGTTGTTCAACGTGGGGTCTTTATAGTTTGGCCCGGGCAGTGCAGGGAAGTCCTCGTTATGTATGGAAAAGTCTTGTGTTTGTTCGGTCGAAGGCTTTGTCACCATGCCAACTTCAACATTTTTAAACAGCAGGAAAAAAAAAAAAAAAAAAAAAAAAAAACATCCCAACAACACATCAACATGAGCAATTATTCTTTGTGTTGAGACAATCGGCACTAAAACAAACCCTGTTAGTGGTTATGTGAAACCGATCGAGCGGCTGTACACGAATCATTAGATCTCCTCTAATGGCCTACCATAAAGAGCACGTCCAGCCACCGGGTTGAGCACCGGTGTTGGATTTCCAGTCCCTTCTCTCCGACTCCTGTCCGCCAATGCTGGGAAGTCTGACAGATCAAGGCCCATTATATTATCACTCCCATCTGCATAAACAGGAAAAGCAACAAAACCAGTCATATTTTAAAATTCAATACTTTTCCAGACCAAATTCTTAGATTTTATTTCTGTTTTTGATAACATTCTGGAGTACAAAACATTTACTTGCTCAGGTTTTAACATCTGTTACAATACATCGGGGGTCTACTGGGGGGGACATTTTTTTTTTTAAAAGATGGTTTTATAAACTGAATTTAACTGCATGGTATCACAACTAGGACCGAACTGAAATGTGTATAATTGACGAGACGCCGCCTGTCAATCAATCCTGGGGGCTCATCAGCAACTGACCAATCAGCGGTCGCAATTTGTCCCCAAATGAAACATTTCTTGCCTGCAGAAGCTCCACGCCTTTTACCTCGGGCAAAACATTGTTGGGATTTTACGTTATGAACGCATTGCGGTCAAAGGGATTTTGTAAAATAAAAAAATAAAAATAAAATCTGTGGTAAATATAGTAAAACGCTATGAGTGGGGAAACTACCATTCAGACACGCGTTATCCCGAACGTTTAGACGGTGGAATGCAGCCGACTTCACGAGCAGCTGAACACAACAGTGATCGACAGGGAACCACCGCATGTTCATCTGCATAAGAAGTAACTGTTTTTGTTCATAATTACATTGCATCAATGGTTAAATTAAAGAGTGATGCTTGATGCTAGTTCTGCTGTGTTTTATGTGTTCTGGAGATCTGTACGTTACATAAGCTGAATCTTTGTCAGCCATGATCCGTTACAGGACTCTGATTTTGCACAAAGCTTTTAATAAGTCGTTTTATGAAAACCTTGCACTCCTAATACAAAATTTCTATTTACATTATTGCAAAGAAGTGGCTCGATGGCAGCATGAAAACATCTACTGCAGTCTGCTGTAACTGTTTGAAGTGACTAATATATATTTTAAGTTGGGTATTTAAACTTGGACTTTAATGTAGACTTGCCCGTGATTACCTTAAAATAACTTCAGTGATTTGATTCACGACTTGTCTGAAAAATGTTTCTCTGTCTTCTTTGCCTTAATCTTGGTGGATGAGGCAAACATGCCTCTGTTAAGGTTGTGAGCTTCACTATTACAACTATTACAACTATTACAACGTCGCTGTTGTCGGGACTTTGATCGGCCTGGAATACACTTCTGTGTGGGCGAGGCAATCCAACAGCTGCCGTCACGTCAATTCAATTTGGATCCATCAATATGATTGATAGAGATGGCATTTACTGTGAGAAATACTTAGTTATAAAGCTACATAATCAAACATGAAATAGAAAGAATTACGCACTTAAAGGCTAATTAATGCTTGGAAAAACCAGCATGTCTGTTAATAACCTATCTAATGTATCTTAGTGTTGAAGATATGGAAATAAATTAACTTTTCTTTAACAGTCTAATTCATTGAATGGGTCTGTGCACACATTTCTCTTATATACATCAATTAGCTTATATAGCATTCACATATACAGTGAGGTCCAAAATTCCTGTTTCCCCTGTCATGTTATTTACATTCAACCAAGAAGTTTGTTTCTGAAAAGAAATGAGACTGACATATCTCAAAACAATAAACTTGTGTAGAAATTTTAACAATTTTAAATTTGCATTTTAATATTTAAATGAATTTAAATAACATTATTAATTTGACAGTGAGCAAATTAATTAATTATACTAAATCTTTATTAGTGTGACAGCAGTAAAAGCCTTGTTATAATTGCTGACCAGGTTTTTGCATGTTTCACTGGTATTTTGACTTTGGTGATGAGCTCCAAGACTTTGAGGTTGGAAGGCCTCCCTGCCATGACCCTAATGTTTAACTCCCTCAACAGATTCTTTACCAAGTCAGAACTGGTTCACTCCAAAACATTAACATTATTTTCAGTCAGAAGAAACATGTTGGCAAACATAAAAAAAAAATACTTTAAACCAAAATCTGCACAGCGTACGAATCCTTCTGAGCTTAATGGGGCAAACATGTAAGCTGTGATATCACAGAGGTCCCTAGAATGTAAATTAATGGAAAAACCCTTTTTATTTTTTCAGAAACACTTTTTGATCACGTGTTAAGGAATAAAGTCTAAATGTTTTTCTAAACTCAATTTTCTCTTTTCAATGCTGAAAATCTATTTCGCTAATTTCTATTCTGTTTAACCTGATATAATAAAAAATGCAGCATGAAAACGGAGCCTACTGTGACATGTGGTAGCTTAATAGTAAAGCAATATTACAGAGGGGATTTTTATACCAATTCAGCAAAGTTGTCTGTTTGGCTAAATACTTCACATCTTATGAAAAAATGGCTTCAAACCATGCTTGTTAAATAAAGCTGGGCATACACTGTACGATTTTTTGCCCTTTTTGAGCCGATTCTTCAGTCATGCGAGAATTTTTTGGATCGGGCCGAGTTTCAGCTTGATCATGCGTCCTGCGTCGTGTAGTATACTAACGAGGTAACGAGGGTCGATTAGCCTCTCACGACCACCTCCCGATTAGGAATCGTACGGTCGGATGAAAATCAAACATGTTTGAGATTCAGCCGGCCCTCGTGAGATGATCATGAGCGCATCCTGCTTTTGAAGCAGAGCTACGAACGTTTACGAGACGATTTTCCCCAACCTGACGCACTGCACATGTGCAAACAAGGGAATTCTTCTTCTTCTCCTCAGACGAAAACATAGGAGTGGAGAGAAGCATGACGGCGGCATGTGTGACATGGAGTCAAACTACGGAGGAGCAACTCATAGAATTGCCAAGGCAGCGCGGTGCGTTTTAGTGAGCCTCATATTTAACAGTGAGCATCGACACTTCCGACTTTTTCTTCTTCTACTGTTGACATTTGGCTTCTGGATAGATGAGTCCGAGGAGCGCCATCTCTCTACGGGGCTGAGTCTGACATGTGGTTTTTAGATGTACAGTGTGAACAGTCAGATCGCATCAGAGCATCGGGTCGCACAGTGTAACATGTGATGAGCTGTGAACTTTTAAACGCTGCGGTTTCGTCGTACACCGCAGTTGTATCTGAGTACAACGATTGAAAATATCGTACGCCCAGTGTGCGCCCGGCTTAATGGATTTTTTTTTTTTTTTTTTTTTTTATGATGTCCTGAAGGTGGTTTTCATTTTTTTTTTAAAAAGCACTTAAAATAAACTTATTTTGTAAATTAATATTTTGAAAATTACATTTTTGTGACTTTATGAATTGTATGATCAGCCTTAAACTTAGAATATTTTCCTTAAACATTCACATCGCTTAATTTTTCCTTTTTTTTTTTTTCCTTATAGAAATTTGCCAAACTGCGTTTCCAGTCTCTGCTCTTTGGGTCCAGGGATACTTTCTCCCGTCTACCAACAGCAGGACCAAAACACCCGATATGTCGTATAAAGGTGCCTCGGGTAAGATTTTGTCTTTAAGACTGTGACCTTCCGGTCAAACACACCAACCTGTGCCATTGAAGATGTTGCTCGATAATGAATTGTTCATTCCGAAAGCTTGATTGCGGTTCATGCCAAATCCTGACATGCTGCGGATAAAAACAGCAATTTTACGGTGTACAGCTGATCTCCACAAAGATGAATCCCCATCAAATTGCACCGTGAACACCAACCTGTTGATGGTGCAGGGCTGGCGTGCTGGCTGCTGTTTGGGCATGCAGATGATGCTGGGCGAGCTGCGGTTAGGGCTTCCTAGCCCCGAGCTGCCCATGCTGCTGGTCCTGCCGGTTAACCCTATGCCCTGACCGACCTGAGAGTGGTTCAGGATGTTCCTCGAATTCATCGATAGCGTTCCCCTGCAGAAACATCAGAAGGTGAACCGCGGCTCCCCTGGCGCCATACCAGGCATTTTAAGATGTCATCCCAAGACGACAGCACGCACCTGCTCGGCGATGGAGGTGTGTGTAGGGACATGGAGGGAACACCCGTCGTTGGGGTGATGTGACTTGCTAGCTGCGTTCCTTGCGTTAGATTTCGGTTTAACTGAGGCGTACTGTTTCCCATGTTCCTTACAGGGAAGCCAATTGCACCTGCAGATAAAACAACAAAACAGAAAGGCAGGAATAAAAATAATGAAAGAAACCAGGTTCTGTTGTGTTTCCAGTTCACATCTGCATAATTGTAGACATTCAAAGCTTCTTAGAGTGTGCGAATAGCATAAAGCTTTCGGCTATTATCACTTTATAAAATCAAAATGCAAAAACTCACTTTGTGGACCGTACAAACTCACACCGAGCTGCGACAACTGACTGGACGACGACGGTGAAGGAGAGGACAACATCTGGAGGACGACATGGATTAACAATACAGCATAAATGACAAACAAACACTTCCTGGGGTGATAGCCAGTGTAAAGAAAACTCAACAGACTGTGGAGAAACGTGGACAAAACTTACATCTTTGTCCGGCCTGTGGAACATGGACTGCTGGCTGTAGTACAAGTCATCAGCCAAGTCGTTGTCGACTCCATCACCGAAATCGGGAAAGGGTTTTCTAGAACCAAACATGTCTTTTTTTTTTGTCACCTAAGGATAGGATAAAGACCATCCATATTAAAGACGATCATCCAGGAAACAAAGGAAAAAAGCAAAGATTCAACAAGCTAAGACTGTGATTTCCATGGAAAATCCTCCTCAAAACCAATACAATTAGAAACACCTTCTACCAAGACCATAAGACACACACACAAAAAAAAAAAACAAGTATCAGGGCTTGGAGGTCACATAAACAAACATTTTTTAAGCCATTTTAAACTTGCTGCAGCGGTCTGACTAAATTAGACAACTATAATAGCAGCACTGGATCAAGATGCTAGTGCTACACAGTTTACCTATCAGTGGACCTTTTTTTTTTTTTTACAGCTGAGGTGTGCGGATTGTTCATTTACTTTTTAATCGCAGGTCAGAGCAGAGCTTATCCCAACCAATCACAGGAGAACATGTCAACCATAAAACTGGTTTTAATTTGCATACTGCCTGCAAGTTTAGCGTTTAATATCAAAGCTGAGAAAATGTGTTTCTACATTTTCGTTTGTCTTATGAAGCTATCTCACAGCAGCATGCCTTTAGCCACACAGACTGAGGCATGTTTTCTCTCTTCAGAAGCTTTTCAGACATTAAACTTCTAGATAGTGGTTTCAAGCTCCTATTACACTCAGTTTAGTAAAAAGAGCAAAAAATCATTTCAGGGTTCCTCACAGATTTTGCTCAGTTAAATTTTATGTTGTTTATCGAGGCTCACTCATGGTTATCTTAATCAAAAAAAGAGATGCCTCAACTGACTTTCGTGTGTCTTTTACCCTGTTGATTGTTCTCCTTTGTAATGTATTCATAATGATGTTATGTCTGTGAAGCCAATGCAGTCCCAGAGAATTAGAGCTTTAGTGGGTTTTACAGATAGTGGTAGACAATCACTCCTGGGCTTTGGCCCTCGTCTTTTTTGTAGAGACTTATTTGAATCAAAAATGTTAAAAAGAAACTGTTTTATGATACTGTTTTTGAGAACACTACGGCAAACAGCTGTCGGATGAGCCAAAGGGCTAGATGTCCGTAGACAAACTGAAAGATTTTCAGAACTTCTTAGAAATTATTGTCCAAGAACAAAATTTTGCAAGTTTACAGTCACAAAGGACTGCTTAGACGCAATTATAAGAAAGCTTTTATATTTGAAAAGTGATGAATTCATGCTGTCCATGCTAACTGGATCTCCCTTGACGGCCACATATGACAATTATTTTTTAATCAAGTGCTTAAAGGAACTATACCTGAATTTATTTATGTCTGGTTAAGAAAAATGCTTTTTATGCATTGTATTATGAGTTAAAAAACCCAATTTGATAATAACAATTGACTAATTGATTGCACGATCAAGCAAGTCCAGGCTTTTTTTTTGTAGGAATAAGCAGTAAAATGGGGACAACCCAGGATGACTTTTCTGACGGTGACACAACGAGGTGCGGAACCATTGCTAAGCAGAAGCTCTTCCAGCACATGCAGGGAATGTAAACAGAACAGTATGGCATGCATCTACTACATGTTGACCATTCACATGACAAAATATAATTTACCCAGACGTAGCCATTTATGTATATAATAAAAAAAAAAGAAAAGACCCTTGTTTTGAGCCTTATTTCCTCCAGAGGATTGTGCACGAGCTTGAGGCATGCGTTAAGTCTTGTCCATGTTGACTGGGAGGGGACCAGGAAAAAGAAAAGAATGGTTTCTCATTGGGAACTGTTGGGGTCGGACCTTACAGTTCAGTTCTGTTCAGTTCAGTTCTGTTCAGTTCAGTCAGGAGAACTGTTTGATTTTGTGCAGGATCAGGTATAGTTCCTTTAAGCTCACAGAGAGGCTCAACATTATGAAATTGGAAATAAAGAGATGAAAACACGGTCTGATCCCAATTTATAAATTTAATATCGCAAATTTTCCCAAAGTCATGATTTTTATTTTGCAGCAATCGCTTTTCTCTACGTATGTGTGCATATTGAGAAATTATTTTATGGAAGCTATCAATTAGGAATAACAAGAGGGGAATAAGATGACCCTTTTCCTCTGTAAACCACAACCGGCAGTGAGTTTTATTCTGTTCCCTAACAGAGCATAAAACAACATGCTCGACTGGTTGTCTTACAATGCATGTGCTGCCTGTTGGTTAATTAATTTCTCATCTTCGTTCTGCAACCTGTAGAATCTAAAGCATTATTTTGTTGCTGTCTTTCAGGAAAGTGAAATGTTCAAGTTTGTCCCTTTCATTGACCATTCTTATTTTGACTCTTTAACTAGACACGTTCAGATTTTTAATGCTCATCCTATAAATAATTTAAATATTTTATAATTTAATTTGTTGTTTCTTACTAAAGATACACCAATCACCACCAATCTCCTTGTTCAATGAATATGTCAAAACTGAGAAGCAAGATCTATCAACATCATGTACTTTTAACAACTTTTTCTGAGTTTAATTTTGAGCAAAACAAAAAAAACACCAACATAAAAGATGCTCTGACACGTAAACAGGGTCCTGTAATTAGCTTATTTTCTTCCTGATTCACAACCTCTAACAAAAATAACGTAGCACACTTTTTGTGTGTGTTATAATCCTTACAAGAAAGGAAATTAAAATTTGTAACTCAAAGAAAACCTATAATTAAAGTGATGTATGTCAGGAAAAGCAGGTGCATATCTTCATTTAACACCAATTAACATCCTGTCCCTTTGGTAATGTTATGCCTTTCTCCAGAGGTAAGCAGCCACACGCTGCCCATTTATTTTTCCAAAACCTGGTAATTTCTTCCGTTTAGTAAACCAGCTGTGTTGTGGTCAGTCTATAAGCATCATTCACCACTTGTCAGCTTTAAATTAAACTGATGGGATCAGAGGAGGGTACTTAACTCTTCTTTTGGCAAATGTTTTATCAACTATTATATGAGAAACAGCTACAAAAATGAGTCCGGGTTTTAATCAAATCTGCAGGATTTGATTGAATTTGACTTTGTAAAGTGCCTTCAGAAGACATGTGTTGTGAATTGGCGCTATATAAATAAAATGTAATTGAATTTCAAAGTATGTGCTAAAGCAGATTTACCTTCCAAAACAAGACATCTGATCGAACTGATTTAAATGACTAATTAAAAAAATAATAATAACGCACGACAGTCCCACTGGTTGTTAATCTTCAACGACGTATTAATTGTTAGAGAGTCTCAGTCACCGATTATAACTTGAGCAAAATCGCCGACCCTAGCTTTAAGGGGGAGGAACACAATCAATGTGCTAAGTTAACCAGTTAGCCAACACTGCTGCTAAGTGGCTAGCGTTAGCATGCTAGGTTAGCACAAGGCTAGCTCACATATCAGCCACAACAGTACCCAAAAGAAGGATGACAACAGTTAGGGCACCAAACGCTACATTTAAGCGATCCAACAACAGTTAATGTCGAGCTGGAAATGGTGATATCTGCACTCGTATGTCTGCATTCAGCGGTCCGTTTCCTCGGCTAACTTAGCGCTCCGTTTGGAAGTAGCTGCAGCTGTAGCAGCTACATTCTGCTGGTGCTAAAGGTCAACGACCCGCTGTGTTTCGACAGAAGTGGAGAGCAAGCCAACACGAAGCTTTACATGACCGGTTACATCAAGACCGAGCTATTTGACGCGAGAATTAATAAGGAAAATGCGCTCACCGCATTAATCTCTCTTCGCTTCGTTAGATCCAAGATGGCTGTGTGTAGTACCAGCCGAAAGAGCCTTTACTCTCTGACCCCACGACCTGAAGGATCACTTCCGTACACAAAGCTGAACTCTGTAAACACTGAGCTTCTCCAGATGAAACCGTGAACATATCTAAAACAAATATCTTATAATACTGATGTAGATTTTCCAGTTAAAATTGTTTGTTGGCAGTAGTAGCCAATATGTAGTTATCCCGAATAGGAGTACTTAGCCCATATAGAACAATTATTAAATCAATTTTGAAATACTTAATTTTAAATAAAAGTTCCATTAGGAATCCCAGAGAAGTATTTAAGCTAACAAATGGTTCCCGTTTTTTATTTCAACTCCGCTTAAATCTGGAGGAATACTTGGCATTACAATGCCACTATTTAATTAAACAGTTTTTCTCTCAGTAAAAACAAATGTGGACAAATTTTGAAAAATCCTTGGACAGTTTTTTTTTTTTTTTTTTAAAAAAGCATTAAATCAATCCTTTAAAGAAAAAAAAATGTGGAAGATGATTATTTAAACAGTCACTCATGACAACTTTTAGATAACGAAACTGCCCTAAAAAGATATGGGAATTATGAAAGTGTTCACATCTCAATCCATGTGAAGTAAATAATGCCACATTCAAAATATGTGATGGTCCTATCTCAAATACTCTCAGATCTGTTTTAGGGATGCCTTGCATTACATTAAACTTGGACACAAACATGGGCAGTATGATTTATGTTTTCATAGCTTATTATCCAACAAACAATGATTATTATGTGTGCTAACACCTTTCTAAAAAAAAACTCTATTATTCTCCATAATCTGAGTAGCTCTTTCTTGTGTGGCCTGGGGGCCTTTATTTGACAGTAGGCTGACAGGAAATGGTTTTGAGAGAGAGGGGGAAGACAAGCAGCAAAGGTCCAAGAGCTGGGACTCAAACCCAGGAAAGCTGCATCGAGGACTGAAGCCTCCAAACACGGGTCGTATGCTCTAAACCTGCGCCACAACCACACCAGAATAGCTCTTTTAATTATATCTGTTAATTTTTGCTCACTATGTTAATGTTGGGTACTGTTGTTCATCATGGATTGCTTTAGTATGCCCCTCTGGCTGCAGAACTGCCTAGTTCTAGAATGATAAAACCTAGAAAATCTGCATTTGTGTGACTATTGAACCTTAAAAAGTTGTCTGAATCTTCTCTGCCACAAGGACATGATAACAACAAGAGCTGCATGCATTCATTCCACTTGACATTTCTCATCTCAATGGTTTTTCAGATCTTTTCACACAACCTCTGCATTGCCTTCAAAAGCTACAATGAAGTCTTTTAGGAACTTAGCAAAAACTTTTAAGCATTGAATTTTACATTTGATGTGTGGGTATTTTTATCTTGTGTCTCCACCAGAATAGTTGTTCTTACATTAAAGCTCTGCTCACTTCACTGAACACATGTGACTGCTGACTAAAAAAATGTGCACTCTCTCTTGTTTTAAATATTTGACGAACAAAAAAGCTGTAATAATTAGAGACTTTTAATTTGGTTTCTGCATTCTTAAGTTTACACCTGCCATCGGGTAAAGCAAACTGATCAACCCGATATAAAATTCACCTGTCCTTGTAAGACTGCATTCTTTTGCTAAAACCCTAGTAAGGATTTAATTAAACAAATGTATTAGAGGGGAGAAAGTTTTTTTTGTTGTTTTTTAAACTTACCCGTATTATATATACATAATGACACAGTGTAGAGGGTAATTGGAGAAAACGTTGGATAACAAGGGCCTTACAGAAATGGATTGTTTTTTCCAAAACAGGACCTGATTTAAAAAAAAAGATTAAAATAAAAATTGTAAGGGCTGCTGAGAAGAACAAAACTGAAAGAGCTGCAGGATTTTCCATGCCATGCATCCAGACCAGTTAGCAGGGTTGCAGAATAGAAGCTCTTTCTACCAAAGAAAACGTCCAGGACTGGACTAAAATCTCCCAAAATCATTTCAAAGAATGCATCTAGATTGAAACCAAAGTTGAACCTTTGGGCCACACTTACAAAAGGTATGTTTGCCTCAATAACAACAATAAGTATCACCAAAAGAGCATCATACCCAGATAGCAAATATGATGTTGGCAGCTTCATGTTGGGGAGATACTTTTCTTCAGATTGGATTAACATTTTTGCTAAGGTAGATAAAGTTATGAACGGATAGTTTGGACTTAAAAAAAATTAATTTAATTTCACCATCAAAATGAGAGAATAAAATTAAAGTTTTGGAATGACCTGACCAGATTTCAAAACTAAATTTGAGAGAACATGGGCGGGGTCACCAGACAAGGGACCAGAGATGTCCTCACAATCTGACAGATTCGGAGAACCCATGTAAGGCAGAGTGCTGCTGAACTTCAACAAAGAGAGAGTGGACATTAAAGTGTAATCAAAAGGTCCCTCTACAAAATATTAGTTTAAGAATGTGGACACTTTTTCCCATGGAGGTTCTGTGTTATGTTCTCAGAAATACACTTTCATAAGCCTCATTGTAATACATGCATTTTTAAACTAATGCCCTTGAGCTATATTTCCTTGTAAGACATCAGCAAACTGTGTGCTCTCCCTGTTGTGTTTGAGTTGTACCTTCATTTCTTTCAGGCCACCTAACTGGAGGCAGGGAAGCGCTAAAAACAGTGTGTGACTGAGTGAAAGCAGACGAGGCTCAAGCACTGGCCCTTTTGATAAGGAAAATGAAATTCCTTTCCATTTTATCTTGTTGGAAAATAGCCCTAATGAAAGTATGCGAGATAGCATGGGGCAGATCACACCTCAGGCAGGCATGGATGACATGCATGATGACAGGCAGAAATCTTTCTCTTCAGATGGAAAAGAGAGAAGAAACTGTTGTCCACTTTGAATTATATATAGCTAACCAGAAAATTGAATCACAGAGATTATCTTGTTAAAGTAGGAATGCTCAATGTGTGACTGCCAAACTTAGGGAATCTATTAATGTCTACAGAACTTGTAATAACTTAATTTTCTGTGCTCAAAGAAAAAAAAATTGGAACTCAAAAATGTAGCTCAATTAAAGTAAACATCTCACTTTGTCTCAGCAAGAGCTGCATTTGGGTGTATTAGAGCAGAGTATGTAATGTCTTCTGTAATGTCTTCTGCTGTTTCAAGCCACAAGGCCCCTCCCCATCTCTCACTCCCACTTCTGTCATCTTGCAGAAGAAGTGGGGAAAGTCATTAGGCACAAAAAGGGGAGGAGAGAGCAAGTGGTTGCTATAGCCATGAAAGTCAGGGCAGAGCTCCACGCCACTGAGAGCTGGTGAGAGGACACCACCAGGGATCATCTGCACGGGGAGGACAATGCCTTTTCAGCTCATTAAGCTTTATAAACAAATGTCTTACTGTTGGAGATGCTAGGTGTCATGGATGAGGGCTGAAAGACTTGGGGAAGTAGGTCTATGATTGCTTTTTATTGTTCTAAATACGTCTGACGATTTATGCTGAACCAACAATAGAACCAAATTGTAATTATCTGTCCTCCATTTAGTGTTGCATTGTTGTAAAGAAATGCTAAACTGTTCCTAACATGGTTTGTTTCTGTAAAAGGATCAATACATCCAGATGGGCGGAGGAGAAGCTTTAACGGGACTCTATGAAATGTACTTAAAGATGACAACAGCCAGCTTTCGCGCAGGCCTTGTTTCTCGTCGACACAAAGCAGAGGATCGGAGGAGAGACTGAAAAAGATGGGCAACGCCATGCGAGGGGTCATCGCCTTCATTCCCTCTGAACGCTGCCAGCGCTACCTGGTGGGGGACCTGAAGGAGATGCCCCTGGACCGGACCCTGGACCTGAGCCACCATCAGCTGCGACGGCTGCCTGCGGCCGTCTGTGTCTTTGATGAGCTGGTGAAGCTTTACCTAAGTGATAACAACCTGAGCAGCCTGCCTGATGAACTGCAGGGCCTGAGGAAGCTGCAGCTTCTCGCCCTGGACTTCAACTGCTTTGAGGAGCTCCCTGCAGCCATTTGCAGGTTGCGCCATCTCAGCATCCTCTACCTGGGCAACAACAGGCTGCATCGCCTTCCCAGAGAACTGAGAGAGCTCAAGGAACTTAATACTCTGTGGTTGGAGACTAACTGCTTCACTGATTTTCCCAAGGTTATTTGTGAACTCACAAATCTTAAGACGCTGCACTTCGGTTATAATCAAATACACAGTTTGCCAAAGGATCTGAGGCAGCTGGAGGAACTAAAAAGCATCTGGCTTGCCGGGAACCTCCTGACGGAGTTCCCGCCAGAGTTGCTTGACATGCACTCTCTGGCTGTCATTGATGTGGATCGGAATAAGATACGGCAATTCCCGAACCTTTCTCACATGCAGGGCTTGAAACTGGTCATTTATGACCACAACCCATGTGTTAACGCCCCAACGGTGGGCGAGGGCGTCAGAAGGGTGGGCCGCTGGGCTGACAGTTCAGACGACGAACAGGAAGAGGACGGCGCCAAAGCAGCAAGTGAGGACACAGCTGAGATGGCAGAGGGCCACTCGGAGGAGAAGCAAAACAATTTAGGGCAAGAAAGTGACATTCAGCTGTGATGGCGCCTAATCCTTAAAGCAGACTTTGATGGGAAGCATTATTCTGGTGTTTGGCCTTTATATCGTAAGATTGATTGCTGTCAAATAGTAAAAAAATATTACACGCAAGAGAAGAATCACAGTTTTGGAGTTGGAAAAGTTTTGTGTGCCTTAAAATAACACATTGCTCCAATAGAGAAATACAGACACACTGGCCACTTTATTAGGAACCTCTTTTGTCATTAAAACTGGCTTAATTCTTTATAGCATAGATTCGACAACATTCTTCAGAGGTCTTGGTCCGTATTGACATGATAGGCATCCATGATGTAAATCCACTGCTTTCCAAATCCCAAATATGTTCTTTTAGATTGAGATCTGGCGACCGCAGAGGACATTGCAGTACAAGGAGCTTATTGCCATGTTCAAGAAACAAAAATGAGACGATTGGAGCTTTTTGACATGGTGCAGCATGATGCTGGAAGTATCCTTCAGAAGATGTTTACACTGTGATCATAGTCAGTGACACTATTTAGATTTTGTTTAAATAGAAAATCAACGAACCAGGCACCTTTTTTACAATCTGTTATTTTCCATTTTTGCCAAGCTTGTACGAATTGTTGACTCAGTTTCCTGTTCTTAGCTGACATGTGTGGCACCTGGTTTGACATGTTTTACATTTAGAGATTATATTCTGCATGCCTTGGCTATGACAAAGGGTTATATACGTTGCATAAAGTCACATAAGTCAGTTTCATTCATGTTGCTCACTGGATATTCTTTCTTCCCCGAGCCTTTTTCTGTACCAGAGAAAATTTCAGCCTCGGAAATACTCTGGTACCAACCATGCCAGGTTCAATGTCATTTCAATCCCCTTTCTGATCCTTAATATGAACATATACAAGTTGTCTTCACCAGGTATAAATGCATAATTACATGGTTTGTTAATTGTGTTCACAAGCAATTGAGATGTACCTGATAAAGTGGCCACTGAGTGCAACTTGTTAATAATAATGCCAATGAAATGAATGTTTTTAGTAATAAAGTTTGACCTCTTTTATCTTAAAGCACAGGAAAGTATTTCAACTAATTTTAAAGGTATTTTTAATTGCAAGTATGTAGTTTTGTGTAGGACAGAAATCCTCACATTTCTATTAATCTAACTATGCATGTTCCTGTGCCATGTACTTATCCAAAGTAGAAAATCTAATCAAAATGATACTATCTCAACCCACTGTGTAGAGAGTTTTAACTCAAAGGAAGCAGATAAAAATGAATTTTAATTCTAAAATAGCTTCTGTACCTTCTGAGGCTAAAAAAAGTCTTTAATACAAGTGATGGATGAGCTGAGTCACAGGGTGCAGTCATTATCCAGACGAATGCATAATTCATTTGATAAATTGGGAGTGTGGTTTTGAATAAAGGCCACTAATGGGGCCTGATATCATCACCCCAAGCTTCTGGTTTGAAAGAGCCAATATATGCATGTTTGTACTTCCTCAAAATACCAGGAAATGTTGTCTAAATGGAAATAAACACCACTCTGCAGTATAGGACTGGATGCCTTTGAGACTTGCTTTTAACGAAGCACACAGAAAGACATTAAAAGGGCTGTGAATCCTTTCTTCTTCTAGGAATGTAATCATTTAAAGTACAGAGCTTCTGTATTTTTGCTTTTCCTTCTACTTGGTATTACATGTAAATACTACTTATTGTGTACACTGTAGCATTGCTATAACAATACTCTATATTAAAGAATATTCTCTTCTAGTCATGCTATGCCTTGACACAATTACATCATCAATAATAACCTGCAAAGATTGTCAACGTAAGCAGGGCTTTTTTAGTCATTTCAATTGAATTTGGTCTCTGCTTTTGTTCTGTCTGCAAACCAGAAGTTAAGCAAAGTTTTATCATTACTGGGTGAGATAAAATGTACATTCTTTCCACTATTGCTATATAGACTTTTGTGTAGTTTTATTGCCATGAAGATCTACAGATTATTTGAAATTATCCAGGTTTTATTCTTGAACTTGATTTATATTTGGAAACTGTTTCCCTGTTATTTTTATCTGTGAATGCAAATCTTTTTACATTTTCTTTACGCCTTGCATTCTCTGTTTTATTTTTCCAGAAGTTCCTCTTTTTAACAGATATTAACTGTTATGAAAAGATTAAGATTGAATAAAGATGGATGCAAATAAATAACATTGTGAGTTTAAATTCAGAACATACACCACCCTCCCAATTTATTGGCACCATTGATAAATCTTTAGAAAATCGTAAAATAAATGTGTTTGTTTTTTTATTATTATGATTTTTTTTTGTATTGTAGTACCTTAATCTAACACTGAATATTGGGGAGAGAATTTCACATTAACAAATATATTTTTTACATAAACACATGACCATGTTTATTGGTGCTACTGTTCTTAATACAGTGTAAACCCCTTTTTCCAATTTAGCAGCATTTAACAAGGTTTAAGTATAACAAAGGAGGGATATTTGACTCTAATATATCCATCTCATTTAGAGTCTTGGGTTTTCTCCTCCATTCATCTCACCCCACAGGTTTTCATATGGAATTATTTTTTTGGGGACTGAGGTGGTCATGGACGGAGGTTGCTTTTGAACGTGGAGAACTGTTTCTTTGATAACTTGACAATATTTTACATTATAGTCATATTGAAGGTCTCACTGATGAGCTGTGGTTGGTTTATTAGCAGAAGCCACAATCTAATGATATTTCAAAAAGTGCATAATGTTGCGTAATCAAAGGAGGTAGGTTCCCAGCATTGGAACGTGAAAAAGGCCCAAAGCATGACAGATCCTCCACCATACCCAACAGTGAGCATCGAGTCCTTTTCCACATTGTAATGCATTTTCTTGCAAATATGTGAAATTAATCTCAAAATATCTGAGGAAATTTACTCCTTCATGGCCAATAATTTATTTTCTTTAATTTGCAATGGCCCTAAAACTATTTTACCCCCTGGAAATTATGAGAATAAACTCATAATATTGTTTACAAAAACAAATAACACTGCAAAAAAATAAAGTTGAAATATTAGGAGAGTTAAGTCAAAAGATAACAATAAATTTGTAATTTTATGAGAATAAAGTCATAATAATAAAATAATAGTCAAACAATTGTTTGCACAATCGTTTCGAAGTCCAGATACTATTAATAATTTGATGTTGATGTGCTGAAAAGATTATTTGTAAAACCGATACCAAAATATAACTTTACAAGATGCTCAACGTTCCTTATTTTAACACAGGGGGGAATTGCCCTTTGTTGCAAGAGTTCTCCTGAAATTCAATTAAATTTGATTTATTTAGCACCAATTCACAACACACAGTAGATATTATCTAATGGTGGTTACAGAGATAAGAGGCCACTCTGCTGCAGCTCCAAAAGTGACCTTTCTTTTCCTCAATGCCATATAAACTTTGGTCTTCATCCAACTCTGAAATGAGGACGATCAAACTTAATTGCTATTCTAGTTGTAGATTCAGGCAAACCATTATTCCCTTGCAGCCATCTCCTTGGTGCAGACTTGTCTTGTTAGAAATGTTCTTCTGTCTTTTTGGTCGTTTCTGTCGCTTTGAACAGTGACCAAGAGAAATGAGCTACTGTGCTGTGTCATATTCGGTTCTTCTGCTGTCCCTATGGACTCTTGGATGTTTTTTATTTTTGTAGGCTGGTCCCTTGAGGTATAAGGTTCATAATGGTTCCATGTTTTCTATATTGTGGATACTGTGTTTCTGTGTGGTTTACTTCAGTTTCATAGCCTTAGAAATAACTACCGTAATCTTTTCCAGACTGATAGGCATCAGTGACTTTGTTTCTCACCTCTTCTTGAATTGTTTTACTGCGTTTTGAGATCTTTTGGTCTACTACGTATTGTTATACAGGTTCTATGTATGTTATTGCTGCATTCTATTGCTCGGGCAGTATCAGGCCTTGTTGACGCGATCCAATGTGAACCAAGAGAAAGGCCAATCATAGTCAATCCATTATTTAACGAGGTGTGCAATTATATTTCCACACAGATCTTGGTTGGTTTGTCGTTTTTTCCATAACAAATAAAATCATTTGAAATCTTCAGTTTGTATTTATTTGGGTTATCTTTGTTCGATACTTAAATCTGCTTCATAATCTGAAACATAAAAAGGGAGAGGTGCTTTTTCACTGCAACTGATTTAAACTAAGAACATAAATTATTTCAAAAGGACAGATTTACCTATTAAATCATAAATTGTGGCTCTCCATCTCAGGATTTTATACATTTAACATCCAAAATTCCAATAATAATAATAATAATAATAATAATAATAATAATAATAATAATAAACATGAGGTCCCAGCTATTAGATATTTATTTTCTTTGTTTAAACAAACGCATAAATAACATCTGTACATATTTTTCAAACAATCCAACATATCTGTGAACATCTTTGGTACAAAATCCTCCATCCAGAAAACACAAGAGTAACAATAAAAAGGAAATCCAACTCTCCCCTTAACAAGCAGGTTAAACACTTGGAGGCTTAGCAGTACAATCCCTCACTTTTAGCGAGCGCATCTACTTCCAAGCTGTAACTTCACTTATCCCCACGTACTCCACTCTAACGTTAAATACACACATACTAATGAACACATCGGTCTAAAATGAACAGAGCTGGTCGGCAATAAAAACAAGGTTGAAAAAGAAAGAAAGAAGTCGTAACTGCATAGTGCCAGCTGCACTTTTTACAAAGACATGCAGCAGGAATGAAAAACTGCAGTTTAAAGTCCTCAAGCTTCAACGCACCGATTACGCTGAGACAGAACGTGCCTTTGTATTACAAAACAAAAAAAGGTCCAAATTGCTTCCCTCAGGCTGGACCAACATTTTTTATGGGGAGTTGGTAGCGACAAAGATGCTTGTTGTTGGGCAAAATTTCCAAATCAAATTGCTTCGAAAAAGCTTCTGGAGCAAAAGTCACATGCTGCACCTGGTAATTTTGCTCCATCTGAAAACAACAGCCTCGGTTCTAAAGGCAGCTCTTAAACAAGAAGACTCTTAAAAGTGGTTTTTAGGGGATGACTGTCATTTGAGGAAATGCAAAGATGGATCTGAAGGGGCCTAATTTGTAAGCTTATTGATGGGCAGATCAAATAATATATATTTTGTTTTACTTCCTCAAACCATTTTTAGTCATAAAATGCTGCAACTAACAGTTTGCACTTTGATGCACTTCTTCATGTTTGGTAAAAAATCTGTTAGACATTTTATTTGATGCATAAATCTGGACAATATTGTAATTCCAAACTAACTCTATGAGGACACTAAAGCACATTTTTCCCCCTGTATTCTATGTGTCATAATACTTAGATAATACATTGGTCAAAATCTGAATCAAGCTTCCGTGACCTCACAGATAACTCGGATTAGCCACTATATTAATAAAGAAAGTACTATAATCCAGAGAGAAAGCACAAGCAGGTTCAGTCACTTTAAAAGGGTGTGTGGGAAAACGGACAGACATGCCAGAGCTGGAATGTAACTCCTCCTGAACTGGGAAACTCAAAACGCCACAAACGTACGACTTGTAACAGTGTTGCAAACAAAAACGGGAACGTAAACAGAGGTCAGATTAGAGCGGTGACAAACTAAAGCAACATGGCTCACATGTCTGATTATGTTCTATCAAACTGTGGGTTTTGCTTGAGTCTACGTCTACGTTCGTGCATTCAAAGTGCTAAGCAGTATATGCATTATTCTGTTTTTTTTTTTTTTTTATGGTTCAGAGACTCATCCAAGGTCCAGGTCTGTGGCGAACGGCTGTCTCTCCGGACTGAGACTGCAGGCTGCCGTTCAGCACATTTGAGCCATCGGTTTCCTCGGGTCCCTCGGAATCATGAGACTCTTCTCCCTCGGTGTGGGTAGCTGGAGCCCCAGAGGCATCTAGGACTACAGCGGGGCCCTCTGCTGAAGACTCAGCTACAGTGCCATTTCCCTGGTGGTCATCCGCCTCACTGATCGAGCCGATCACCGCAGGCGCGTTAAGCTCTTTCTGCGAATTTTCCCTCTCCATGCGCTTGCGGGCCTCCTCCCTCCGCTTCTGGATCCGGGTGTTGTCCCCCATCATGACCCTGACTCTGACCTGGTCCGGGGGCCAGAGGCCACCCCACATGAACTGCAGGTATCCGAACAGGGCAATGACGCTGAGGAAGGCAAAGTTGGTGGCCACTCCGATCACCGCCGACGTCAGGGGGAAGTTGTACAAAAGGTATCGTACGCCGGTGAAGTAAGCGTGGATGCGGAGCTGAGCCGAGTACATCTGGACCCGTCTGGACTGGATCTCGATGACGGCACCCACGGTGGGCTGATAGGCGTTGGTCTTGTAATCTTGGTAGAGCTCCACTTCTATGAGCTGCTTCTGCTCCGCCATCCCAGTCAGGAGGAGAGGCGAGAAGAATAAGGTGCTCAGGGTTTGCAGGAGGCCAGAGCGGTAATGCAGCATCGTCGATCGTCCCACCGATGACACCGTCGTCCCGCCTTTGGTATAGCAGGACATCTTGATCATGAACATCCCCAGCTGCTCGTTCACTGGGGACTCTGGCATCTCCAGCTCCAGGGACACCCTGTAAGGCTGGCCGTTGGCCATCACCTGGTCCCTGTCGTTCTTCATGAAAGATATGTTGGCTGTGGGGTAGGAGCACAGACCCGATTCTGCAGCATCGCAATCAGAGGTGTAGTAGAAGTGCACAGGCGTGGAGAAGCTCACCGTGGGCATGAAGGAGTAGTAGAAGCTTCCGTAGAGAAATATGGACACCCACAGCAGTAGAGACAGGGTGCAGAAGAGGACGGCGGCCTGAAAGAGCGTCCGTCGGGCTTTGTGGAAAGTCACGGCAGCCACGTCCTGCACCCAGTGGAGGAGCGGACCCATCGCTCCCCCCATCGTGTCCGATCTGGAGCTCTTGGTCGGGACTGCCGATCCCCCTCGGAGCCCCGTGGACCGCTGTCTCTGTGGTGGATCGCTATGTTCTTGCATTAGTAGGTGTCTCCGAGCCAGAACTGGAAAACCGTTTGTTTTCACGTATCATGACGACGTCGTTAAACTAGCTTCGAACTCCGAGTCCGACCGTTAATAATCTAGACATGTTATCGCTACGCTGGGCTACAAGACACACTAATTTGTCGTCGAACGTAGTATTATTTTGACCCATTTCAAGTGGACACTTCCTTCTATTATGCGCATTAGCAACGTAGCTTCTTCTTCTCCTGTTCTTCTGCTTCTTCTTCTGCTGTTTATTGGCGGTTGGCAAACAACTTGTAGGCACATTACTGCCACCTTCCGGTATGGAGTGTGAGCTGGAAAGGCCTCTAACCAGTCAAACGCTTTTAACTTTTTCTTTTGTTAATTTAATTTTATTTAAACTGTTATCTGAAGATGTCTTTCTGTTGTTCATATAAGTGCACGTTCAACCGTCTCATCTTCCTCACAATGCTCACACTTCCCAGTTAAATGTTTTCCTATCACTTTCAATGTGCTATTAAGTCCCGTCTGTCCCAGTCTCAATCGTGATAATATGTCCTCCTCTTTCGGGCTAAACTCACCTCTATACACGTTTGCTCTGTTACATTTCCATGAATCAAGCAATAGAAACGGCCCGCCATCCCATCATCCCAGGCTTTTTATCATATTCTCTTCGTATTTGTTATAATATTACTTCAGCCTCCCCATACTTGAGTGGAAAATCTATAATTTCTTTTCTTGCACCACGTTTTGCACACCCATCTGCCAACTCATTACCTTTCTACGCCGGCACCCATAGGAACTTAGCTTCAGATGCAGTTTTTTCTAAATAACTTTTTATTAAACAAATTCAAAATACAATTCCAAAACAGCAAAAGTACAATTGAATATATGCTACCCATAACAGTTTTTATAAGCAAAAAAACAAAACAAAAAAAACAATAGAAACTTAAACAGACAGTAAAATTAAAAGAAACAAAAGGAAAAAGAAGAAAGAGAAAATAAAACAAGCAGCACAGGGGTTTAGCTAAAGTATAAAAGGCTTTGTTATTTTCCAGTAACTTAATCGAGGCGGGAAAACTTTTAATATAATTTTGGAAATTTGGAGAAAATTTGAAGAATCTACACTTGTGAATAAAGAATTTTCCAAGCTTCAGATGCAGTTACGCCACTGAGCTATATAGCTCAGTGACTTACGCACAAAAAAAGTGACTCTGTGACCCGGACGTTAATGTCGTTGCAACCGGATGTACTTCTTCCTTTGTGTCGGCCTTGAGTTATAGCGCTTCAGCTTCCACCGTCGACGAAAAAAGAAGCAGTCTAGTTTAACAACAAAGCACAATGGGGAAGAAAAGTCGCCTCACGGGAGGAGGCGTTGGTCGGAGAACTATAATACAACTTTCTCCACCCGGCCATCGTGGGGGGATCTCTGGGGAGAGAGAAGAGGCGCCGTCGGGATCTGATGGTATTCCCCCCCCCCCCCACCCTCCCTAGCATGTTAGCACGGTAGCATATTAGCCTGACTTAAGGCTAAACGAACGAGGCCTACACGCTAAAACATTAAAATAGGTTAATTGTTTGGTGCTAATCGACGTCTGAGTGTCTTGTCGTGTTTTTCGTTGTGTTTTTAAAACTGGATTTGAGGATTTGATTTTATTGTTTTTACAGGCTACCATGCTAAGCTAGGCTAACGGCTAAAATAACTGCTAGTTCAGCTTCATCAGCTGGCCATTTGTGAGTAAATCAAAGGCAGACAACCCAAATTTAAGTGAACAACACAATACCCACACCCTATTTTATTTAAGTCTTTATGTAGAGAAATTTAGACAGTGTCGACATTACGGTAGCGATTAACTGTTATCCGAGCAGTCTGTCAATCCGTGCAACTCAATCGGCTAAGATCGCTTCAAGATAAGATTTACTCTGTTTTTCTGCGTCTTCCGTGCAGATGAACAGGATGGTGATGGACACCGATTTGTCAAACAGACAACCATGAAGGCACCAACAGTAAAAGCCACAGGTGAGTTGAACTGTTTTAATCTGAGTGACCCGGGCAATTGTATTTATAAATAGGGGCAGTTTATGGTAGAGATTGCACAATTTTCTCTCAAATATTGTTTTAAATGTAGTTTGCAATTTTACTAAATTTCCTATGGGGTCTGCTGATGATGCAGGGCTACCATTAATGAATTAACTAATGATTAATGTCCAGAAGACTGGAAATCTACCTAGATAACTCCTCATTGACTAGTTTAGTCCTTCAACAGTTTGTTTGGGATGGGCAGCTGTTCTTTTCTATGGTTGCATGGGTTCCTTCAGCTTTTTCAAAAAAAAATTCTGCTTTGTATTTCCTTTGAAACCTTGTTAGTTATGTGCTTTTTAGGGAATTACTGTTTTTTTTTATTTTATAACATTTTATTACATTATCTATGTAATAATAATCTTTGGTGTTATGGAGGAGTGCATTGTGGGTGTGTCAAGTGTTACCCCTATCTCTAAGATAAAATTCTCCTAAGGGAGACAAAAATCATATGCCGTTGTGGCGAAAATTATCATATTTGAGTAATGTCTATTTTATCCAGACATATATTTATATTGTGACTTAATAAGAATTCTTGAATAATTATACAACCTGTGAACGGTGGTATGTTCCTAATCCTTTTTTTAAAGAATTAGTTTTGCCATTCTGCTGTTTATGAAATAACACTAGGGCTCCAAGAAGCTGATATTAACTGCTTGGTTGAGTAGGAAGAAGGGATGGGGCCGATCGGATCCCGTATTGGGTTCTGATACCGGTGTATTTTTCAGATTGGAAAATTCCAGCCCAACCCGCGGGCATTTCCGATCTATAAGCGCTGTCTGTGCTTCAATGTTTAATGCTGAAAAGTCTCCAGGGTCTCCGCTGGCTGCTCTACTAGCTAGCTGCTAACTGGGGAAGGGATTTCCTAAAGGGAGTCGTGTTTCTCCGCCTCTCATGAGACCCGCCTCCATTCAGGAAATCCATTTCACCATTAGCAGCTGGCTCGCACAGGCGCATTGGGCCGAGCACTGTGGCTCAGCTTGCTGTCACATATGAAACAGTTTGATGTGCCGAGAAATTAATAATTTGATATTTTTGAAAACCTTGATTTGTTTAGTAGATGTTATTTATAATTTCCTTTACATCTGGTTTACATATTCTCAGATTTCTACAATTAAGAGTGTAAAAAGACAAAAAGTAAAGTAGAATTAAGAGTAAAAATAAAAGTCATTTAGGTAAAATTAAGTTAATATTCTGAACAGCAGAAAAGCTTACTCATTGTGGGTGTCTTTCTTGTATTGAATAAATGCAGTCAATCTGAAACACATAGTTATTTGTTTTTCAGGAATGGGTTTTTCCCGTGAATACAATTTACTGCTTTTTCTGACTTCTCTGACCTACTTGTCTTGCTTCTTTTGTTTTTAATTCGTATACAGAGGGTTTGTCATTGCTTGGAGCCTATGAAGACAGCGATGATGAAGATGCTGGAATCCGTCCAGCTACAAATTCCCAACACAACCAATCAGCAGACATCGACAGCACCTTGGCCAATTTCATGGCCGTGAGTATATTAAGAATATACAGTCTTATAAGTTACATTCTTATCATGCTGCACTCTATATCGTAATGTGATTTTATTTCAATTGCAATCTCATTACATAGTTGTTAGCTCAGGGTTTCCTGCAATGCTATCTTGGCGAGGTGGCCGCCTCGCCAAACTCACGCTGCCGCCTCGCCAACATTTAAAATAAATAAATAAAAATAACTCGATATGCTTGCATGTTTATTTGACGTTAACACGCGTTTGTTTTGTTGTTGCTTTCACGCGTGCATATAGTGAATGGCAGGGAAAAAACACTTGAATACGCACTCTGTGCATACAAAATGACAATCAAGTTTGTCTAAGTCTATAAATCTAGATTGTTTCTTTTATTCTGAGTAGATTTAAATCAGAGATTCTGTTTCACAACTCAAGAATCTTGATTCTCACCATGTGGATGACCTTAGGGTGTACACAGAAAACATATAACACAGAGATTAAACACACACAATATTCTTTGTTACACAAT